>NC_045597.1:194450252-194811054 GCF_009762305.2 Zalophus californianus | reverse complement strand
AGTAAAATCTACAGTCGCCCTCCTGTAATTTGTCCAAGCTCAAGCTGTAGTTAGCACACCCACTGCCCTGTCATGGTAGCAGAAACTCAGCAGGACCAGGTGAGGCTCAACAGTGCAAGAATAATAATTAAACTGGGGTTCACTTAGGTACCCGTTCTGCTAGTTCCCTACTTAAGTCCCCAAATTTGTCAGGAAAAGAAAAAAACTGTGCCTTCAAGTGGCTCATAAATCGGGGAAGGTGGGTTTTAGCCTGAGGACACAGAATCAGTAATAAGCTTCTTAACAGAGGAACCGGTGGAGTGCACAAAGAAAACTGAGGCATGAGCACAGAAGGGGATAAATGTGAAAGACTTTCTCATTATGGGGAATGACTGTTAAAGTCTCCTCACATCAGAGCCAGGGCACCTCAAAAAGGATACACGCCAAGAGAATGAGACCCAGCTTCATGACATTCATTGTTTCCCCCACCACATTTGTACACAGTGTATGTCAGCAGCCAAAGAAGAAACAGGCTATTTCTGATAAGTTTTAGAAGTGGGACCATCAACCCGTTATTTATTCTTTTTAAATTCCTTGTCTTTAACTTAGCATCAGAGAACAATCTCTTAGAGCAATCAGCCTCTTGGGTAATTCCTTTCTTTTTTCCTCATCAACAGAAGGTTTCTGGTGGCTTGCTTGACCTTACTTGTATGTACTTGTAAAAACTCATACACATAAAGGAAACCTGTCAGTGTGCCCTACCCACTCACCCAGCCAGGATCTTGGTCACTCCCATGGCCCTGCAGCCAGGCAACTGTCATTTTCAGAAAGGAAGTCTGCCTGGGAAAATCAACCTGCAGCCACTGCAAAGGTCAATGAAAACAATACTGATCAGTATGGCACCTCACTTGCAAAAATACATGGACAACCAAGAGTGAGCAGACACAGAGAACCAAATTCCTGAAATAGAGATATCAACCTGAAAAGCTGAGAAACTGACCCCAATAAAGAGAGAGAGTGGAGTATACCAAAGAAAATGGAGTAAGAAAAATTAAGGTCCTCAAAAAAGTCAATGTAATAGGACACAGCATTCATGAAATGAGGAGACTTTGGGGAAAAGAGAAGCAACTAATGAATTAAAAGGGGACATAAAAAGATAACTGTAGAAATGAAACCTCAACAGGAGGCCTGAATAACAAAATGAATAAAGTGTAACTCTGAACCAGTGGTGTGAAAAACAAAGGCAAACTTCTGGAGATAGAAGTAATGAGAGAAAAGTTTGAGTTCAGAACTGTGTCTGAGAGGGATTTCAGGATGGAGATGGTAAAGGGTACAAGGGGTGTGGGGCACACTGCAACAATCCAGAAAATACTCGGTGGCTTTTATTTTGAAGATGGTAGTGTAAGTTGTCATTTCCTCCATCTCTTGATAGAATCATTCAAAATCAAAAAGGAAAATAACAAAAATGTAAATACCATTTTCAGTAAAACTAGGAAAACTGCTAAATCCTGAATCAAAAAACTTGGCAGGAAGAGTGTCACTAGCCACAGACCCAGAGCTGGAGGGTGTAGGTATATATGGGAAGGCACAAACAAGATGCCAAGAAGCAAATTTCAGCAGAAGCCTCAAAGAGCACTGATCAACAGTGAAAGGTAGAACCTGGGGAGTAAAACCTAAATCCCTTGTTTGCAAAAAGGAGAGGTAATAGGCATTGGTAGCAGAGTCCAATTTTGGGCCTGTCTGGCTTAGAAGCACAGGAGGCAGAACCAAATAAGAAATCAGAAGTAAGCTGCAAGAGTGGGACACAGTGTGAAAGGCTACACTGTGAAACACCCTACTGCCAGCTACTACCACTGGCTGAGAAGAAGTAAAGGCAAAACGAACTCACACACAAACCTCAGGTCACTGGATAAATTTCAAATTTCAACTAGGTTATAACCAGCCACCCATACAAGACTTTTTGAAAATAGCCATCTAGGAACAACTTATCTTCCCCAAACATGGGTAGTCAAATTAGAAACATCACTGCAAATATTCAAAGATATTCAAGATAAAAGAAACAAAATATGAAACAAATGTAAGATGAACACTCAAAAGAAAAATGTTGCCTCTTAGCAGATGACACTGTGACCAAAATTTCATCATGAGATTCTTTAAAAAGTTAATAAAGCAACTGCCTCTGTAAATCAAGAGCACAAAGCAGAGATGTAAGAGCTCTAGACAAGATAACGTCTATCAGAGAAAAACAATCACCTGGGTGACAGTTCCTCTGTACCTGTTTTCTAGTTGTGTGACTTTGGGCAATATTTTAACTTGGGTCACTTGTCTTTATTATTGAGTTATAAGTAATTATAAATTCCTTCTCAGATACAGAATTTGCAAATATTTTCTCCACTCTTTTAACTTTCTCAATAGTACTATTTCTAGCACAATTTTTTTTATTACTTTAATGAAGTCCAATTTACCCATTTTTTTCCCCTTGTCATTTCTGGTTTTGGTATCATACCTAAGAAATGATGGTCTAGCCTGAGGTCATGAAAATTTACTCCTAGGTTTTCCTCTAAGACTTTTATAGTTTTAGCTCAACATTTAGATCACTGATCCACTTTGACTTAGTTTTTGTGTGTGGTGTTAGGTAGGGTTCAGCTTCATTTGTAGAAGACTATTCATTCTCTGTGGAATTGGCTTACCACTGTTTTTATGGTATTTTCTTGAACTGTAAGGACTTATTTCTGGACTTTAAATTCTATTCCATTGATATCTATGTCTATATTTATGTCAGTACCACTACGAATTGATTACTGTGGCATTAGAGTAAGTTCTATGTGTGAGTCCTTCAACTTTCTTCTTTTCCAAAATTATTTTAGAATATTCTAGGTCTGCTGCATTTCCATATAAGTTTTAAAATCAGCTCGTTAGTTTCTGCAAAAAACCCAGCTGGGATTTTGATGGGGATCACATTAAATCTGTAGATCAGTTGAGGAGTATTGCCATCTTAATAATAAGTCTTCTGATCCAAGACTATGGGATATCTTTCCACTTACTTAGATCTTCTTTAATTTCTTGCAACAGTTTTCAGTGCACAATTTTTATAAAAGTTAATAGCTTCCCTGGAGCTTAGAACATTTCTGTTTGGAATTCTGTTGAATGGTCTCTCATGATCGTTGGAATCTGGGCTGTCCTAAACAGGGTATAAGGAAGTGCAGCAATGAAATGCAAAGCAAACCTGGACTTTCACAGCTGTGCTTTAGTTTTAATTTTTACTGCCTTCTGCTAGAAACACCAGAAACAGTTGCTAATAAGCATTTATATTGGTAAACAGCATCCTAAAAGAGAAGTGAATGATATACGTTCTCTAAGCCAAATCTTTGCCTTTAAACTTTAAGTATTTATTGAAGAAAAAAAAATCTGAGCATCTTCTGACATTTGGTTCTGCTGTTTAAAATTTTTCTTTAAAGATCATGTTTTTTTTTTCTAGAAAGTTATGAGGATGTGTCCACAAGCATCGCCTCTGGGGAATGAAGCAGGAGTCGCCATGAGACGTACCAGTTCCTTTCATTGTACCTTCATAGAACATTTGAGCGGTTTTGTAAGGCTTCTGTACTACTTCCAAAATAAAAACCAAAGATAATGTTTTCCATAAATACAGAGATTTATTGAATTTGTTTTTAGTACCATGTAGGGTTTTTTCCCTAATTAATGGATCTTTTCAGAGAAAACATGAAATTTGGTTCTATCTCCTGTAAGTACTTCTACTAGACAGGCCAAATGTAAATGCAGAATGGAATGGAGATTCAAGTATTTTTAGGACTTTACATATATTATCGTGTTTAGTTTTTAGGAAAAATTGCAATGTAAAAACCAGCAAATATTTTTGTAGCGGGATTCAACATAAATACTCTACAACTATAATTTAAGCTTTAAAACATAGGAAAATGGATGGACAATGCAAAATGGAGGATAAACAAATCAGTGGGTTGTATTTTTTTTCTTTTTTATTAACAAAAATGTATTATTTGTTTCAGGGGTACAGCTCTGTGAGTCAAGTGTCTTACACAATTCACAGTGCTCACCATAGCACATACCCTCCCCCATGTCCATCACCCAGCCACCCCATCCCTCCCACCCCCCTCCACTCCAGCAACCCTCAGTTTGCTTCCTGAGATTAAGAGTCTCTTATGGTTTGTCTCCCTCTCTGGTGTCGTCTTGTTTCACTTTTTCCTCCCTTCCCCTATGATCCTCTACCTTGTTTCTCAAACTTCTCATATATATATATATATATACATGTAATTATTGTCTTTCTCTGACTGACTTATTTCGCTTAGGATAATATCCTCTAGGTTCCATCCATGTCGTTGCAAATGGCAAGATTTCATTTCTTGAAGGCTGCATAATAGTCCATCGTATATATATATACCACACCTTCTTTATCCATTCATCTGTTGATGGACATCTAGGCTCTTTCCATAGTTTGGCTATTGTGGACATTGCTGCTATAAACATTGGGATGCACGTGTCCCTTCGGATCCCTACATTTGTATCTTTGGGGTAAATACCCAGTAGTGCAATTGCTGGGTCATAGGGTAGCTCTATTCTCAACTTTTTGAGGAACCTCCATACTGTGTTCTAGAGTGGCTGCATCAGCTTGCATTCCCACCAACAGTGTAGGAGGGTTCCCTTTTCTCTGCATCCTCGCCAACATCTGTCATTTCCTCAGTGGTTAATTTTAGCGATTCTGACTAGTGCGAGGTGGTATCTCATTGAGGTTTTGATTTGGATTTCCCTGATGCCAAGTGATGTGGAGCACTTTTTCATGTGTCTGTTGCCCATTTGGATGTCTTCTTTGTAGAAATGCCTTTCATGTCTTCTGCCCATTTACTGATTGGATTATTTGTTCTTTGGGTGTTGAGTTTGATAAATTTTTTTTATATTTTATTTATTTATTTGAGAGAGAGAGAATGAGAGATAGCACAAGAGGGAAGAGGGTCAGAGGGAGAAGCAGACTCCCTGCTGAGCAGGGAGCCCGATGCGGGACTCGATCCTGGGACTCCAGGATCATGACCTGAGCCGAAGGCAGTCGCTTAACCAACTGAGCCACCCAGGCGCCCTTGATAAGTTCTTTATAGATTTTGGATACTAGCCCTTTATCTGATATGTCATGTGCAAATACCTTCTCCCATTCTGTCTTTTGGTTTTGTTGACTGTTTCCTTTGCTGTGCAAAAGATTTTTATCTTGCTGAAGCTCCAGTAGTTTATTTTTTACCTTACTTCCCTTGCCTTTCACAATGTTTCCAGGATGAAGTTGCTGCAGCTGAGGTCAAAGAGGTTGCTGCTTGTGTTCTCCTCAAGGATTTTGATGGATTCCTGTCTCACATTTAGGTCTTTCAACCGTTTTGAGTCTATTTTTTTGCATGGGGTGTAAGGAAATGGTCCAGTTTCATTCTTCTCCATGTGGCTGTCCAGTTTTCCCAACACCATTTACTGAAGAGACTTTATTTCCATTGGATATTTTTTCCTCCTTTGTCGAAGATTAGATGACCACAGAGTTGAGGGTCCATTTCTGGGCTCTCTATTCTGTTCCACTGATCTATGTGTCTGTTTTTGTGCCCGTACCACACTGGCTTGATGATGATAGCTTTGTAATAGAGCTTGAAGTCCAGAATTGTGATGCCACCAGCTTTGCTTTCCTTTTTCAACATTCCTCTGGCTATTCAGGGTCTTTTCTGGTTTCATACAAATTTTAAGATTATTTATTCCATTTCTCTGAAAAAAGCTGATGGTGTTTTGATAGGGATTGCATTAAATGTGTAGATTGCTCTAGGCAGCATAGACATTTTCATAATATTTGTTCTTCCATGGAACGTTTTTCCATTTCTTTGCGTCTTCCTCAATTTCTTTCATGAGTATTCTATATCTGAGTACAAATTCTTTGCCTCTTTGGTTAGATTTATTCCTTTGTATCTTATGGTTTTGGGTGCAATTGTAAATGGGACTGACTCAATTTCTCTTTCTTCTGTCTTGTTGTTGGTGTATAGAAATGCAACTGATTTCTGTGCATTGATTTTATATCCTTCCACTTTACTGATTATTATTAGTTCTAGCAGTTTTGGGGTGGAGTCTTTTGGGTTTTCCACATACAGTATCATATCATCTGCAAAGAGTGAGAGTTTGACTTCTTTGCCAATTCGGATGGCTTTTATTTCTTTTTGTTGTCTTATTGCTGAGGCTAGGACTTCTAGTACTATACTGAACAGCAGTGGTGATAGTGGACATCTCTGCCACGTTCCTGACCTAAGGGGAAAAGTTCTCAGTTTTTCCCCACTGAGAAGGATATTTGCTGTGGGTTTTTCATAGATGGCTTTTGTGATATTGAGGTACGTACCCACTATCCCTACATCGTGAAGAGTTTTAATCAAGAAAGGATGCTGTACTTTGTCAAATGCTTTTTCTGCATCTACTGAGAGTATCATATGGTTCTTGTTTTTTCTTTTAAAAAATGTATTGTATCACATTGATTGATTTGCGGATGTTGAACAAGGCTTGCAGCCCAGGAATGAATTCCACTTGGTCGTGATGAATAAGCCTTTTAATGTACTTCTGGATCCTACTGGCTAGTATTTTGGTGAAAATTCTTGCATCCATGTTCATCAGGGATATTGGTCTGTAATTCTCTTTTTTGATGGGGTCTTTGTCTGGTTTTAGGATCAAGGTAATGCTGACCTCATAAAATGAGTTTGGAAGTTTGCCTTCCATTTCTATTTTTTGGAACAGTTTCAGAAGAATAGGTATTAATTCTTCTTTAAATGTTTGGCAGAATTCCCCTGGGAAGCCATCTAACCCTGGGCTCTTGTTTGCTGGGAGATTTTTGATTACTGCTTCAATTTCCTTAGTGGTTATAGGTCTGTTCACGTTTTCTATTTCTTCCTGGTTCAGTTTTGGTAGTTGATACATCTCTAGGAATGCATCCATTTCTTCCAGATTATCTAATTTGCTGGCATATATTGCTCATAATATGTTCTTATAATTGTTTGTATTTCTTTGGTGTTGGTTGTGATCTCTCCTCTTTCATTCATGATTTTATTTATTTGGGTCATTTTTCTTTTTGGTAAGTCTGGCCAGGGGTTTATCAATCTTGTTAATTCTTTCAAAGAACCAGCTGCTAGTTTCATTGATCTGTTCTACTATTCTTTTGGTTTCTATTTCATTGATTTCTGTTCTGATCTTTATTATTTCTCTTCTCCTGCTGGGTTTAGGCTTTATTTGCTGTTCTTTCTCCAGCTACTTTAGGTGTAGGGTTAGGTTGTGTATTTGAGACCTTTCTTGTTTCTTGAGAAACGTTTGTATTGCTATATACTTTCTTCTTAGGACTGCCTTTGCTGCATCCCAAAGATTTTGAACAGTTGTGTTTTAATTTTCATTTGTTTCCGTGAGTTTTTTAAATTAATCTTCTTTAATTTCCTGGTTTCTTTAGTAGGATGCTCTTTAGCCTCCATGTATTTGAGCTCTTCGAACTTTCCTCTTGTGACTGAGTTCTGGTTTCAAAGCACTGTGGTCTGAAAATATGCAGGGAATGATCCCAATCTTTTGGTACCGGTTGAGACCTGATTTGTGACCCAGGATGTGATCTATTCTGGAGAATGTCCCATGTGCACTGAGAAGAACGTATACTCTGTTGCTTTGGGATGGAATGTTCTGAATATGTCTGTGAAGTCCATCTGATCCAGTGTGTCATTTAAAGCCTTTATTTCCTTGTTGATCTTTTGCTTAGATGATCTGTCCATTTCAGTGAGGGTGTGTGTGTGTGTTAAAGTCCCCTACTATTATTGTATTATTGTCGATGTGTTTCTTTGATTTTGTTATTAATTGGCTTATGTAACTGGCTGCTCCCATGTTAGGGGCATAGATATTTAAAACTGTTAGATCTTCTTGTTGGATAGACCCTTTTAAGTATGATATAGTGTTCTTCTTCATCTCTTATTAGAGTCTTTGGTTTAAAATCTAATTTGTCTGATATAAGGATTGCCACCCCAGCTTTCTTTTGATGTCCATTACCATGGTAAATGGTTTTCCACCCTCTAAAGACACCACTTTAAATCTGGAGGTGTCTTTGTGTCTAAAATGAGTCTTTTGCAGACAGCATATCGATGGGTCTTGTGTTTTTATCCAATCTGATACCCTGTGTCTTTTGATTGGGGCATTTAGCCCATTTACATTCAGGGTAACTATTGAAAGATATGAATTTAGGGCCATTGTATTGCCTGTAAGGTGACTGTTACTGTAAATTGTCTCTTTCCTTTCTGGTTTATGTTACTTTTAGGCTCTCTCTTTGCTTAGAGAACCCCTTTCAATATTTCTTGTAGGGCTGGTTTGCTGTTTGCAAATTTGTTTGTTTTTGTTCGTCCTGGAAGCTTTTTATATTTCCTTCTATTTTCAATGACAGCCTTGCTGGATATAATATTCTTGGCTGCATATTTTTCTCATTTAACGCCCTGAATATATCATGCCAGTCTTTCTTGGCCTGTCAGGTCTCTGTGGATAGGTACGCTGCCAATCTAATGTTTCTACCGTTTCTACCGTTGTAGGTTAAACTAAAGCTGCTCTTGTCCCGAGCAGCTTTCAGGATTTTCTCTTTGTCTCTGAGACTTCTAAGTTTTACTAGTATATGTTGGGGTACTGACCTATTTTTATTGATTTTGAGGGGGGTTCTCTGTGCCTCCTGGATTTTGATGCCTGTTTCCTTCCCCAAATTAGGGAAGTTCTCTGCTATAATTTGCTCCAATATACCTTCTGCCCCCCTCTCTCTCTTTCTTCTTCTGGGATCCCAATTATTCTAATATAGTTTCATCTTATGGTATCACTTATCGCTCGAATTCTCCCCTCATGATCCAGTAGTTATCTTTTTCTCAGCTTCTTTATTCTCCATCATTTGGTCTTCTATATCACTAATTCTCTCTTCTGCCTCATTTATCCTAGCAGTTAGAGCCTCCATTTTTTATTGCACCTCATTAATAGCCTTTTTGATTTTAACTTGGTTAGATTTTAGTTCTTACATTTCTTCAGAAAGGGATTCTCTACTATCTTCTATGCTTTTTTTAAGCCCAGCTAGTATCTTTATAATCATCATTCTGAACTCTAGTTCCAGCATCTTACTAATGTCCGTATTGATTAGGTCCCTGGCAGTTGGTACTGCCTCTTGTTTTTTTTTTTTTTTTTTAATTTTTATTTATTTATTTGACAGAGAGAGACACACAGCGAGAGAGGGAACACAAGTAGGGAGAGTGGGAGAGGGGGAAGCACGCTTCCCGCGGAGCAAAGGGCCTGATGCGGGGCTCGATCCCAGGACCCGGGGATCATGACCTGAGCCAAAGGCAGACGCTTAATGACTGAGCCACCCAGGCGCTCCTCTTGTTCTTTTTTTGAGGTGAGTTATTCCGTTTTGTCATTTTGTCCAGAGAAGAATAGATGAATGAGAGAACAAAATGCTTAAAGGGTAACAATGACCCCAGAAAAACATACACTAAACAAATCAGAAGAGACCCGAAACTGGGAGGAAAAGAAAAAAAAAAAAAGAATATGATCACGTTGGTGAATAGAACAGAGCCACACAGTAGATTCTGGGTGTATTTTGTTCTATTAGAAGAAACTGCTTCCCAAAATTTTAAGGAAAGAAAAACTTATATATATATATACAAAAATAAGGGTAAATACGATGAAGGGATGGAATATGACTGTAAAGATGAAAATTAAAAAAAGATTTTAAAAAAGGAATTGATAAGACGTTGGTTGAAAAAGGAAAGAAGAAAAATTCAAAAGAAAAAAAGAAAAAGAAAGAATAAAGAAAATTAAAAAAAAATTAACTTTGAAAGACTAAAAGAGCCATGGGAAAAAAAGCCATGAATTCTATGTGCTGTATTCCCCTAGTGCTGGAGTTTTGCAGTTCTCATTGATTGGTAAACTTGGTCTTGGCTGGATGTTCTCGCTGATCTTCTGGGGGAGGGGCCTGTTGCAGTGATTCTCAAAAAATGTCTTTACCCTAGGTGGAATTGCCCCACCCTTGCCAGGGGCCAGGCTAACTAATACACTCAGTATTGCTCAGTAACTTTCGTTCCCTGAAAACTTTTTGTACAGCTTTAGAGGATGAGAGTGAAAATGGTGGCCTCCCAATCTCTGGCCCTGGAGGAGCTGAGAGCTCGGGGCCCCACTCCTCAGTGAGCCCTCAGAGAAAAGCATTCAGTCATTCCTTGTCTCCCTGGTCTCCAGTTGCACTCTGTGCTCACCCGGCCTGTGACCAAATGTTTCTATCTCCGGCACAAGACCCCTTTTGTAGTCTCCAAACCCAGCAGATTCCTGGGGTGTGCTCCCGTGCCACTCCTCCCAGGGGAGGAAGGTGAGTCTCCCTGGATCTGCCGCCTGTTGGGTCCCTGCTCGAAGAGCAGTGGCCTGACTGTGCCACGAATCATGGTTTATGGCAACCCTGAGCTGAGAGCCCACTCCTCAGCTCCATCTTTGCAGCTGGCTTCCCCGCTCCGAAACCTGGGAGCTCTGCCACACTCAGGCACCCCCCTGGTCTTTCTGTGACCCCAAGGGTCCTGAGACCACACTGTCCCAAGGAGGGTTCCGTCCCCCCACCTAGCCACTGGAGCGACGTCCCTCAGCAGAGCAGACTTCTAAAAGTTCTGATTTTGTGCTCCGCTGCTCTATCACTTGCCAGTAGCCGGCTGATGGGAGGCTCCTTCCCGCCCCGCGGTCTATCTTCCCATATATCGCCTCGGATTGACTTCTCCGCACATCCTACCTTGCAGAAAGTGGTCACTTTTCTGTTCATAGAATTGCTGCTATTCTTTTCTTCGATCTCCTGTTGAGTTTGTAGGTTTTCAGAATGGTGTGCTAACTATCTAGCTGAATTCCTGGGACCAGATGAAATTTAGGTCTCCTACTCCTCTGCCATCTTGCTCCAGTGGACTGTATTTTAATTATAATTTTATTGTACTTGGGAATTTGCAATTATTTTTTTTAAAGACTTTATTTATTTGACAGAGAGAGATACAGCGAGAGAGGGAATACAAGCAGGGGGAGGGGGAGAAGGAGAGGGAGAAGTGGGCTTCCCAAGGAGCAGGGAGCCGGATGCGGGGCTTGATCCCAGGACCCTGGGATCATGACGTGAGCCGAAGGCAGACGCTTAACGACTGAGCCACCTGGGTGCCCCAAGAGAGAGACAATCTTAAGCAGACTCTGCACTGAGTGCAGAGCCTGATGTGGGTCAACCTCATGACCCTGAAATCACAACATTAGCAGAAACCAAGAGGCAGATACTTAACCAAATGTGCCACCCAGGCTCCTCTCCTCTGTACTCTTTTATTTTGACGGAATTTTTTACTGTGAACATGTATTAATTTTATAATTAAAAAAATACAAAAACTTCCTAGGGCAGAAAATGCAAAACAAAACAAAAAAAAACCCAGAAAACAACATAAAACACTATTATTTTATAAATCAAATTGACTTGAATAATTAAAAATAATAGCATTAATTTCTAAACTGCAGAAAATTTACAGCAATACAAAACTTTGTTTTTCCAGAACTTTATGGAAACAATTTTCCAAAACAAGTCTGCCCTCTCTAGTGCTCTTAGTTCTCTCCACATTTGATTCCACTAAATAAGAAAAAAAATGGACCCATTGTAAAACCTGTGTTCTCAGCAAGAGTTTGTCTTGCAAGGCATTTATTTTTACTCTTTATGTTAACATACTAAGAAGTTCAATTTTATATGATGTTACTACTTCTATATAATTTATGATTTCATTTCATAATACAATTTGCGTTCACTTAGGTCATTTTTATTATTTTGCATGGTTTTAAAGATGTAAGACTGATGTAAATTAAAGCCAGAAGCAAGCAGCCATGGAGCTGAATGTCCTTGATTTACATAAGTTTGATTTAAAAGAGCTCACTATGTATTTTTGACATGTATGTTCCAACATATTTTGCAGGAAGATAGCAATGTCTAGAGCCTTAAAGTCATTCTGAGTTGTCTTAACAAAAATTACTTTAATACGAAAATACCTGGTTTTTCTTCTGCTACAAAATTCGGACTTTATCATTTTCAAATATCAACACATGCAAATAAAAAGAAAAAAAAGGAAAAAAGCATACCGTCACATATTAGTAAAGACAAAACAAATCCAGAAAGTATAATTATGAAGATATCTTCGAAGAAACATCATGAATATTTAAATACGGAATACTAAGAATGTATTTTTCATAATCAGGAACATGAGACTTTAGGAAAAAAAAGATATTTTAGACTAATCAATAAACTTATTTTACAGAAGGCTAAACTGAAGCTTTAGAGAAGGTTATTAGTTACAGGCAGGTGTTTAAGATTATGGAGTAAGGAAGAAAAAAATTTCTTTTTTCACTGTCATCAGAAAAACCCCTTAAGTAAGGGCTGGGATCCTCTCTGCCACTCTGGCAAAATGAAGCTGTGTTATATATACCATAAAATTACACACATAAAAGCATAAGATGTGTGCATAAGAACATTCCAGAGCATTCCAATAACAGCAGTTTGGAAGCACCAACAGATGTTTTCATGTTTCTCTTTAACGACTAGTCAAAGTCTCTAAAAATAAAAGCCCATAATTACTGCCACCCAGGAGCAAGGACCGAGGATAGTTTAAAAAAGCTGCCTCCTTGGCCAACAGCATGACACTTGTGATACTCACACTTCAACGTGAACCAGTATGAACAGAATCCCAGCAACACAGAAGGGCAAGGCTAGCACCTTCTGGAAGGTTAACAGGAATAGCCACCCCTGCCCTCGTGCATGAGAACGCAGGCCACTCAAGGACATGGCAAGTACCCTCCACTTAGATGCTGACGATCTCTTCAGACTCCTTGCAACCCCAAACAGCTCCTGACCTACCTCCCAAAGCAGCTCTCCTCACGAGCCCCCATCTCAGACCCAAGCTGGCATCACCTTGGCTCTCTGGTTTCTGAGCCCACATCTTCTGCACAGCAAATCCTATAGGCTCCAGCTCCAAAATACTTCCAGGATGAAACTGACTGTGAGCACTTTCCTGTTCCTCCTCTCCACACCGCATCTCCACACCGCATCCTGGGTCAGGCCCTGACCGGGCTCTGATCCAGTCATCATACCCTTGGTACATTTCCGCCTGCACCTCAAGGTCCCTCATGTGCTGTTTCCAACCACTCTGAGAAGAGGTCCACGCCCCACCCCCCCTCCCTGTTTTCTTTCCCTCCTGAGCACTGAGCATTCTGTGTTTTACCTTGCTTACTGCCAAGCTCCCACTGCAGAACTAGCGCTAAGGCTGAGCTCACTGTCCATCCTGCTCATCTCTGTACTTCCAGCTTCTGAAATGGTGCCTGGCAGATGCTCAGTAAGCACTGGCTCAACAAATGCCATCCTGAGAGCCACTGAGTCACAACAGCTCAAACCACAGTGACAGCCCCTTCCTGGGCATCAAATCTTTACGTGTCATTTCCATAAATTTTCTGTCCTTTTCGTCACTGTAACTGTCACTTTCTGTGAGGTCTCCAGCATTCCCTCTTAATGCCATCCTTTTTTCCTCCCACTTCAAACACAATTTATTTGCTATTTCCCTCCTAACTTCCCATTTTTTTGAAAACTTCAAATACAATGTAGAAATCTTTGTGAATCATGTTTCTGATAAGGGGCTAATATCCAGACTGTATAGAGAACTCTTAAAACTCAACAACAAACCCCAAACAACCCTATTTAAAAATGGGGAGAAGACTTGAACAGACATTTCTCCAAAGAAGATCTACAAATGGCCAAAAGACACACGAACAGATGTTTGACAACACTGATCACAGGCAAATGCAAATAAGAACCGCAAGGAGATACCACCTCATACCCATTAGCATGGATGCTATCAAAATAACAGCAAACAAGTGTTGGAGAGGATGTGGAAAATCTGGAACCCTTGTGCACTGTCGGTAAGAATGCAATATAGTACACCCACTGTGGAAAAACGGTCTGGGGAGTCCTCAAAAGTTAAACACAGAATCGCCACATGATCCAGCAAGTCCACTTCTGGGCACACATCCAAAGAAAGAGGAAGCAGGGTCTTCATGAGATATCTGCACCCCTGTGTTCAGAGCACCGTTATCCCCGAGAGCTAAAGTGTTCATTGACAGATGAATGGATGAGCGAGATGTGGTCCATGCACACAGTGGAAGATGACTCAGCCTTAAAAAGGAAGCGAATTCGCACACCTGTTTCAGCAAGGCTGAACCCTGAGGACATCATGCTCTGCAATTAAGCCAGTCACCAGAAGACAAATAGTGTAGGATTCCACTCACATGGGACATGGAGAGTCGTCAGATTCAAAGGGACAGAAAGCAGAATTGTGGGCGCCAGGGGCTGGAGAGTCAGTGTTTCATGGGGACAGTTTAGTCTGACAAGATGAAAAGAGCTACGGAGAGGATGCAAGAGTGTGTGTGTATTTAATGCCCCCGAACCATGCGTGTAAAGGTGGCTAAGAGGCTATGTTTCCTGTCATGCGTATTTTACCACAATGAAAAAAGAACAAAAAAATGATGTAGATCAAATACCAGAAAAAAATCTCCCTAAACCCACAAAACAAAAAAGATAAAGTCATCTGATGAAATTGTGTAAAAAGCATAAGCTCTTGGCTATTAAACTGGAGATTTTATTAACAGTTATTATATGAACTGCTGATGAAGGGGAGAAATGAGCAGGGGTGCACACTGCTGGCGGTGGGGGGCGGGGGTATGCTCCCGTCTGTGGAGAGCCATTTCACCACACGAATCACAGGCCTCAAAACTGCACAACACCCTCAGACGCAGAACTTCCACTTCTACATATTTATTTAAAGGAAATAATCAAGAATGTGTATAAAGATTTATTACAGAGAAATTGAAAACAGAAAACTATGTAGCCATTAAAAACTTCGAAAGAGTAACTACATAGAAAAATATTCATAATGTGTTAAGTTTAAAAATAGACTATAAAAAAGTGCATGTAAGTCTGATTCCAATTTTATTTAATATATGTAGCAGGTAAAAGGTAAAAGAAGGGTTTTCAGAAAAATGTGAACGGCTGTTCCCTCTGGGTAGTTGTCCTTGGTTGTGGGCCATTTAAATTTTTCTATTTTTCTACAGTGAGTATGTACTATTTGTATAATGGAAATTAAATTACTTTGCAGGTCAATTCCATCTAAAACCTTAAGTGTCAGCAACCCCAAGTGACATCCTGGTTGGTCTTCCAGGTCCCACGCAGTGAGCAACAGTGTGGAGCCCCAGGTTTCTGTGAACACGTGAGGCAGGGGCCTCACCAGGGCACAGCTTCCCTGCGGATGTGGACATGCTGTCCATGTAAGTGCTGTCCTGTGAATGCATCACTGTGAGAGAACAATAAAACATGTACAAAACACTCTATAGAAATGAAAACGCAGGGGCACCTGGCTGGCTCCATTGGAAGAGTGTGCGGCTCTTCACCTCAGGGTCATGAGTTCAAGCCCCATATTGGGCATAGAGAGTACTAAAAGAAATAAACTTAAAAAAAAAACAAAACTGGAAAAGCAGAATACACTCTTTGAAGAAAGAGATAACTGTAATTCCACAATCAATTTTCTGGAGGATCTTGGTTACTTTCTATATCTGCGAGAGATCAATAACCTAGAATTAGCTTTCTTCATACTGAAAATGTGGGGATGGTATGACCCAGAAATGCTCCACAGAAATGAAGCTCAGATGGGGCTGTGAAGAAGAGGATTTGTTTGTCTTTGTTCAATGATGAATGAATGAATGAATGAATGGAGGGGTAGGACCAGGAAAAAATGGCGTCAACAAATGTTTGGGAGCACTGGTGGGGAGGGCAGAATGCACCAACTCTTCTCAAAGCCACAGGCCCTGGTCCTGCCCGAATCACCTGAGGACCTGCTCAACCGCACAGCATGTCTTACAGGCACCCTGTGACCCAAATTTGGAGCCAGGTGTGGAAGGCCCCCAGAGGCTGGAGCAGCAGGAAGAAGGGCAAACTGTGATGCCCAGCTGGTGGCAGCAATCAGTCGGGCTCCCCACAGGGCCGGCACAGGCAGCAGCACCCACAGAAGAGCAAGGTTAAGAGAGCAGAAAGGCCGCAGAGAACCAGGAGATGGCTGGACAAGGGGAGAGAGGCAAACACAGCGGGGAGGGCACTGTGTGGAAGGAGGGAGTGTCAAGTGGTGTAACCAGTCAGCAGAGCAATCCTGCACGATCTGGGCAGGACTAGGGTGGACGCATCTCACAACCACAGAGTCCACACTAGGAACACACTCTAGAGAAACCCACACGTGTGCCCACAATGACACATACCGCCTCAGTGTTCACCAGTGGAACGAGGATGAATTCTAGTATACTCGGAAAGCAGTGAGCCCGGGCTCCAAGGAAAAGGGTGTGTGTGTGTGTGTGTGTGTGTGTGTGTGTGTGTGTGTGTGTGTGTGTGTGTGTGTGTGTGTGTGTGTGTGTGCGCGCGCGCGCGCGCGCGCGCGCGCGGCAGTTGAGGAGTGTGTGTGTGTGTGTGTGCGCGCGCGCTGGGCAGTTGAGGTGTGTGTGTGTATGTGCGTGCGCGCGCGCTGGGCAGTTGAGGTGTGTGTGTGTGTGTGTGTGTGCGTGTGTGCGTGTGTGCGTGTGCGCGCGCACTGGGCAGTTGAGGTGTGTGTGTGTGTGTGCGCGCGCGCACTGGGCAGTTGAGGAAAGGCCCACAGAGGATGACTTTGCGCCTTTCCAGCCTCTGGGAACTGCCCTCACCTGCAACCCACATGGCCCCAGCAGGAGGAGACAGGCACCATGTTATCCCATAGTTCCAGATGGGACACCTGATCCAAGCAGTTCCCAGACTTAGAAAAAGGCACTCCCACATGCCATCAAGCAGCTAAGGGTTGAGATTTAAAAACTTGGTCCTAACTTGTCCCATGTGGTGACTCTTTAGGAATAGAGGGAAGGAAACCAGCTGCAGAAAGGGGGGGATAAGCATGCTGGACCTGGGGGCCCCAAGGAAGAGCTCAGCAGGCAAGCACCACCTTCGAGTGGGCCACCTACTTGTGGGGAGTTGGGCCTAGAATGTAGGCATCTAAAATTTCGGGGAAGAGATGAAAAGAACTGAAGGGGAGCCATGGTTCAAAGGCCAAGTCAGCAAATCAGATATAGGTTTAGCTCCCTGGCCTCCTTGGAACAAACCACTGTAGAACCAAATTCTTTCAGGTGAGAAATGGGAATATCACTGGGGTAAGTACAGGACACAGGGTTTCTGGAGACAGTACGGGGACTCAGAGCTCACCTGGGAGCTCACTCCATCCCTGCATTCCCATTTCCTGCTGGGGTTGCTGAGGATAGGAGATAAAGCCGCCAGGCGCCAGAACTCAGGAGCCCCAAAAGCGGCATTCCAAGTCAAGATAACCCATGTCCATGACCCTCTGCTGAGACCCTGAAAGAGCTCCATTACATGACTGTGGTGATGGGGCTCTCACCGGTACAAAGGTCAGGAGGAAGACAGTTCCCTTTTCTTTTCCATTTACTGGTCTAGCTTCCTTGCCAGTCATGATCACGTCTAAGAGACTGTGTACGCTGACCTCATGCTGCGTGCACATTGAGGTCGGCTGCAGGAGGCAGCACTGGGAGCTCTGATGCCACGACTCAGTCACTGAGAATAAAAATGTCCACATCCCTGCCCGGTACCGCCCTGCCACATTCCTGGGCATCAGGGTCAAAGAAACAGATCAACTTTCTCAGACAAAATAACAAGGCTCTACAGCTAGGACAGAGTCATATAATCGCTGTACATACTAGAAATACACAAGAGCTTTTGTATAAAGCCTGTATTATCCCCAAATTCAGATGCTGAATTACTAACTTTTCTTCTGAGATCAGACCAAAGTAAGTTCTAAGGCGGTTTATTTGCCATATTTAGGATGTTCATGTGGGAGCAATGACAAACATCTGGCTATGATACTTTCTGGAATTTTGACTATTTCTTCCTGGCCAGAAGGAAAACATTAAGTTTTTACTAGAATAGCAACTAGCATGGAACTTCATGACTGAGACTTTGTCCTCCCTCTTGTCACATATTTAACTAAAGCTTTTCCAATTCTCAAAAACAAAAAAAAGCAATCCTATTCCCCAAATTTTAAGTATGATAAAGAGGGGAATGTGAGCAAACCGTTGAATGAATAATCAAGAAAACCCTCATATTCGTTAGAACTCACTCCCCACTTATCAGCAAAGGCACAGGACGTTCACTTCCACGGGTGAGGTCTCACACACCCAAACTATATCCCAGATTAATTCTTTTAATCTAAAATACTAAATATCACCTTTTCCACATTATTAGCTTCCAGATAACAGAAAAGCTAAAATTCACATTAGTTCCTAAACCTGGTGGTGAGTAACCAATGACTATGGGTGTATCTGTTCTAGAAATCTTGTCCTGAGGTCTAAGAGAGGGCCTCTCCCTCCACTGCCCCAGGAATAACGTTTACAGGTCTTCCACACAGAGCGGCGTGGAGGGAAAGCATTTCTACCCCGTGACTCTGCACACAGGACAAGACGAGCTGACACACGACTTCCAGATCGTTTCTTTTACAGTTCAGGAAAAAAAGACTTTCTAGAGCTGTGGCCAGATTTCTATTTTCAAAACCACAAAATTCATTTAATCAACTGAAAACAAGTCAAGACTTTACTAGATCAAAAAACTGGCCACTGACTGACCCACGGGTAGCTAAAACTCCCATCAATAAATGTCAAATGTCACTTAAAATGAGACACAACCGAAGCTGAGGCAGACGCCTCCCCGGACTCCACCGTGCAGGCCTCTCTCCCTTCCTCGCATCAGCAGATAAATACCCTTCCACACAGAAAGTATTCTAATTTCATTAGTCATCAACATAAAGAACCACAAAGTGTATGTCACCCAACTATCTTACAAAGTCCTGGTAAGTCTAAGTTGGTGGCAGCAAATGACTTATATGGACAAGGGGAATCAAAGATACTGGTAGCTGTTACTTACAAATGAGATAAATAACGGACTGAAAAGTACAGTGTCAATAAAAGTTCCTTGTTCTATAAATTTACATGAAGACTCTAAAGAAAGTTTTAAGCTTCTGCTCTTAGCCAGCTCCATCTCAGGTGCGCCGTGGCCAGCTCTCAGCTGCGCTTTCTCGGTGGCCCTCACTACCCTGTGATGTAGGAAGGTTTGTCCCACAGGTGTACCTGGGCTCTGTGAGGGGGTTAACTTCATAACTACTCACAACCTCCCCAAGGAACCAGCCTGCAGATAACTGTTTAATGGTATAATTCTTAAATTTTTGGTTCAAAACCTTCCCTTCTTTAGCCATTAAAAATACCTTAGAATTTCACCTCAAACCATAATGAGCTCCCACGTCATGCTTGCTAGGATGAGTAGAATTAGAAAGCCAGATAATACAAATGTAGGTGAGAACATGGACAGAACAGAGCCCTTACCCACCGCTGGTGGGATGTGCAGCCAGCCACTCTGGAATACAGTCTGGCAGTTCCTCAAATAACTGAGCAGTTACCACTTTACCCAGCAATTCCACTCCTCGGAATACACTCAAGAGCAACAGACACATACATGTCCACACAAACACCGGAATGTGAATGTTTATAGCAGTATTGTTCCTAAGAGCCAAAGGTGGAGTGCCTGACAGCTGATGAATGGATAAACAAAATGTGGCCTACCCATACACCGGAGTATTATTTGGGCACAAAAAAGAAAGCAGTCCTGATGCATTCTACAACATGGATCAACCTCTAAAACATGATGCTCAGTGAAAAGAAGCCAGTCACAAAAGACCACGTATAACCCCACTCATATGAAATGTCCAGAGCAGTGCAACCTAGAGAGGCAGAAAGTACATTACTGTTTGCTAAAGGGACAGATGGGGCAGGGAAGTGACAGCTAAAGGCTGTGAGGTTTTTTCTTTTTTAGAGAGGAAGGGGGAGAGAGAGAGCACACTTTTGAGGGGGGCAGTGGGGAGAGGGAGAGGGAGAAAGAGAATCTTACGCAGGCTCCATGCCCAATGGGGAGCCTGACACAGGGCTTGATCTCACGACTCTGAAATCAAGAGCTGCATGCTCAGGATGCCTGGGTGACTCAGTCAGTTAAGTGTCTGACTCTTTTTTTTTTTTTGTTTGTTTGTTTTTCATTTTTATTCTATTATTTTTAAAAGACCTATTTATTCATTTGACACAGACAGAGACAGATAGAACACAAACAGGGGGAGCCAGAGAGGAGAAGCAGGCTCCCCAGTGAGCAGGGAGCCCAACGTGGGGCTCGATCCCAGGACCCTGAGATCATGACTTGAACAGAAGGCAGATGCTTAACCGACTGAGCCACCCAGAAGCCCCCAGTTTCATTCTTTTGCATGTTGCTGTCCATCTCTGGGAGATGGGCGAAAGAAATAAAACTGGGGACTTGCAGGGGCGCCTGGGTGGCTCAGTCGGTTGAGCGACTGCCTTCGGCTCAGGTCATGATCCTGGAGTCCCGGGATCGAGTCCCGCACCGGGCTCCCTGCTCAGCGGGGAGTCTGCTTCTCCCTCTGACCCTCTCCCCTCTCGTGCTCTCTATCTCTATCTCATTCTCTCTCTCAAATAAATAAATAAAATCTTTAAAAAAAAAAAAAACTGGGGACTTGCAGCTCAACTTTCTGAAGCAAATATAATGAGGATGGCCAAGGCCGTCTTACTTGTTGAAGACCAACACGAAACAACACACTGCACGGAAAGAGGCATGAACACCAACAGGGACGTCTTTAGGCTGAGCTGCTCTGTATTTTCACTGAAGCAAAATATAAGCATTTCAAAAATAACTACACGTCAAATTCTTCCCTGAGTTAAGAAGGTCCTTTCAATAGCAACTAGGAATTCTACACAATGCCAGTGATCTGTAAGTATCTATATGCAGAAGCCGGTGTTTTCCAAGGTTGTATCAGTGCGTTAACCCAGCAAGTTCACAGACACTACTGCCCGAGACTTAAGTAAAAAACAAACCAAGTGAGCAATCAGATGGGTGTTGGTGCCCAAACCCCTAAATAAACAAAATCACACACTTGAATCTGAGGTTGGAAAACTCTGCTATAGAGGGAAAAGTTCAAAACACTCTTGAAGAAAGGATGTTAACCCAATCTACCTTTTATTTCCTTTATTTGACACATATTTACAAAGCAAGACACTATTCCAAACACCGACGATTCTGCAGTGCATCAAATAAAGTCTCATCTCCTGGAACCTGCCTTCTAGGAGGAGAGAGACCACAGACGAGCTCTGGGACAGGGAGTGTCTTCACCTCTGTGCTGCCAAAAGAGGCCCAGACTGTGGTCTCAGTGTTCTGTATGCCTACCGCCCCGCACCTCGAGTGTGTACCATCCCACAACAGCCAACACCACCAGACCACAACCTGTGTCTTTTAGCTTAAATATAAAGGGTGGAGGGTGGCGGAGCCAGCGTCACCAGTTAGACCCCCAAGACCTGACCTTTACTGCCCATCTGCTTGTACCCACTGACCTTCATCCCAATTTTTCCTGAAGCTCTTCTTTCCAGCTGATCTCTTAACTCAGGCAAAGACCCAACAGGTAAAGTATTTGGTGATGGAGGCTGAAACTGCTCCCCCCCACCCCCAGGCAATATCAACTGCTCGGACCACCCGGACCAGTGGGAGCTCAACCCCCGACTCATGGACTCACACCTGTGCGGATGGACCACGGAGCGGCCCACAGTTACCCTGACCTCACTATAATACTAAGACCTCTGCCCAAGGAGGAGCACAAGTCTTTCCTTAAGGCACATGTGTGACTTTATGCCCGCCTCTACATACAATGACAAAGCCTCCCCTGAGTATTCATCCTAACCCTAAATAAAGGAATCCATCCATTCTTGCTCGGGAGTCCTGGCTTTGGAAGTTATTTCCTGTGATCTCCTTATTGGCTGTAAATAAAGTTTTCTTTGTGCGACAGCTTACCTGGTGCAGTTTCTCTGTGTGACTCACTGAGAAGTGAACTCAGGTCTGTTCAGTTACCAGAGGTCAGGGGACAAGTGGTGGTGGATCACTGAGGGGGCCCCAGGGGCAACCAGCCTCCATCTCTGGATCTTTTAAATCTTTGGAGCCATGACTTATGGGAGACACTGGAGAGAAAGGATCAGGGCAAACCACCTTCTTGGGCCAGCCTCTCGTGGAGGGCTATGGGGGAAGCACATCCCCCCAGAGAAGGCCAGGTGACTTGCTTTGGGGCAGGCCCCACAAAGCATGTCACCTGGCAAAGAAGACTAGCCCACTGACACGAGATACTAGAGCTGCACAGAGATAGTTATCTTTCCAGGGACTACATTCCCCATCCATTGGCAGCAGCTGTTGTGGTAGACTGTAAAAAATGGCCACAAATTGCTTGGCACTCCTCCATCAAAGTAGCTCTATTGCTCCCCAATCTCAGAATCGGGGCTTGCCTGCTGGTTTGCTTTGATCAGTTAAACATGGTGGGAGCTATAATGCATGAATCCCAAGCCTACAGGTACCTCACAACTTCCACTCTTGAGAACATTTCCACCACCATGCAAATAAGGCCAACTAGCTCCTTGGAGGGCGATATTCCAAATGGAAAGAGGTTCCAGCTGGGGGTACCAGACATGGAAGACATGCCACCCTAGACCACTAGCCCCTCTAGGCCAGCCCAGACCAGAAGACCCTCCCAAGCCAAAATTCAAACATGCATTCAAAATTTGTTGTTTTAAGTTACTAGGTTTTGGAGTGCTTACTTAGCAAAACCAACTGATATGATTGTAGAGGACAGGGTACTTGGAAGCTGAATACAAATAACTTACAAAAATATACTGAATTTTAACTCTTCCTAAAAGGTATGCCATTGGTGGGTAACACAATTCAAAAAGTAGCCCACCCAACTCACGGTATGTGGCAGCAATGTGATTCTTTAATTTCTGACTCTGCCAGGCTTATGAAAATATCCCATGGAAATGAATATGATGGTTAAATCTGATTAACAGAAGCAACTATAGGGGCCAAGAGCAGGCCACCCCAGAAGGGCCACTGTGGCATGAACATTATTTTGAGTTAAAGGCAATCAAAACCCAGCAGATTCAGGAAAAGCTCTTTACTGCCCCCTTAACAGCCTGCCCATACTAGGAAGAGAGCTATTAACAGACTCCTTTTCGCCTGAGACACTTCTCTACAGGATAGGCAACCCCTATTCCCAGACCTCTCCTCCCCCCTCCCTGCTAATGGTCCCTCTCCCCTTTGTGTCCCAGACCCAACCCCTCTCCTGTGCTCCTATGAGCATCCCACTGCCCGACTATGTTTGGAATTTCCTTATCTGTGCATTCCCTGTACGTATGCTATGAGATTTGACTTTCAGTCAATCTGTCTCACGTCAATTTGATTCTTAGTCCAGCTAGAAGGAGCTGGGAGGGCCAAGGAGATTCTTCCTCCCTGACACAACAATCTCAACTTTGAGAAGCTCTAAGTATGTTGAAACCTTTACAAAATGCCACTTCTGAGTTCCTGATGTATAAGTGTACTAAGTGACCCAGACACTTAGTAATATAATAGTGTGTATCTTGGAGAAGGGTTACATCTTGTTTATGACTCAATAATAAATGTATGCTTTCTTCTTTCTTGTGTTAGTTGATAAAGGCCATTAAGCAGGACAAAAAAAGAGGCTTTGAAAAAAAGCTTTAAATAGTTCAGTTCTTCCTGTTCTTTTCTCCTCTCCCATCCCTCCTTTCCTTTCTTTTAAAAATTTTGAAACTTTTATGAGCCTAGACCGTAGTGGGTGTGTTTATCAAAGGATCGGAACATGGTGGACACTCTTGCGAGCATTTGGCTGGAGGAGATTTGGGAGCCCAACTAACCTCCCAGATCTTTAACCCATTTCCTGCACGTGACTTACCAAAGAGTACCAAGAAGAGCTAGGAAATACTGCCAAAGAGAGCCAACAGCCAACCACTAGCTCTCCAGGGTTCAAAGGCTGCCTGTTTTGGACTACCTTCCTGGCAGAGGCTGCCTCTGGCAACACAGGAATGACTCGGGAAGTTGGGACAAATAGGTCCTACCAGTTTTAATTACTACTGCCCTGATGAAATGGTATTCGATTTCCTCCTCAAATAAGACTTAAAAGAAGCATTCAGGGTCCCGTGAGTTCAGATACTATGAATCTATGCACTAGATACTTGCAATCAAATACTCAAGCAAGAGAGGCCAGAGAGGCTGGTGTGCCCAGGGCCCGAGGCAAGAGGACCGGAGGACAGCCCTGACTTCCAGCCCCACTCCACGACCCGCTGGGTCACTATGTCGCCCCCCACCTTACCTTTTCCCATGCAATTTATTTTGCAATTAGCCATCACCAGAGCCTAGAGGTTTCCTTTAGGCTCCTCACAGCCTGGCCCCTACCTCAATAATCTCATTTTCTGGGTAGCATCCTGACTTCTTGACAGACATCCTGAGCACAAATAAACCTCCTGGTAAAGTTTAAATTCATTCTCTTGTCCTTCCTTTTATGACATTAAGAGCAGAAAAAACTTCTAAAGCTATTACTTTAAACCAATATGAAAATATTAGAAAAGAGAGAACATATTTATGCATTACATATAAAATAAACAATTTTTAAAAATCACAATCATTCTAATGCTATTTAGAAAACCAGTGTTTTCTAAAGTATTATGTGTGTCTAAGAAGTATTTAAATACATATATACACTTACATACAGTTACACAGTTTTGTTATATTCAATGGTTTTTACCAACATTACCAGTGCAATCTACTAGGGAATTTTCAAAATAAAAATGTTATTACTGCTGATAAACAAATCCTATGCTAATACTATGCAGTACTGCCTGCACGGTGAGTGCTCGGTCCTCTCCACGGCTGTCCTGAATGCTCGGGCCTCACTACAGCCACCCAAAGAAAGGGGGCTATGATCACCCCCATGTTTCAGATGAGGAGCTAACCCACCGGGAGGCTAACTGCCCCCCTGCACCTGGGCAGAATGGGGCAGAGGCCATCTGGGTCTGGCTTGTGCTCTATAGCATTCAGCCAGCCTTTCAGAAGAAGAATGGAAAGGCCATGTTGTATCAGAATTTTATTTTAATTTCTTAAAAATATTTTTTTTAAAGATTTTCTTTTAGAGAGAGTGAGAGAGAGAGAGAGAGAGAGAGAGAGAGAGAGAGAGCGCGCACACATGCACACGCACATGCGCACAGTTGGGGAAGGAACAGAGGGAGAGAAGCAGACACCCCACTGAACGGAGAGCCTGACCCCGGGCTTAAATCTCATGACCCTGAGATCATGACCTAAGCCGAAATCAAGAGCTGGACGCTTAACCAACTGAGCACCCAGGTGCCCCCATATCAGAATTTTAAAGGAGAGACAGGAGAATACCACTTTCCAAAATAAAAGGAGAAACCCAGATCCACTGTTCGCAAGGATCTTAGTGTTACCAAAGTCACTCTTGGTCAGCTTGATAAATAGGCAAAGTCTGATCAGCAACATGGACTGTGGTGCATAATACTTGACTTTCAGAAGGTATAAGGAAATATTCTTCCAAACATTATACTTCTTACCTCAATGTCAAATATTTCCATAGTGTTGTCCAGCAGCTTCACTCGGATGTGAAGATGCTTCTCCTGCATTCTGGCTGACGCCTGTGCCACTGTTGCCGAGAGAGTCTGCCCAGGCTCGAGGGTGCTCACCCCTGCTGGGATCTGGGTGCCCAAGCGTGTCCCTGGAGTCTGCAGGACTCTGTATGTTCCTTCTATCTCTCCCATTCTTCACCAGCTAAGAATGAAGATTCCTCTAAAACAAACAAACAAAAAAAACCCCAAAGAGTGATCAATAGTTATTTAGGGGGCACCTGGGTGGCTCAGTCATTAAGCATCTGCCTTCGGCTCAGGTCATGATCCCAGGGTCCTGGGATTCAGCCCCACATTGGTTGGGCTCCCTGCTCGGCGGGAAGCCTGCTTCTCCCTCTCCCGCTCCCCCTGCTTGTGATCCCTCTCTCGCTGTCTCTCTCTCTGTCAAATAAATAAATAAAATCTTAAAAAAAAAAGTTACTTAGATATTAAAACAATGTAAAAAAATTATCAGGTGCACAGGAATTCTCTGCTCTATTTCTGCAACTTCTAGAGAGTCTTAAATTACATCAGAACAAAGATTACCTTCCACTCATACATAGATTGGTGGAGCATAAAATACCAGGCACCGTTCCGAAAGACAGTATTTCCTGGTGCTTCTGCGAGCCAGGCAGTGTGTCACCTCACTGAACTCACAAAACCTCATCCAACAGTGGCCTGTTCCTTTGTCTGGCTGCCTAGAGTCCCCTGGCACACCCTACCTCTACCGGCCCAGAGAGTCAGTGTGCTGACCACACACTGTTAAGTGCCTGATGGTACATTTCAGCAAAGAGGAGCAGGTCCCACACACACCAGGCAGCACACGGCTGTGGTGGGGGGTGGGGGGCGAAAGCCAAGAACAGCAGGTGAGTACAGCCAGGTTGCTCTTGGCCAGCTCTGCGCCCCCTGGTGTTTGAAGTGGGGTCTTACCAGGCTGGACAGATGCTGTCAGAGTGACGCGAGGACCACACACCTGGTATGAGGAGCACGTGCCCCAGGCCAGGCCCTTCCCAGCACCCCTTACCCGTCCTCACAAGGTCCTTGTTCTCCTCACCACCCACTGCCCGCTGAATGCATGACAACACCGACAGCCCAGCGAGGCACTCATGCCCTTCTCCATCCTCCATGTTGTGCCACGGGAAAGGTCTCTAGTTTTAGGCTATTAAGTTGAACAGAGCTAATCATGTTATTGTTTTTAACAAAGAAAGAAGAGGCTAAGTATCAGCTAGAATCTAATAATACTGGCTTGCTTTTCTTTGTATTAATATAGTTACCTTCTATTTATGGCAAATTTCCTTCTTAAAGGTGTGCATTTGTGTTTGAAAGTCAATTTGAAGAAAAATATTTACCAGTAAAATATAGTGTAGCAAAAAACAAATGCCAGAGGTTTATTCAAGAAAGAATGGAGCTGCTACAAAAACTATTTTATTTCACTCACTTGCCTTTGGCAAGCCTTCTACTAATTTGCAGTAAATTTCATGGAGAATCAATCTCACTAATTTCCAATCCATTCCCTCATGCGCCAACCTAACTGCTGAGTCCCCTGACCCTTTCACCTTTTTCATGCTTATTTTGTTACCAAGAAGAACCATCTCAGGAACTTCTGTCTCTTGAATTAAGTTTAAAAGCTTCTCATCACCCACCGAGCAACCTCTGCCGCACACTTAAAGCCTACCCAGCAAAGACAAGGCTCCCAGCCACGTGAGCGAGAACTTCCACACACGCGTGATTTGTCAAACAAGCAGCAAAACACAAGAAAGCTAAAACCCCCGGGGACAGTGAACTGGTAATGGAGTGAGCAAAATGACAAGGCGGTTTGTATTGTTCTGCCAAATATACCTCCGGCCCCCACTCCTGCACATGATGGGCCGCCCCTCACGGATAGGCACGTCTGGTTCAGATTCGTAGTTATCTGTGATCTCCGAATTCTCTCTCCAGGTTTTATGTGCCCCGATAACAGGACCTAATTCCTACTGTGAATGTTTGCTAAGTGTTTACTGAATTCATGGCACTGGCATCGAGGAGCAGGAACTGCCTCGTTAGGCAATGCACTGAACAGACAAGAGCAGCGAAAGACAAAGACCATGGTCACCAACAGAACACACTAGAAGATCACTAATATTCAACATGGGATATGGGAGGTTATGAGAACCATAAATATGACGTTTTTCATTTCAATTTCACAAGTGAGTAGTTAATGCAAAAGTGAAGGAAGGTGAGCAAAGAAGATTCCACCTGCAAGGTGTCTCCAATGTGCAAACAGATGAGCGTGAGTCCTTGGTCTGCTCACAGTATTTAACCAAGACTGAAGCACCAAGAGCAGGTCCTTCTGAAGGAACCATGGGATGTTTTACCCTGGGCACCAAAGAGACTCTTCCTCTTTAAGTAAAGCTACAATTCTGAAAATATATATACAACCAAAACATTTTGAGTAGTCATTTCTCTTATTTATTCTATTGTATATTCTCATTTAGGTTTTTTTCTTAATTTTAGATGGAAAAAATTTCTTCAGGTTCTTTCCCTTCTCATTGTAAGAAAGTCCTAAGCACATCTAAAACAAAATGGGCAAAACTCACCCACAGCACCCAGAGGGGCACATTTGGGTGAGCATGCTGTACGAAGAGCATGCAAGGGGAGATTCATACTAGAAAAGTCAGGACAGTGGTCCCCTCTAGGGGGGACAGTTTCCGTCTCTGGGATGGGGTACCAGGAAGGGCCCTCTGGCGTGGCTGGCATGGTTGTATCGCTTGATTGGAACCGTGTTCACTTTATTATAATCCATCAAGCCATATATTTGATTTGTGCGGTTTCCCAAGATGTGTTTGATACTAAACATATTTAAAATAGCATACTTTTAATTTTTTTCTCTAAGAAAAAGAAAAATATTAGACAAATGAAAACCACTTCTTGGTCCACGAGAGACCTGTGCAGGTCCACACGCCTTCTCAGCAGCAAACGGACTTCCTGGTGATTTTCATCTGGTCCAGGGACCTCAATGTGGCTCGAGCTGAGACTCAGGGCCACAAGACACTCTCACTCTGGAGGCTCATTGAGGAAATGATCCCAAGGTACCCTACTGCTGATGTTCCAAAGAAAAGCCATTTGCTGTTGCATAATGGTAATGTGGCATCAAGAACACATTTAATAATTACTTGCCTTTAAGTTTAAGAAATCTAGGAAAGTAAGGAACTTAACAGAAAACTGGCATGGAATCCCAATGCCTGAGTGTTAAGCCTACTCTCAAAGTCTATCAGTCTGCTTTACAAAAAGCAGCACAACCGGACTCTTGGGGAGAAACACAAGGCCACTCCCTCAAAGCAGTCATTTGCTGCAGCCTGGCTGGTCAAGGGACAAGATGAAAAATGTATGCACTGAATGAAACTGTTTTATGTAAATTATGACCTGACAGAAATTACTTTGTTTTGCCTCATGTGCTTATAAATAAATATTAAAAGGGCAAGAGTATGCAAGACAGATTAGAAACACAGGAGGTGTTCTGCAGTCCTGGGAGCCCTCCACGGTAGATGTGAGCCCCTGCTCACTTTTTCTGCTGCCAGAAAACCTCTCTAGAAATCCAGAGGGAAGCAGTGGTGTAAAGAACCAGGGCCATACAAGGGACTACAGTTTATTTTCCCATGTTCCTTCCATGTGAATGAAATGCCTTGCAGTCTTCATTCCTAAAAATATTTCTGTAGCTTGACACAATTTCCACTACTGACATTCAGTGCTACCTCCTAGAAACTCAGCTCCTAAACTCATTTAGTAAAAAATTTAAAAACTACCTTGTCACGTGTTTCCATCTTGAAGTTGGAAGATTCAGCTCAAAAGTCTGTGAGGGCTTTGGGTGATGACATGTCGATGCAGGTTGTAACAAAGGTGCTTCTGTGTGTTGGGGGGGTGGGGTGTTGACAGTGGGACAGGCTGTGCATAAGAGGGACAGAGGCATGTGGAGATCCCTGCACCTGCAACTCAACTTTGCTGTGAACTCAATACTGCTCTAAAAAATAAAGGCTATTAAAAAAAAAAAAAAGTCTGCCACGGAACACATAACTCAGAAGTGACAGAGCCAGCCTGGACTTGGCCACGAAGCCTCCTCCCTGTCTACTGGAAAATCTGGCTTCCCAGACAAAAGCACAGTCCACGGTCCACAGTAAAGCGAGTGGGTTCAAAATTCTGTTGTGCAAAAAAACCTCCCACCTTCCTTGAAATATTTTCAGCTGCCTCTTTCAGAAGGATCATCAAACATATGTCTATACTTTCCAACTAAGAAAGCAGAACATGACGCTTATTTTCACTGCATTTTTCTAAGTACCTACAATGCACGGCAGTGTCGGCAATGAGTGTTCAGAGTTCTCAGCTGGGTCCTGGGCCCTGGGCCCCTTACCTCTTCACCACAGCACAGCAAAGACAGGTGCTTTTATTCCCTAACAAGCATGACTGGTGGTTTTTGAAACAAGCAACTAAATACTTAATCAATGTAAGGAATCAGAGAAAAATATGTCAGAACTAGTGCTGTAAGGCAGTGCCTCAAAGAGCTGAGAAGAAACGGCTAGCCAGATGGAGGGCAGGCAGGCCATCTACACCCATGTGCTGCACAAACACACCTCTCCCCCAGAATGCAGCTCCACTGTCCCCTGGAAGGCGACATGGTCGGAGCACCACAGAAATGGCGTTTGGCGCTGGAAACCTGGGGAGAAGTGTGCTGCAGAACTCATTCGCACACGCTGCCCCAGCAGGTGCTCTGGGATGCTGCATTACCTGTGGGAAGCCTAAGGACCAATGAGGACTTGAATCCCTGGCATCGCTGTCCCTCAAACGTGAGGAAGGGCAGCCCACAGTGGCAGCAAGGTGTCCACCGAGCTGGGATAAAAAGGCAGGTCCTGTGGGAAACAAGGAAGCGCACAGCAGCAGCCTGGGGGTAGAAGTTGGAAGGCAGCACACCTGGATCTAACTTCAGCTTTCACTTCCCCACTCTTCGCTCAGATTTTATTCTGGAAAACGACAGGTGAAGACTGTGGTCAATCACATCCTCTTCACTCTAAGAATCTGTGAGTCTGAGAAAGCTCATTGTGAAAGTGAAATGAAAGGAAATGTGCTCTTGATTCCAACTAATTTATTGTATTTAGTAGCCAAAAATTAAGTACCTCATAAAATCCTGTTATCCCATCTTTCCTACCTAACCATACGAAATAGAGGCCCCATGTATGTAAGGAACATCTCTTTCAAACAAATTCAACACAATATAAACAGATTATTGGTGTAGAGACATGACGTTGGATATAACCAATATTTGCAAACCTTACAATTTACTTCCTAGGTTTTTAAAGGAATTGCCTTAACAATAAACAGATGTCAATAATTCAGACCACCAGGTATTCTGACTTGGTGTTAAACAAAATTCTACTGGCTGAAAAATAAAGTGGTTTTTGTTTTTGTTTTTTTATGTAGGTTTCCCGACACGCAGCTTTGAGCCCAATGTGGGGCTTGAACTCACAACCCTGAGATCAAGACCTGAGCTGAGGTCAAGAGTCGGACACTCAACCAACCACCCAGGGGCCCCTGAAAAATAAAGGTTTTTTTTTTCCCCCCAAAAGATTTTACCCATTTATTTGAGAGAGAGAGTAAGAACATGAGCTGGATGAGAGGCAGAGGGAGAAGCAGACTCCCCGCTGAGCAGGGAGCCTGATGCGGGGCTTGATTCCGGGACTCCGGCATCATGACCTGAGCCGAGGCAGACGCCCAACCGACCGAGCCACCCAGGTGTCCCACTCTCTATGCTTCCTTAGTATGAAGTGAATGAAAGAGATGGAGTAGAAACATATCCATTTGCTTATCTTCAAACAACAATGCAAGGATAAACCAAAGCCTACTGACAGTGGCTGCCATGGGACGGAAGGCACTGGGGATTCAGCCCTGGAGACCCCTTCTTCCAGTGTGCAGGGTATCCTTGGGTTGACCTGGGAACCTCACGGATGTTTTACATGATTAGAAAGCAACATGAAATCAATGTCTTAGAAAAGAAAGCCCAAAATCTCAAACCAAATGAAACAAATTATCTTCACTGTACATTAAGACAGTAGCTAAACTACAGCGGGAATTAATTCAAGTAACTTTTAAACTCAGTAACCTCACTACCCATCACTAGTGAAATACATCCTCAGGGTTAAAAAGACTATGAGTAAAAACAACAATGTGGCAAATTCTACAATAAAAATGATCTCATTTCTTCAATAAATGACACTAAAAAAAAGAAAAAGAAAAGCGGGGGCGGGGAGGGTGATAGAAACTGGTAAAAGATGTTGTCTGCCAAATGCTCCCCGTGGACCTTATTTGAATCCTGAATCAAGTATTTGTGGAACAATCAGGGAAATCTGAGCAGTTCCTGGATATTAGGTAATTTAATAAGTACTGCTTATTTCCTACATGTTTTAATGGTATTGTGTGTATAAGAAGGGGGAAAAGTCCCTCTTAGAGACACATACTAAAGTATTTATGGACAAAGTGGAATAATGCCAAGGATTTACTTTAAAGATTTTTTTTTTTTTTTTTTTTTTTTTATTCATGAGAGAGAGAGAGAGAGAGAAGCAGAGGGAGAAGCAGGCTCCCAAGGAGCAGGGAGCCCGATGCGGGACTCGATCCCAGGACCCTGGGATCATGACCTGAGCCGAAGGCAGTCGCTTAACCAACTGAGCCACCCAGGCGCCCGCCAAGGATTTACTTTAAAATAATCCACTGAGGTGGGAATCAGTGAAGGGGATAATAGCCACCCCCCCAAAAAAAAACCCCACAATTGCCCTTATGTTGATTATTGGAGCTGGTTTTGATACATGCACTTTTGTGAATGTTTGGAATTCTCCCCGAGTAAAAAGAAAAAAAGAAAGAAAAAACAAGAGATCTAGCAACAATTTTCAGCGTACGTAAGGATCCAGAAAGCCCTCGGCATAGTTCACAGGTGAGAGGAGTGTGTGTGTATACTGTGAAATGCTGGCCCAGCCCCCTTATTTTCCATGAGACAGCCCAGTCCAAGAATGGAGCGGCTTGCTGAAGGCCACAAATCCAACCCGTGGACACAGGACTAGCACCCAGTGTCCAGATTCTTTAAGATTAAAAACCAAAAACAATCTGACTTTAAAAATTGCACATCTATGCACCAAAAGGGGAGGAAAGCAGCAGCCTCCTCCCACTCTCTCCTACAGCTCAAAGCAGAAGGCTTCCCCTGCGGCATTCTCTGCACCTGGGGCCCCTCTCCGCCTTTCAGACACCCTCAGACCAGGCTAGGGAATCCTGGAGGGAAAACAGGGAACTCCTCACTGGTGCAGTGGTACTTCAAATTCTGGCCTTTGTGCCGACTCCTCCCGTCACTATTTACTTGTCAGAGTCCTCAAATACCGGCTCCATGCAGCTGTCCAGCCTTTAGAGCCATGGTCAGTGGGGATGACAGCATGGAGTGTGCTTATTCCATCTTCCAGGAACCAGAACTTGACACCCATGCATTTTAACACATGTTTATGGTGGTTATCTTTGGGGGAGGGAAGAAGGTTGATTTTCTTTCTTTTCCCAATGTTCTGTATTTTTCAAATTGCCTCCAGTGATGAGTATACATTACTTTTGAAATCAGAAGCACACCTGGGATCTAACTTCAGCTTTCACGTCCCCACTCTTGGCCCAGATACTGCGTAAGTACTCCCTACTTCAGAAGTCTTACCTGGTAGGGGCTACCTATGGGATGTCACTGCTCCCCTTCTAAGAGGAAGCTGCCATAACTACTGTCTTTCCTCTAGGAGCTATGCTGGTTCTTTTTTCCAAAACAGTTAGTAAAATAAAAACATTTTTAAGCATTCTCTGGAATTGATTTGTTTAGGTATTGAGACTTGTTCCTCCAACATTCACCTTATTAACTACTACCAAAGCACCTGGGACTTTAATTAGGAAGTAGACAAGAGTTAATAAAGCCTAGTAAAATTTAAACAATTTGTAAAATTCTATGGTGTTGCTTCTTCCTCCCCACACTCCCACTAAGCGCCGGGAGATGCACTGAGCACCTTCACCTCCTGTGCCTCTACTATGTTATCTGGCATCAAGCAAAGGGCCAGAACTGCCCCCGCAAAAGCCTCATGACTCTAAAGCTGTTCTGCTTCCAGCTTTTGGGCCCCCCCACACGCACTGGCCCCTTCCACGGTCCTAGGAAAGGCCCTAAGCAAAGTGTGCCTCTGGTTGTAGCCTTTTGCAGAATTTACAGAATACATTCTAATTGCAATCAACTAAGGCTCTGCCTCTTTCCACTACAACATCATTCCCTTTATGTCAGGCAGCTTAGGAGGGGCCGTTGGCATTTTGGGGATGCAGCTAAGGGCACAAAGAGTTGGAGACACGTTTAGTTTGGGTTTGGTGGGATGCACTTATGTTTGCCATTACTTCTTGTGTACACTTATCCCCAGCCATCTCAGAGCAGGTAGGGCTTCTAGGAACACTGCTGTCACCCACTATGCCCGCCCACCAGAGGCGTGTGAAACAAAGGTGCAGGACCGGGGTTCTGTGGCAACCTGTACAGACCCAACGGTGCCCAGTAGTGGAAGTGTGTGGGCTATGGGAAAGAAACAAAGTTTGAAATATGGGGAGCCAGATGCTCATCTGTGGGAAAATTATCATCAGAAATGTTAAAACTGTAAGCAGAGAGATTAGTACCCAGTAGACAACACTGCAGTTGTCAGAAAAATAACTGTTAATGCAGTAGTATAATATAAATGTACCACCATTTTTCTTTTACTTTTTTGAATGGAATCGTACAAAATAGAATTTATCAGAACTCCTGCTTTTGTGAGACACAAACCTGTAGGTGTACTAGAAACAGCAAACATATATTATCTACAGGTGTAATCATGTTTTATGCATCCTAACTATCAAAAATTTTTGGTCAGCTATGCTAGAGGGATCACTGAACTCTTTCTACTCTCTATCACATGAAGAGGTGACCTAAAAGTACATAGTATGCTACTTTTATGCTATTTAGTGATGTTTTTATTATGTCAGCTTTTTTAAATGTATAACTTTTTCCTCATTCTAAATATTCACTTTCCAATTACTATAACATTGTATTTTTTTTTTAAAGATTTATTTTTTTGAGAGAGAAAGCACAAGGGAGAGAGAGAAAGCAGGGGGGAGAGGGAGAGAGTCCCAAGCAGACTCTGTGCTCAGAGCCCAACCCACAGGGTTGATCTCATGACCCTGAGATCACAACCTGAGCCAAATGCCCAACTGACTGCGTCACCCAGGCGCCTCCATTGTATTCTTTTTGTTAAAGAGACTCCCACTCCAAATTGTATAATCTTCAGGCCCTATAAAAGTTGGCATCTGCCCTTGCCCCAAGCGAAATTTGATTAATTCATTCCTTTATTGAGCACCTACTCAGTATCAAAAAAGTCTAAGTATGTAAGAACATGTGAGTTTATGGGCAAGAACCCTCCTTATCACAGTGGGAGAAGACAGAAGAAGTGTGTTAAATGATGGTGGGAACCACTGAGAAAGGAAATTGAGGCTGGTAGACAGGAACTTGGTGGGTGGCAAGAGGGAGAAGGCCTCCACAAGAGGGCACCAGTGTCAGGCCTAAGACGGTCTTGGCACATACTCCAATAGCCACAGAATCCCAAGGGATGGCCACTGTTAGGAGGCCACGCCCCGCCCAAGCCCATATCATCTCATTTAATCCTCATGACCCCCATCATACAGATCACAGAACTCAGGCTCAGAAAGGTTAGTGACTTGCTGATGGTACTAAGTTCTGCAAGTGTCCTCAACCCTACCCCGATTCCATGGTGTGCTGTCTCCTCTTGGTGTGTTTTAGTGTCACGGAATTGTTCCCCACCCCCCACAAACTGGTGTTTTAGTTTACAGTTGTTTTAAAAAGCAAAAATAAAAAGGTACTATAATGTAGGATGCAGTGATGTTTCCTTCTGTCCTGCAGCTGGGAGAGTCATCACTGCATCCTACATTATAGTACCTATTTGTTTATTTATTTATTTGGCAGGCAGAGAGAGAGAGCAGGAGAGCACAAGCAGGGGGAGTGGCAGAGGGAGAGGGAGAAACAGGCCCATCGAGCAGGGAGCCCAGGACCGACCTGAGCCAAAGGCAGTCGCTTAATCAACTGAGCCACCCAGGCGCCCTATAGTACCTCTTTATTTTTGCTTTTTTAAAATGAGTATAAACTAAAACACCAGTTTGTGGGGGGGAACCCTAAAATAAAACTACTTATGTAACTAACATCCCTTCTCATCCTTGTCCACATCTTCACAGATTTTACAACAAGTGTAACTGCTGTGTACCCTGCTTTCACCTTTTTGGTTAAGGCATGTTTTTGAACAGATTTCCATAGATCAAATGGTTCAAATTTTGTCTGGAGGGAAGGACAGGCTCGGGATTGCTGGAGCATGTTTCCTGGCTGTACAATACTCTACCATTCTGACAGGAATTGCATATCAGATTTTGTTTTCAAAACTGGGATTCCAGAATCAAAATCTTTACCATATACTGCCAGTTGCTCTCCAAAAAGATTAGACCTATTTACAGAATCACCACCTATGTAACAACCCCCAGAAACCCACCAAACACTGGGTTTTATCATAATAAGTTTCTGTGTAATTCTCACATCTTTGACTCCCAGTTGCCAAGGTAAAGCCCGGAGTAGACAAATACACTACAGTCCCCTGATGCTCTGGACACTCAGAACTCAGAGCACGACTCAAGTGAGCTCAGCTGGACACTCCACTTTGAGGTGGACTTTCCCGCATGCTTACCACCACTGCTGCAGGTAGGACGCGCATGACCCACTGAGTGAAAGGGGCAGGTGGTAAGCTGATAAGAAAGTGGGTAAAGGAAAAACAGGAACAAAACTGAAAAGGTAAGCAGCAGAAAGAGAACTGTGACTGTCTGACTACTGAGGAGGTCCTGAGGTGACCAGAAGCCAGAATGCGTGGACAGAAGGAACTGCCCAGGCATCAATCTTCACTTTGTCAATCAGGTCCTGTCTTTCCCCCAAAGCAGTTTAACCCTGCTTACATCCTGCCTACTTCGCTCTGCTGTCTACTCAGGTTCCTCTTCCACCTGATGAGTAATGGCTAGCGTTAATTAAGCACCTGCTATGTGCCAGGCACCTTACAAACAGCTCGCCTGTAGACCGTCCTCACAACCACCATATGAGGCAGCTAAATTCTAACCCCGTTTTCTCAATAAGGAACAGAGACAAATGAATATATCACATACGCTTCCTTTTTTGGGAAACGAATGAGTAGCACAGGACCCTGGGAGTCTGCTCTGAAAGGGTGGTCACGCATGTCGCCACGCCGGCAAACGTGGGCAGCGGGGGAAGCTGCACGTCAGCACGTGGTCCGGACGGCTCAGGGCGAACCGCGCGGTGCGGATCTGCAGTAAGGCTCGGGCACAGGAACGGCATGGCCAGGGTGTGATCCCAAACCGGTCTCTCCGCTTCCTCTGCTTTCACACGGGGCCGTGGACCCGGCCAGGTCCCCTTCGCAGCCTGGGAGAGAGCCAAGTGAGATCGGCGGCACGAAGCGCTTCACAGCTCTTAACTCGGAGCTCACGCACGTTGCAAAAGCAGGGGGCGAAGAACGTTAAAACCGTATTTGTCCAGCCAGGAGGACCGCGTGCGGCCCGCCTCAAACGTCGTGTCCCATCTCTCCGGCTGGGAGAAAATCCGTGCCGCCTGTCCTCGGGCGGTCTGCACAGAACCAACGCCCTGACCCAGCGGCACCTGACGGTTATCACACACGTCCACAGCGGTCCGGCCAAACCTCGCACGGAGACAGAGCGAACCAAGAAAGGAAAACCGCCCTTTCAAGATTCAGCCCCGGCTTTTCAACCTCCCCACCGTCCCCCTACCCTGCGTACCGACAGGGCTTCCTTCGACACACGGTTCAGCTTCTGCTTCCCCGGCCACTGCTGACTAGCCCGTGAGCGGCCACGGGCGGCTGTGGCCCCCGGCGTCAAGGGAGAAGGCGCGGGTGTGATGCCCTGGGCCGCGCTCCGGCCCCAGCCCGCCTTCGGGCGGCTCCCCGGGGCCTCGGCGCTGTTTCCAGGCCTCAGCGGGCTGAGCGCCTTACCACCAACACCTCGTCCCCACCTCCGAGATACAGCCGAAGTAAAGGCCAGGAAGGGTGTGGTCACCGCCCGCCTGAGCTGCCACCTGCGGCTCGGCGTGGGCCTCCGTGCGGGACGCTCCCCTGGGCCTCCACGCGGGACCCTTCCGGGCCCTCCTGCGGGCTCCCGCGCGAGACGCACCCCCGCCCCCCGGCCTCCGCGCTTCGGCCGCCGGCGGGCTCCGCGCTCACGGGCCCTCCTCGCACGGGGCCCGCCGACTGGAAGGCCTCTGGAGCCCGGGCGCGGACTCCGCCGCTGGACCTCCGGCCTGAGGCGCCCGGCCGCCGCGGGCCTCGGTGCCGGTCCGGCCTCGGCCCGCCGCCCCCGCGCTCCCGCCCGCGGCCCCGCGTGCTCGCGAGTCTGCGTCCTCACCGGCCGGCCCGGCGCGCCGTCGCCCGCAGCGGCCTCCAGGTCGCGCCAGCTTCGCCCGCTCCCGACCGCCGCGCCCGACCGCCTGCGGGCCGCCTCCGCGCCGCGCGCCCCGCCCCGCGCCGCGCGCCCCGCCTGGGCCCGCCCCCGCCTCCGCGGACGCGCCGCCGATTGGCCTGAGGACCACTGGGGCAGGGCCTGTACGGCCCGCGGCCTGGACCGGCGGAGTCGAATGCCAATCAGCAGAGAATCGCCTCGTTGGACGGTGCTCGGTCCTGGGCGGGGCCTCGACTCGGGAGGCGGGCTTCAGCCTGGGGGCGGGGCCTCGGCTCGCGGGGCTGGCGGCGGTTCCGGGCGCGGCCCCTCGCCTGCCGGCTCCCGCCCAGCCGGCCGCCCAGCCGGCCGCCGAACTCTCCCCCGTTGCACTCCTGGGGCCGTCCGGACCGTGGCCTAGGGCCACCGACGGCCCAACGACGCTATGCTGCGATGGAGGCCCACGGTCCTCTCAGCCTTGCCCCCCCTTTAGCCTCAGGACTCCCACCCGGAAATGGAGATGTGACACTACTCCCTGGGCCTCCAGGCCCGCGACTACGAGCACACACCCCTTCTTCCAAGGGTTTAGTGAACTCCTACACATCCTTCAAGATCCTACTCAATTGGCCCGCTGGGCCGGGTCCTGCCCCGCGCTGCCCTCAAGGGAATAGATGGGATCGACCTGGGTTCGTCCTTGAGGGCACCCCTCCGAGAGTTTCACCTCCTGAGCTTGGCCCGACCCATCATGTTTCCCGGAAGAGGAGGCTCAAAGAGCTGACCCTCCCCACGGGGCAGCAGGGAGCCAGCCGGCAGGCACGTGGGGACAGGGGCTCAGCTTTGCAGAGAGGCCCCTCCACCTCCTGTTCCCACGTCCCCCATCACTCCCTTGAGGCCTTTCCACTAACTGGCCCCCAGCCCCGTCAGAGACCAGCGGACTGTCTTCACTACCCCCAGGATGGCGCACACGTCTCAGGGCTGGACCCCCGCCCACACACACACACACACACACACACACACAGAAGGTGTGCAGGGCCAGTGGGGGCCAGGAGGAGCGCGCCTGGTCCAGAGGGGCGGGGGACTCCCTGGAGGCGGCAGGGTCTCCGCTGGTGCCAAACAGGAGAGCATAGGGTGTGAGACCAGAGAGAAGGTGGGTCAGGAAGCAGTGGCAGGTCCTCGGGCGCTCATTGGTGGGGGGCAGCCACCCAGACCAGGCTTGTAGTCCCGGTGTACACAATGCCCTCTAGTAAGTTGTAGAGCTCTCCACAGCCATCTCTTCTTAGAAATGTTTAGAATTTCCTAGATCTATTCCAGTAGTTTCTATTTCTAGGCATTTAGTAGTTACTGCCACAGTGAATGAGCACCCTTTCCCCCTCCATTTTCTACTTCGTGAGTAGACATCACTGAACTCTTACTAGTGCTGATTTTTAGCACACATTCTCTCACTTTAAGTAGATGGTCAGATCACCCGTCATTAATTTCTCCCTAGTCTTTATGGCTCTTTCTTCTGGGCTGGGATTGCCAATACAAAGTTGGGTTACTGAGGTTATTGGTGCAAACAATGCTTCCTGATTTCATGCACAGACGTCCTGCAGGGCTTTGAACCTTTCCAAGAAGACGTCACACCTTCATAAAGAACCAATAATAAGGGGCGCCTGGGTGGCTCAGTCGGTTAAGCGTCTGCCTTAGGCTCAGGTCATGATCCCGGGGTCCTGGGATTGAGTCCCACATCGGGCTCCTTGCTCAGCGAGGAGCCTGCTTCTCCCTCTGCCTGCCTCTGCCTCTCTCTCTCTGATAAATAAAATTAAAAAAAAAAAAAAAGAACCAATAATAACTCTCCACTTAATAGCCAAATAATAGTGCTTTATTGATAAAAGGTTAGTTTCAACGGATACAAAATTGCTGTGTAAAATAAGTTTTCAAAATACATTTCTATAGGTAAAGATTATCTCTTAGTAAAAGCAGTTATCGCTAAGTGAAAGTATTTATTTAGATTTGGGCAGCAAAACAGAGGGGGATGTAGAAGTGAGACAGTGTAGGTTCACCCACCCTGCATAACGCTTATCAGGTAGCAGCTGGCCCTCGCAGTTCTACCCGAACATACGGGGGGCCTGCAGCCACCACATGTACATGTGCCCCCAGCTCCACCTTTTAAACAGCTTTTACTAGTGTACTTAATGCCAAAATAACCCAGATAGCTGGCCTTGCACGGAGGTGCTAAAGTCACTTAACACCTTCTCTTGGTAAGAACTTTGTACAACTGTGCCTGAGCCTAAGGCTTGTGACTAGTCACCATTATGCAACAGTGGGAAGATAAAGTTCTCAAGAACACCTGATTATTGTCTATGGCCCGCCTCTGTGACTAACGTGTTTCGACCACGTCACTTTATTTTGTCTGGCCCAAGCAAAAACTCTTCCCATCCTCAGGGGAAGCGTTTTCTACATCTCTGCCCCTCCTGTTAGAGCAAAATGAAAACATGGAGCGAACACCTGCTCCCTCCAGGTGTCCTTTCACCTGTCACTCTCGGGGCCACTTTCCCAATGTCAGTAGAAATGTTGAAAAAAGCAAGCCCTGGAGCCTCTCAGCACCCCTTGGAAGGAAGGAAAGGGCCAAGGCCACAGAGCACAGAAGACTGACCAGTCAGACCACGGTGCAGATTTGAAATGTCTTTCAGTCTCACCCAACATACAGGGAGGTTTGTAGTACACATACCGAAGGACGTGACGATGGCTGAAAATGGGTAACAACCTGCACATAAAAAAATGACCGCTGCTATTTGCCTCCTTTCAGAAAACTATTAAAAATTTTAGAGAACCAGTTAAAGGAAAGCCAAATCAGGAAAACCTGGTCGGCATTCAGGCATCATGGGGCCATTAGCCTCAGGGCCCAGGACAGGTCTGGGTTCAGAGGGCTACCCCCCAAAGGACCCTGATTCTCACTGCTCAGGCAGATCTTATAAACCTGTAGTTACAGAAAGCACATTAGAGTGCCATATAAAAATGAAAAAGGCTGGTTTTTAAATAAATCATTTATTAATTTTCCTTAAAAAAGTAACTTTTCATGTTAGTTGAGTAAAAATCGTTTATTGGCTCTCTCTGCGTAGGTAAGAATCACTGCTGTAATATGAAAACTGGAGCTGATGGGACGCTCGCTGTCCGTAGTGGAGGGTAACTGGTATCAGTGGGGAACACTACAAAACGTGGCTGTGGCAGGTTCTCTGCAGAGCAGCTTAAAAAATGACCTAGCATCAGAATCCAAAGACTTCTTAAAATTTGCTCCTAACTGCCTGTTTTTTTTAAAAGAGCTATTTTAGCATACACATATTAGATAGTAATACCACTGTTTTACTTGGTAAAAAAGTAAATGTGCAGATGAATTAACAGCATTGAATTATAGCAGCAAAACTGGTTTTAGGTGTTGTGCTCAAAACAAAGCGAAGCAATGGAGAATCTCCATCTTGGTGACCTGGTAGGTAAATGCCCTGCAGACGCCAGCTCATCTTTCCGTATCACTGGGTCCACGTCACTAGCACCCAGGCACATGCTGGCTACGTCCGAATGTTCTAGAAATGAAATCAAGAGTGCTCCTCAACAATTAGTCAGTTAGGCCAGCCAAATCAAAGAAATTCAATGTTAATTATACATACTGACTGATCCTGGAAATCAATTCCAATATTAGTGGTTAGTTAAGGTGGAAGAAAAATGAAAATGGAAGGTTCACCTCACAGAATATAAAGTATAACATAGCAACGAAATACAAATGTTAAAAGAACTTCATACAAAACACATCAAAAGTTTAAAAAAAAATTAAATTCTCAGGCACAGGTACTGTAAAATGTGGATGGGCACCCCTCCAATGATCTCTTGGAAACACGCAGCTGTGGTACTCATGCGGAATGTTTTCTGTATCTTGTAAAAGCATTTTCTGGAAAAACAAAATATGACATATGTAAATCGAAGTGGTACAGCACTCACTGCTGTGACCATTAACAGCATCATTTTCTGTATAACAAAGGGCACAAACTGAGCAGAAGGCTGGCTCCTATGACCAGAGTTAACTAAATCAAAACATCTCTTGGGAACCGGGGGCAACACCAAATTGCAGAGTATGCAAAAATATATATTAGTTGTATATCCCTAAAGTAGATTCTTCATAATTTCATCAAGTTTTAAAATTAGGGAAGCATCAAGATCAGAGAAAATGAGCAAACGTCTGTCACCTCCTCCGGCCTCAAGTGAGCCCCACCGCTCAGAAGTCCTGTTTCTTTCAGAAGTCCCGTTTCTTTCTAATTTGCTAGCCTTTCCTCAGATGCCAAACCTGCTCATGCAGCATCAGCCTCATGGGGTTGGGAGTGCTGACATTTCACCAGCTATATGAGTACAGGCAAATAATTTCAAACCCTGGCACACCACAGTATCCTCAATGGTGCCATGTGGACACAGCATCAACAAGATGCTGAAAGTAAACTACCAACTCTGGCTGAGGTGGGGGGGTTATGTGAACATTTCCGTTCCAGTAGCTGGCTACACCGAACATGGGTATTTGTGTGCTTCATACATATCTGAGACCTTTCCCCACAAGCCACAAGGGCAGGGGTGTTGTTCTGGTGGCCGGTGCTCCCACACACCCCTGCAGGTCCTTCCTCTATCACCCGCGCATCTGCTGTGGCAGACTGCTGAACGTCCCAGGTCCAGGGCTCCCTGCCTTCTGGCTCATCAATCCTGTCCCGAGTCGGCTAAGCCTCAGCTCACTCATGTCCCCACATCACCTCCTCTTGTCACGAACATTCTCCTGCCTCTACAATCAGGCTCCCACCTGTAGTGGACCTCTGCACCTGCACCCCCAGTTTCCTGTCCTCAGATCTGTGCCTGTGGCCAGCACCCACTCGGTCTGCCTAACCCCAGGCATCTCTCTTCCAGGGAGCCTCGGGCCTCTGCCCCAACTGCATTGCATGTAGCTGCTTCCTCCTTTGGCCTGTATTTGACTTTACCTCTCCTTCCTTCCTCTGGGAGGTGCTGACAGCGGTCACCTAGATAGCTCTGAATGCCCACCTGTCCCCAGGACAGAGGGGAGTCGACATTTGTTTTTTCCCGGTCCGCAGTCCCTGGCGTCTGCAGATTCCCTTCTAACAGGGAGGCCAGCACACACCGGGCCAGACAGCTACATGACTCACTGACTGCCATGGGGCGGAGCAGAGCTGTGGTGAAGGGTGGGAAGTCAGCAGTCCCCCTCGAGGTCCCTGGCCCACCTGGCATAATCTGCCCTTTTACGCCCTCTTTACCTTTGGTCTGCATAATCTGTTTTAATAACACTTTCAAAGCTCTCTTTGTTTTCAGCTGTAATAAGTTTCTAATTGCATGACTAATAAAGGTTATTTTAATATTTAAATTGCCTTCATTAATTATATTCGTAAACTCAGAAAGAAACGGAAAGTGTTTGTAAGACACGCAGAGCCAAGGGGAAGCTTCCATTTTTAAGAAGCTGCCTGGTCTCCTTGAATGCTATGGAGTTAAACACAAGAGCTTCAAAATGCAAGGCGTTAGTAAGACGAGAGGGAGGTGTCTGTCATGACATCTAAGTTGAGGCATCTGAAAGCACTATTTGTCTTCTAGGCTTTACCTTACACATGGTGCCCGTGGACCACACCATCGCCGTCCCCACCCTGCATCTGCAGCTGCATCTGCGCCTGCATCCTTGCGATCATCTCCTGCATGCGGCGAAGCTACGGGCACAGAACACAGGGACACATTATTGACTCTCAAGGTCCATCCTCCCTGGACACTCTTTATGCGTGTTGTGTGATTCCTAAAATTTCAGCTTACATGCTTTCCCAAAACATGACAAAGAGTTAACACACAAAGAACTCTTATAATAAATCGGTAGAAAAACAAGTAACTCAAACGAAAACTAAGCAGATAACATGCAATTCAATTAAGAAACAGAAATTAGCAGCAAACTGAAGAATTAAGAAAGACAAGACAACAGAAGATGCTTTTTAACCTAAAAGGTGGGAAAGAGGCTGCCACTACCAGGTGGGGGGTGGGCCTGGGACTTGTCTAGAGGGCAGCAAGGTCCCCGCTACTCACGTGGTGGATGGGCCTCCTCTGCTACCCTCATCAGTTTTCACAACTACGGTTTCCACTAGTTTAGAAAGGGCTCCAGGCACGTTGTTATAAAATATTTACCTGAATTTTCTTCAAGTTTTTAACATTTAAGTACTTTAATCCATGTTGAATTAATTTGTCCAAAGAGGTGAGTTTTATTTGTTTCCAAAAGGCTGGCCTGTTTGAGAATTTCCTGGATATGCTTGGATTCCACAGCTCTAGCAAACGCCAATGTCACCTCTACCAAACACTTTTCCACACTTTGAACCCATTTCTAGATGTGCATTTCATAAGCCCATCACGCCTGTGCCATGCTCTGCATTTTCCTTTTCTTTTTTTAAGATTTATTTGACAGAGAGGGACACAGCGAGAGAGGGAACACAGGCAGGGGGAGGGGGAGAGGGAGAAGCAGGCTTCCCACGGAGCAGGGAGCCCGATGTGGGGCTCCATCCCAGGACCCCGGGATCATGACCTGAGCCGAAGGCAGACGCTTAACGACTGAGCCACCCAGGCGTCCCCACCCTCTGGATTTGTATGAGCAGTGGAGCTAACTGTCCCTCATTAGTGTGTTTTACAGGACCTCCCTGTGCTTTCCATCCCCCGTCTTCAGACCAAGCATCGGAACTATTTCAGCAAGCTCTCCCCTAGAAGAACGTCACAAACCAAACCACTCTGCAGGAATGGCATTCAGTTTAGAGAGAACTGTGATCTTTGCAATGAGCATCCTGCCTAAAGTCATGTATCCATTTAAATTCTGAAAATTGTTTTCAGTAGAGTTTTCTGGTTTCTTCTCCATCAGTCCTGCACAGCTCTTCTTAAATTGTTAATGGGTGTAAATGGCAGTTTCTTTCTTTAAACTTTCCAACTTGTCTATATGTATTGTCTATGCATGGAAAAGCTACTGAATTTTGAGTACTTTACTAAGTTACTAAATTCACTAAGTGTCAGGGACTAAAGTCACTAAATTTGCACTATTCCCAAGTTTTTCCCACTAAATGGCTACTGGAGATCAAATGATAACACATGTAAAGCAATATCCATACTACACAGAGATATACACAATAAAAGAGATGTGTAATATATTCCTTCTTAAAAAAATAAGGGAGGAAACTGTAATGATCTGTGACGTTCACCAACAACACCCTCCTCCACCTACCTCTGCTTCCTTCTCCAACAGGATCTGGTCTTTATTCATGTCATCGTTTTCCACTTTTCTAAGAGGTTGAAGAAATTACAAATTTAGCTGGTTATTTCTGATGACAAATTGCTAAAGTAAAATTTCACTTTACATTTCTGAGAAAAGTATTTAAAATTACCTGTTTATCACTTTTCTGACTAACATGAATGAATAATGAAATGAATAAGAAAGATGAAAAAAAACAGCACGAGATGGCGAATTTTAGAAACTTCTCTAACTCCAAGTGGAGGTGGGACACTCTGGTCTTCACTTAATCGAGGAGTAGGTGCTGCCATCAGGAGGATGGACAGGCCTTAATGGACACAGACTGTGACAAGGACACTTGAACAAGGAGCAGAGCCCGAGCGTGCAGGCCGAACGGGCTGGTGGGGGAGGCCCACCAAGCGGTGAGGACACAGCTCTTCACAAGCGCACACCTGGCGTCCTCATCGGCCTCTAAAACCTTACTTAATATCTGGTCCCCAGGTAAGTAACACAAAAAAGCAAACCTTAACATACACCCTATATATATACACAAATCCACCAGATTTCAAAAATGTGAATATTTTAATAAACTACAACACAGCCACCCCCCCTTATCTGCGGGTTCAGTGACCTGCACTTGGCTGTGGTCTGGAGGCACATGATCCTCAGGAGCCGTCAGAAAGTCAGCGGTAGCCCAGCGCTGCATCCGAGCGCCTCCGTCCCTCACCCCCTCCTCGCCCTCCCCACAGGCGCATCCTCATAGGAAGAGGGTGAGTACAGGGCAAGAAGAGATTCTGAGAGACAGACAGACCACATGCACATAACTAACTATAGTACATGGCTGTAACTGTTTCATTTTATTGTTGTTGTTAACACCTCACCTGTTCCCGGATTAGAAATTAAACTTTATCACAGATGTATGTACAGGAAACAGGGGTGTGTGTATAAAAGTTCGGCACGCTCCTTAGTTCCAGGCACCCACACCCACTGGGGTAGATCAGGAGTGTGGGAGCAACTGCTGTACAGAAAATTCTTATTATAAACGATGTAGATCACTTGATACCTAAGCTAAACAGAGATGTGGTGCAAGCAGACATCTATCAGGTCACAAAACACAGATCTCGAATAAAATCTATTGCGATGGTGAAAGAGGAAAGGTGAGGGCACTGTGTGCATTTTTGAGGAGTGGAGCTGCCTTTCTTAAGGGCAGGTAAGTTATGTCCTCATTTACAGACAGAGTGATGCTCTTAAGACCAGCCTCTGGCCCTTCCACTTAAAGCTGTTCTTTGCGTGCAGATGGTTAAAGTTGCTTCTGACAGGTTACAAAAAGCAAGGTACAATGACATTAGCAACAAATACCTGGTAATAGTTTCTGAGTAGGAAATCAAATCATGTTGCTTAGGGTCAGGAAGGCCCAGTAGGACAGGTAGAAGGGGGGACAGTGTAACTCTGTGACACAACGTGGACAGAGGGGGACAGCATGAGGTGGGGGCAACAACCTGCCGCCTCTTTTGAGCCTCTCGGAACGGAAGTTTTCATAGTGAAGGTCCTGGGTCACCTCCTGGAGATCCTGCATGTGGGTGCTGAAAGAGAGAAGGGCACAGCAAGGCCAGCTGCGTGTAGGAGCCGTCCTCAGGGAGAAGCACAGGTAGTTTGAGCTACTTGTTACTTGCTGAATTGTACACAAAGTTGCTGGAGTTTGGGATACAGGGCTGAAGCTGTGGAGGTTTCTCTCCTCTCCCCCACAACAAACAAGCAGAAGCACACCCACAGAGCCGGGGAAGAGACCCTTCCACGGACTTCTCCTACTGGCATTGCCAAGCTCTGCAGGAGACCACCACCAGTGCACCGAGGTACAGATTTTAGCGGATCCTTTTAGGTAAACAAGTCTGAAACAGAACATACTGTTCTAAAAGAACGTATGGGAAACATGTAATTCAATTATTCCTGACTTCTCAACTTTAAAGAGTTGATTAGTTTATGCTATGGAAAAAGCCATACAACAAAGTATTACTATTTTGTATAAACTAGAAATAAGACTTTCAATCTTCTGATCATCTCAGAAAACATCCATAATTTTCTTGGCTCAGCTTTTTCAAATACTTAAGCAGTCAAGAATGAGTAAAGATAACGCATTCCTGTCTGCACAGAATGTAGGGAAACAGACGGAGTGCTGGCATGCTCTCCCTCACTCCAAAGAAACAGAGCTCACAGGAAGGCTCCACCTGCAGCCTCCACTAGAGCAGGCAACCATAAGGACCCGTCCTGAGCTTCCTACGTGGTGACTGAGCTTCCTACATGGTGACTGAACTACGTCTGATAAAGCTTGGTTGTTTTAATGAATTTTAGTTACTCAAAACTTGCCTAGATCCTCCACTCTCTGATGGAGTAAAGGGTCTTCGATTTTAGCAGCACTCTTTGTTCTAGCCTCCTGATTCAAGAACAACTGCTGTCACTAACTGTGAACTTTCCTTTTAGAAGGAAAACTTCTGCTTTTGTAGTCAGGCCTGTGGCAGGGGCTAAGAATGCACTGAAGAACCTCAGCGCTGCCTGGGGTGGATCTGGAATGGTAGCATGTTTCAGCCAAGAGTGGAAAAGCCGCGGTGCAGCCAGCCTGAGTATTTGCTCCCAGAGCATGAGGCATCCCACGTTTGGTGCGGCCATTCCACAGTGTACATCTGGTCTACTTTCAGCGTCAAGGGAGCTGGGAGACTAGGGAGGAGGGTGTGCTAAGCACTTGGCCTCGAGAGGGACAGGCCGGTTCTGCAGCCTGAGTCCCAGAGAGCCCCCGGGGAGGGCCTTCCACAACAGGCTGCAGCGGCTCCCCCTGCACACCCCGCAGTCTAATAGCTCCGCTCTCTGTGCTAGGCACTGCCCACAGGGACGCACGGGGGTCTTACATGAGCATCGTCCGCAGCTTCAGAAAGTCGTTGTGCTCCGGGTTCTCCACCTCCACAACGCCCCATGGGTAGAGGCGGCCTCTGACCTTCTTGCCCTTGGCTTCAATCAACTGATTGGATCCAACCACAGAGAACGGGATACTGGCCTATAAAGAGACACACCAGGTGGAGAGGCTCCACACAGGGAACCCTAACTTTCACTGTGAACATAACACAGGCACAGACTGAGCACACTGCTGCTTACTACGTGCTTCCTTGGCCAACTAATGGTATAAAACATTTTACTCAGAAGTGGCATGTATTTTCCGCATGGGAAAAATTACGTGAAACAAATTAAACCCATAGTAAGATTTCTAAACCTTAGGTGACAACTATGTCAAAATATACTTCAAGTAAAAATATTATTGTAACTGAATCTACCGGACAATCTGTCAAAGGCCAGTCTTCCAGGATGTGGCCCTCTGTCAACTCCTTCCATGGTGCTGATGACCAGGAACAGGAGTGACTTGTGTGGGGGGGCACCTGGAGAGTGCGCTTACCTTGAGAAGTCTAGTCTGCTCTTTAAAGTCCTCATCTTCATCTGATTCTGCATCAGGTAAGTGATAGATTTTGATGCTATGTTCTTCAATCTCATCCAGAATCTGAAAGAATGACAAACCAGGAGCAATTTTACCAAACCACATGACATTTTAATCAAATCTAACTATTAGAAATATATCAGAATTATCTAACCGTCAATACATAATTAAACTAATTAGTGATTTTCAAATAATTTTATAAACTGCTGGAGCAGTATTTATGCTTGCCTTTTGAGTGCTCCTCTGTCCAGAGGAAACAATAATGCACCAGTTGAGCACATAGAGCCGCAGGCCAGCGCAGCAGCTGAGAGGAAATCACACAACACAGCCAGCCTCAGGAGCCACACATGCCCCAGAGCAGCACAGCCAGATGTTGTGGGCACCAGAAGAGCCCCAAGTGTCGCCCGAGGGGGCAAACAGGAGTGAGGGGCACGTGGGGGAATAATCTTGTTTAAGGCTCTGAAGAGAGGACATCCAGGGTATGTTTCAGGAATAATAAGAAATCCAGGATGGCTGGGAAGTAAGCCTTCCAGTTGGGTTAAGCCAGAGGGACAAGTACAGAGTTGCCTGAATGCCAGGCTGGGCTCTGGATTTTATTCAAGAGGCAACAAGCAGGAGAACCACACACTCCACCAACCAGGCTGCAGAGTGGCCTAGAGGGGACAGAACACCCTCTGTGCCGGGCACTCCAGCAGGTAGAGGCGGGCTGGAGCGCCAGTTTCTCTCCTGTGGGGTCCTGGGCTGCAAGGGCCAAGCACATACGCCAAGTCGGCAGAAATATTCCTACTTTAAACCCTAATCTGGTAATCTAGCAATGGATGTTCTTAATGGCAACCCTCAGGCCTTTATGATCAAAGACCTCGAGCCTGACACGCTGTCTGCACTAAGTCAGGATTCAGGAAGAGGTCTTTCTTCCTCTTCGCAACGTCCTTTCAGTGTCCTCATTCCTAGCGGAGGCAGGAGGCAGGGTAACTATCTCACCGGTGGGAGAAGTTAGGCAGGAAGCGCGAACCTGCTGCGTCTCTTCCCCTCTCCTGCCTGCCCACTATCCATCCCCGCTGGCCCCATCAGGACGGTCCTTACACTGAGGATGAGGATCGAGTTGAGAAATATGTAATAAATAAGCCATTTTGAATTGGAAAAGAGGAAAAAGAAAGTGGTGAATCAACAACAATCACACATTTCTCTGTCTGGGCAACTGCACCAGAGGTGGGCTCAGGTACAGAGCCAGGGAAGCTGGGAGGCAAGCTCATGGGCGGGGGAAGAAGAGACTCTTGTTTACACACAGAAATCACATGAAAAAGATTCTCAGAAGGGAGAAGCAGAAGCCACATGAGATATGATATGATCAAAATAATATTAACCAATGCCAACATTCAGGGGTTAGGAAGACAGGTGATAAAACAGGAAGACAAGTCTTCTGAAAGCACAGCAAACCCTGCTGCTGAGGCCCAAGGCTGGTGGAGGGCTCACTGGCCAAGCTCTAGACAGGACAACTGCTGCTGGCCGACGGGGAGCCAGAGTTCGAGATAAAGGGAAGATTAGGAAACAACACCCGGAAGTGGAAGACTAAAGCAGGTCTGCCAGAGGTTCTTCCAGATCAGGGAGTGGGGGATACCAGGAGGTGAAGGGGAGAAACCAGATCAAGAGGAGGGGCAGGAAGGCCCAAGATGAAAGCACTAAGGGCAAAACGGATTTCACTTCATCTCAGATTTTGAAATCGAGCCCTAGCGTTCTGGACACAGGATTAGAGATGGGTGGACACAACATTCTAACTCTGACCCCGCTCCCCTACCTTCCTGGAATCCGGCGTAACATTCTTTATTAGAAAAGCTAGAGTTCCCTTAAGTGGGCGTTACCAAAATACGTACTGTTAAGCATAAACGTGCCAAACCTTTTAGGGGCTCTCCCAAAGGTCCGGGTATTTCCTAAAAGACTGACAAGCACTGAGACAACAGAGGAAAAGGCTGACAAACATGTATGCATAGTAGAAGTGAAAAATTCTGCCGTGACCAAAGAGATCCAGAAAAATGTGAAAACACAAAAATCAAAACTAGGTCTAAAAACATGGAAACCAGAAAACACTTCCCGTTTCTCAGATGGGAGACATTTTAGAAAAGCCGGTGACATCCAGGACGGTTCCAGGGGGGCAAAGAGCAGAGCAAGCTCACAGTGCTTTGGGAATGTAAGGTGTCACAAATTTGTTTTGAAGGAAATTCAAACTTGAAATACCCATCTTTCAACACTTAAAATGCCCATCAATTTCCTTTCTCAGAATCTGTCTGACTTAAACAATTCTGAGAAGGCAGACATGTGCCTACTCTGTGCCAGGTACTGTTCTAGACTCTTGGAATACACAAGGGAGCTAAGCAAAGATCCCTGATGCCAGGAATTAAGGGGTGGCGGTGGGAGGACCAAAAAACACACTGAAGAAGTATTTTGTGTGTGCTGGGAGTGTACCTAGCTGAGTGTGTGTGTTTGTGTGTGTATCTGTTGCTCTGAGCTGTACACGGGTTCGGGGGAGTGTTTTCTGTGTGTGCTGGGAATTCTTAGAAAGTCAAATGGCAGAATAATATACATATGCTATAGTCCCATCCTATAAAAACAAAAACATAAATAGACTATGCTCTGGAAGGGTAAGTATGTAACTGTTACAACAACTGCTTTTATGGGTAATTAAAAGAACTTTTGGGGTGCCTGGGTGGCTTAGTCTGTTAAGTGTCAGACTCTTGGTTTTGGCCCAGGTCATGATCTCAAGGTTGGGGGACTGAGCCCCGCTTTGGGTTCCACACTGGGTGTGGGGCCTGCTTGGCATTCTCTCTCTCCTTCGCTCTGTCCCCACCCACACCCCTGCTCACGTCCTCTCAAAAAATGAAAGAACTTTTATTTGTAGAATTTAGCATATGAGCTTGGACTTTCTTAATGAGCAAATAGAAATAGGCATTTAATTAAAAAATATATACCAAAAAGTCCACAAAGAGGCTTTTCAAATAACACAGGAAAAGGCACCAGAGTCCAACAACCAGCACAGGACTGCTGGGAGGAGAGGGGCACACGGGGCTGGCGGATGGACAAGTGCAAGGCAACCTCTTAATGGCCAAAACAGAGGCCCTTTAAACAGTCACAATACCAGGCAATGACAATTAAAACATATTCCTAAACGGACTGTTTGCAGTAAAACATTTAGATAAACTTAACAAACTTCACAGAGAGGATCACACTTCCACATTCATATCACTCACCCAGCACATGGCGTCCCTTCTACGCACTGAGAGCGTTTTCACGTACGGTGAATTACAAAGAATAAGAACTTGACAACAGTTAGAATATTAATCTACAAGTGTTAGGTGTTCCTTAAAAACGATTGGACTCCTCCCACCTGCTCCCTGTATCTCAGACACACGTCCACTCTTTCCCAGGCACCTGGCCCTCAGCTACCCTGAGTAAAAAAACATACCCTTTTCTTCAAGCGCTCCCGTTCCTTCAGGGTGAGGGTGTCGGCTTTGGCAATGACAGGCACAATGTTCACCTTATTGTGTATCGCTTTCATAAATGCGACGTCTAAAGGCTTGAGTCTGAAGGGAATGGAACACACATTTCTTTTCTCTCAAAATTATCTCACTTCTTGTATGAAAATATGCAACTTGGGGGAAACTGTCAACCTAGCAAGTAGAAAGGAAATTCTAAGGACTTGGTTTCTATGGTGGGGTCCACTTACCCATGTCCAAAGGGTGAGATAAAGTAAAAGCAGCAGTGCACCCTGTTATCGATGATGTGCCGCCTGTTTAAACCACTCTCGTCATGCAGGTACCGTTCAAACTGCTCATCGATGTAGGAGATGATGGTCTTAAAACTGAGAAACATAAATATTGGTAACAGTGGGATACAAAAGGCAGGCACTCCCTAACTTCAAAGACAAAACAAGTCTTTTTCTTCCCTGCCTCTCTACCAAATATAATTTGATAATACAGTTATAAGATGGGACTGGAAAACAGACTCCTACATTTGGCAAGACGGAGGTTTCTGGAAAGTGTGCCAAGCATAATTTCCCTGCAGTGCTGGGGGGGTGGGTGTCAAAGGCCCGAACAGAACCGTTGAAAGCACCTGAGGTGACCGAGCAGACGGTGGGCTGCCAGCTCTCACAAGGACTGTGCGCAGCAGACAGGGCAGTGTGTGAAAACGTAAACGCCTGCCACACGATGCAAACAGCAAGGCAGGGCAGGGAGAGACTCCCGAGGAAGGAAGGAGATGGGAGAGCCCCCCCTGCTTCCCCTTGCCTCACACTTCCTCCTGAGGGGCAGGCGAGCTGGTGCTTTACACTCCACGAGACTGGAGCCCACCACTTCTGCCATGGGTGCAGCCACGGGGCAGGGTGCTCTTCCACCTGCAGCCGTGCCCATACCCGTGCTAACGAGGCCATGGATCGACTATCTAAGAGGAAGTCTACGTCACAATCTTCTCCGCTGGCCAGAGTTCATTCAGATCCAGGGGTTTCACTTATACTAGCAGTTGATGAATGCTTGGCTGTTACGGAAAAAATACTCATTCTTTGTGAAATTCCTCCTCTAAAATGTTATAATCAGCGCACTTTAAAGTGTTTCACTGCTTTATTATACACAGCTACCTCAAACCCAATCATCACTCTAACACTGTAAACGTGAACACGTTCAAATAACCGTAAGCACTTCTGGGGCCGTGCGTTCCTGCGGCGCGTACCAATCCCTGCAGTTGATGGCGTCCCCATAGCCAGGTGTGTCCACCACTGTCAGGCGCAGCTTGACCCCTCGCTCCTCAATCTCCACAGTTGAAGCCTCAATCTGGACAGTTCTTTCAATTTTCTCTAGAAAAGAAACAAACTTAATGAGCAACTGTACTTACAAATTAACCCAGTTTCCGGGGGGAGGAGCAAGGTGGTTGGAGGAGTAGGAGACCTAAATTTCGTCTGGTCCCAGGAATTCAGCTGGATAGGGATCAAACCATCTGAACACCTACGAACTCAACAGGAGATCGAAGAAAAGAATAGCAACAACTCTCTGGACAGAAAAGCGACCACTTTCTGGAAGGTTCATTGAAATTGAAAACTCACAGGATAGTATCAACAGCAGACTGGAGCAAGGGGAAGACAGATTTGGTGAAGTAAAGCTTTATGAAGAAAATACTCAAAAAAATTGAAGCCAAATAAAAAAGATTTAAAAAACAGAGAAGAGAGTAATACATGTGTGGAATAGAGTTTAAAACTAAAGATACAGTTTCTGATTCTGTAATGAAAACTGGAATGCCAATCTTCTGCTAACAATCAACTGTAAGGTGTGGAACCTCCCTTATGTTACATTTTATTTAAAGAAAAAAAATAGCATCACTTCAGAAATTTGAGACGTCTACACATCCACTAACCTTAATGACATTTTATTTGAATGTCTGTGGAAAAACAAAAGTTTCATAAATTAAAAAAAAATTTAACCCAGTTTTCAAAGAGAAGAGATGACCTGTTAGTTTCTAATTAATAAATGACTTAGAACTTCAGTACCCCTCCTGGAGGAAGGTTTTCAGAGGTAACACAAGGACCATGTAAAAATGATCCCTGAGTTGGCAAGGAAACCGGGCAGCTAAAATAAAACAGCAGCTCGGGATGGTTAAAACGCCAATATTGAAAATTATGACTTCTGTTGCTGAGGCAAAAAGAACAATTTATGAATTTGTTTAAATACTGAATTCAGAGATATTTATGAAAGGGCTCTATGTCCCAGGTGTGGCAGCCCAGGTCCTAGGCGCTGACTGTGTGCTAACCCACAATGCTCCAACAATATGCAAGGAGAGTACACACCTATTCCCACAGTTGTCAGCTACTTCGAGAACTCTTTTTGTGAGAAAACATTTTCCCTTGACCCTCCCATCAAACATATAACATAGGCAGAAACTCTTTCTTATGCTTTTTTATTTTTTTTTTAATTTCTTATACTTCTACAGTAAAAGAACACCAACTCGGGAGAGGATGGACTGTGGATTCATGCTCAGTCTACAAACAAGATCCAAAGGCTTCAGGTGCAGCACCTTTCCCAACCGAAAGAACACTGTCCTTGTGTTTAAAGCAGAACAAAACTACAAGGCTGAGGCAAAAATATCAATTATGTGCTCTCAGCCGCTTTCATGTAGAGAACTACACTTAAGTAGTATAGGGGGCTTTTTGTACCTGCAGCTCCGGGTATGATTCTTTCTGGGTAGAGATCAGTCAGGAACAGGCTGTTTATGAGAGTTGATTTTCCTAGCCCTGATTCACCTTTAAATGAAAATGAAAACACTGTCACGACATGATCCGTATGACATGGGTAATCTACTGTATTTACATGGCGCTGGGTTAAGTACCTCACACACATCCTTGTCTGCACTCCGTTTGAATCTACTACCACTTTGGAGTGACTCTCCCCATTTCATTGATGGGGAAATGGGTGCCTTTGCTCGGAGAGCTATCCAGAGCAGGGCCTTGACTCGAATCCAGGTCTGTGAGTCTCCAGAATCCCCGCAAAGTAAGATCAGAAATACACTCTTAGCTCTTCACAAATGTGTGGGATGGACTTTAGTGGTGGGTCTTTATTTTTTGATAAACAGAATGCAAAGTAGGTTTTCAGTTATGATTTTTGCTCATTGTCAAAGTTACCACATTTTCAGAAAACTGAACACATCTATCAAACAATGTCAACAGCACTCTGGCTTGCCAAGCCATGGGAAACAGAAACAACAGATGCCCAAGACTGCACTGTAGTCTGCAGTCTCTCCCTCCTGTAACCGAGGCAGGAGCAGGCTACCTCTCCCCCTTTCTTGCTTTCACACATCCCATGCCCCACCACTGGCAAACGTCTCATGTCAGGCAACCTGCCCACTCTGTTGAGTGTGGTATGACCAATAAAGACAACACATACTCATTCGAGCATGTAATGAATTAAGAATTCCTCAGCTACTATCATACTTGAATTCTGAATGTTTTGAATTCTGTAACATTTGTATTCTGAGTATCTGAAACTTAACTTCAAGGAAAATTCAAGATAGCAAAGTTAAATTTTACGTTCCAAGGAAGCATGTAGAGATTCCACCATCTCACTGCAGGCCACCAACTAAGGCCAAGTTCTGCCCAGAGAAGTGCTTCTGAACTGAGTGCATGACTGTCCCCTGGGCATCTCGGTCTGAACCTCCCTCTGCTCAGTCCTGTGCAGCATGTGCAAGGGGCACACATCTGTTTTAAAAATCATTATTTCTGGGAAAATGAAGAACGAGTGAATCTGAAATGTATTAACATACAAAATAAAGACTGTACTTTAATTAAATCGCAATTTTCATATATGGAAAGGTCAAAAGGACAAAACCAGAATTACATGTTGAACATGTCCAGTAAGAGCACATCAAATTATCCTTTTAACAAACTGCCTAGCAATGTCCTCTTAACGTTTTTATCACATAATGAGGGAATTTTACCAATAAGTGCTCAGACCTTTTGTGTGCCTGGCACAGGTCCAGGCTCCGGGACTGAGCTAAATCCCTACTTCCATGTAGCCTGACAGTACAGTGGGGGAGAGGACAAGTAAGCAGTCACTCTGTCACTGACAAAATGGTGATAGCTCTAAGTAATCAAGTGGAAAGACTGGGGCACAGAAGACCTCTCAGCAGAGGTGTCTGAGTAGAGACAGCTTTTTTGAAAAAAATAAAAAAAAAGCAGTTAATATTCCAATGGCTGATTCTAAATTATATATCTTCATTTAAAGGGTAGAAATATCTTCACTTGGAATGGCTTTCAGGCAACATCTATAAATAATTAACTCATTAACTCAGAACATGATGCTACTTTTGGGCTGAATATCTTTGAGTGGCTAGCTTTGCGATTCCACGTTTATTAGTACCTCTGTCCCACAGGAGTTTCTCAGGTACCTTTACATGGGGGACACAAGAACTCAAGTCCCAGAGCACTAAACATACCAGGCTCAGCAACCTATGTAGCAGTCCTGTATGAGTGGTGACAGCAGAGGCTGACTGGGACGGGAGGTACTCAGGGTTTACAAAATGGCTCATGTTTTTACCGATCAGGGAGAAATATACAGTATCAGGCACAAGGTGGCGCCACCATATGAAAAATATGTGCAGGTGACACAGGTGAGCTACATTTTACAACAGCCTTCTGAAATCCTGACAGGCAAATGGTCCCAGAAGCTTCTGATTAAAACCTTAAAACTGAGGCTAAACTCCCCCTCCCCCAAACGCAGGCCAAGCCAGGAATACCAGTAAAAACAAAACCAAAAAAAACCTCTCTAACCTGCAGGGCTGGTCCCCTTCACATTTACTTTTCAATTTTAACCAATACAACAAAGTGCTTTTTCAAACACAGTGCAACAGGGTCATTTCGGAGGGCCCCTGAATGGCAGCATCCTAAGTGGTCCCCAGAGCTGAGAGCCACATGAGGAGGTGCCATTTCACAGGGAAAAGATGCTCAGGCAGGACCCACGCAGCTCTGAGTGGCCACCTTCCCACGCGCACATGCCCTTAGGAAGGAGTCCCCAGAACACGAGTTCGCATTTTCAAAACATGTGAACCTACAATGATGCCAGTATATTTTTGCTGGAAGGTCAGTTTTCATTTTCTTAGCTTAGTTCCCAAGTTCTCAGAGCCTTCACTCTAACCCCCTCGTGAATTTTGTAATATTGACTAACCTATGGACTTTCTACCAGGTAACGTATTTTGGCAATAGGCTTTGTATTTTTAATATTGCTTTTTTTGTGAACGGAGCCACCACCCACCCCACATAATGGTGAGAGGCTGGAAACTTGATAATCACCAACTATGACCAGTTGACCAGAATTCAGCAGCATCAAGTTCCCTTACAAGCTACCTGCCTGCCACCTGGCCTCTGTCCTTGAGATCTTTCAAAAACATATTTGTAATTTTAAAATTTCCTGCATATGGTGCCCAAACATTTCTAGTTTTTCTCTCTTAAGACTTCATTTATTTGAGGGCGCCTGGGTGGCTCAGTTCGTTAAGCGACTGCCTTCGGCTCAGGTCATGATCCTGGAGTCCCGGGATCAAGTCCCGCATCGGGCTCCCTGCTCAGCAGGGAGTCTGCTTCTCCCTCAGACCCTCCCCCCTCTCATTCTCTCTCTCTATCTCATTCTCTCTCTCAAATAAATAAATAAAATCTTTAAAAAAAAAAGACTTTATTTATTTGAAGGGGGGGTGCAAGTGGGGGGAAGGGGAAGAGGCAGAGAATCTCAAGCAAACTCCACAACTGAGTGCGGAGCCTGATGCGGGGCTCAATCTCACAACCCTGAGATCACAACCTGAGCCGAAACCAAGAGTCGACACTTAACCACCTGTACCACCCAGGTGCCCCAACATTTGTAGTTTTTCATTTGCATGTGATCATTTTGTAAAATTTCTTATTTCCTTAGACATAAGCCACAATTTTTAAAAACAGTACCTTTTTTTCTTCAATAGTCTCTGACTTACAAGTTAGGTACACTGGCGTTTTCCTGATACAGGTTTTTCCCTCTACTGGAAAGCAGAGTGTTCCTAAGCCTAACTGGTGGAAAGCAAAAAAGCAAATACCACTAATAGGTATGGAAGCATTTTGTGACATTCCTAGACCCCAAAAAATCATGTCTCAGGCTTTTTATAGCTTAGAATACATCTTAAGAGATGCGCAAAATCAATCAAGGTGAAGCCCAGATGCTTGCACAGTTCAGAACTCTGGCAGCTGGACACTGAGATGCTGAGAGTGGGAAGGAGCTCTGAGGGCATGCTGCCTCTGTACAGCTCACTGCAACACCGATGCCAACCCTTTCGCTTGTCTTTCAGTTAGTGAAAACGGGCACTACTGTAGGTCTTTCATAAAAGACCTAACGGGAACTTTCAGAAAGCAGGGGATACCTGTATACCATTTTTCTTAAGCTGCTAATAGTTACAATTTAAAGTTGAGGGTTCTTGTGGTTACATTTCTAGCTGGTATTTACCACCCATCTCATCTTTAATCCCCTAACTACCTGCTTTATTTAAAAAACTCACTTTACTGAGGTGTAACTTACATACAACTCAGTTCAGTAGTTCCCTATGTTCATTTGAACCGTGTGGATGGGTTAGTGTGACAAAGTACACACTCAGATAAACAAACTCCACCCAAGACAAAGAGGATCTCCGTACCATGAGAGCTCCTTCGTGTAAGTCAGAGTCAGCTCTACCCGTCTAGCATTACTACATGCATACACCAAGGTGTTTTCTGTCCCTACAGGTGGGTTTGGGTTATTCTAGAACTTCATACACAAGGGATCGTACAGCTTGCCTTTTTGTGTCTGGCTGCTTTTGCTCGGCACAATTAGAGATGAATCCACATTGTTGCATCTATCAGTAGTCCGTTCCTTTATACTGCCTAGCAATTCTCCTTTATATGGACATATCACAATGTGCTGACCTACCCTCCTGCTGGACCCCTGTATTATGTCCAGTCCGGGCTACTGCAGGAGGAGTCGCTATGAACATCCATAAACCTTCTCTGTGGACAGGCCATCATTGCTCCTGGGTGACTGTGAAGGATGGGAACCATCAAGTTACATGGTAAGCATGTAACTGTGAAGAAAGCACTAAACTGGTTTCCAAAGTGGTTGCATCACTTTTTATTCTCAACAGCCGTTAGGAGAGCTGCAGTTGTCTGTATCCTTGCTCACACTTGGACTGCCAGACTTCGAAAATTTCAGCCATTCCAGGGAGTGTGTGGGGGCATCCTGTGGGTCAGTGTGCATTTCTTCCTGATGACCAAGGAGGATGCTGTGTGTCCTGGCCATTCAGTATCTCCTATGAAATATCTGTTTCAATCCTGTGGCCCTTTTTGTAACTGGGGAATGTGTCTTCTTCCTGAACTATACGAGCTTATGTTCTGGATACAAGTCCTATGTCGCATGTGGTGCTGCGAACGCTTTCTCAGTTTATGGCCTCTTTTTTTGTCAGTATCTTCTGAAGAACGTAAATTTTTTACGAAGCACAACTTACTTATTTTGTGATTAATGTTCTTCACGTCCTAAGCAATCTGCTTACTCCAACGTCAAGAAAATGTTCTTCTAGACTTCTTATAGCTGTACAGTTAGTGAACTGTGGTGTGCAGTGTGAAGGAGGGGTTCACGGTCCCTGTCTGCCACACGACCACCTATTTGTTATAGCACTATCTGCAAAATGACCAACCTTTTCCCCTTTGCATCACCTTGGCACCTTTGTCAAAAATCAGCTGACCAGGGCACCTGGGTGGCTCAGTCGGTTAAGCGTCTGCCTCCAGCTCAGGTCATGATCCTGGAGTCCTGAGATCGAGTCCCACATTGGGCTCCCTGCTCAGCAGGAGTCTGCTTCTCCCTCTGCCCCTCCCCCCTCTCATGCTCTCTCTGTAATAAATAAATAAAATCTTAAAAAAATAAAAGTGTGTTGTCGTGTCTAAAGTCTAAAATAAAAAGAACCAGCTGACCATGTATATGTGGGTCTACTTTGGGCTGTTATTCTCTTCGGTAGATTTGAATGTCTACCCTTACCACACTTCGCAGTTCTTGTTGGTACGTCTCAAAATCAGAGTAAAAGTCCTCTACACGCTTCTGTCTATTCTAGGTCCTCTGCACTTATGTTTACACTTCAGAATCAGATTGTTCATTTCTATTTTAAAAAAGCCTGGTGTGACTTTGGCATTGTGCTGACTCTACGGATCACTCTGGGGGCAGAAGGGCACCATCCCGGGCACGCCCAGCACGCCAGCAGCTCTCACAGCTTACTTGGCCTTCTCTCTCTCAGCCAAGTCACCACGTTGTCAGTGTAGGTCATGCACACATTCTGCTAAGTTACCCTCAGCAGTGCGCATTTCTTGTATTATGGTAAGTGGCACCGTCTTTTGAAATGTTTTTTTTACTATTGTTTTTGATAGTCTTTTCAAGGTCATTTTAAAATTTTCTGTTGGTAATCCACAGAAATCAAGTTATTTTTGTATACTGATCAGAACCTGCAATCTTTTTTTTTTTTAAAGATTTTATTTATTTATTTGACAGAGAGAGACACAGCGAGAGAGGGAACACAAGCAGGGAAAGTGGGGGAGGGAGAAGCAGGCTTCTGCTGAGCAGGGAGCCCAATGTGGGACTCAATCCCAGGACTGTGGGACAATGACCTGAGCTGAAGGCAGACGCTTAACGACTGAGCCACCCAGGCGCCCAGAACCTGCAATCTTGATAAAATTGACTTATTAGACCTAGTAGTTTTGGGATTCCTTAAGAGTTTTTAACATACACAAGTCATTTCACTTGTAATTAAGAATGTTTTAGTTTCTTTCCTCATGAGAAAGAATAACACTAACTATAGATTTTTTAGTATATACCCTTAATCAAATTGAGAAAACTTTTTACTTCTAGCTTACTAATTTAAAAAATCTTTAATGGGTTTTGAATTGTTACAACTACATGTTTTAGATGACATTTCCCCTTTAGAACCATGGGGACTGATTTTCCCATGTTAAACCACATGCTCCTGAGATAAACCCCATTTGTTAGGATATATAGTCACCTTTGCCATAACATGAGCCTTGAAGGTGAGAATTTGTTCCAACACAACTGGTATGTTAGGGAACAATTCCAATGTAATATAAACTTTACATCTCTTTATGTGTGATTTCACTGCTGACAAACTAGGTGAACACAGAAAACCACACCCAGTAGAATCAAGCCATGAAAGAATACTCTCAACTTGCTACCAGCTAGCAGCAGCCTCGGTTCAATGGGTACTGTGGGCCATACCCACTTACCTCCTGGGCACAGCTTCCCATCCGTCTTCACACAGCCCTCCTTCCACCATTTCCTGACGCCCCTTTTGACAAACTTCAGGGACTCCTCAAACCATAGTGCCTATATTTGGTATCGGATGGTATTTCAACCAATTAACATGTAAAAACCATTTTGATTGCATTCCTCACTCTCTTCCAAATGTGCCACTGAATCAGGTTTTGAATCTTGTGCCCCTATTTTCTCCAGAAGCCTACAGTTTCAAGTGCGTAACATGGTGACCCTTGAGGAGCACGTGTACGTCGTGTGGCAGCAGGAGTGCCGGTGTTAATCAGCACTTTCCTGTGCTGCTGGACCTGCCAAAACTTCCTTGAGATGTTTGTGTCTATGCTCATGAAGTTGGTCCGCACTTTTCTCATTACTGACTGATTCCAGGGTCATGCTGGCCTAATAATACTCTCGCCATGAAGACTAGCTTTGGGGGGCACCTGGGGGGCTCAGTCGTTAAGCGTCTGCCTTCGGCTCAGGTCACAATCTCAGGGTCCTGGGATCGAGCCCCACATGGGGCTCCCTGCTCCACGGGAAGCCTGCTTCTCCCTCTCCCTCTGCTCCTGCCCCTTGCTAGTGCTCTGTCAAATAAATAAATAAAATCTTAAAAAAAAGAATAGCGGAGCACCTGGGTGGCTCAGTCGGTTAAGCGGCTGCCATCAGCTCAGGTCATAATCCCAGGGTCCTGGGATCGGGCCCCGCATTGGGCTCCCTGCTCAGCGGGGAGCCTGCTTCTCCCTCTCCCTGTGCCTGCCTCTCTGCCTACTTGCTCTCTCTCTGTATCTCTCTGCCAAATAAATAAATAAAAATCTTAAAAAAAAAAGAAAAGAATAGCTTTGGTGAATGTTCCACATGCACTTGAAAAGAATGTATTACCTTACAGTTTCTCAGCACAGTGCTCTCAACGTCAATTAGGTCATATTGTTTGACTGTTATTTTAATATTCTGTAACATTACTGATTTTCTGTTTCATAAATTACCAAGCAGAATGTTTAAAACCCACTCTTACAAATCTATCTTTTTCCTGATTCTTCACCGTGCCTTATGGAGCTCTGTTATTAAGTGCACATACAGTTAAGATGTTTTTTGAACTGCCCCCTGCATCTTTCTGATACATATTTCTTTATCTCTGGGAACATCCAGATAGTAGACCTAAAGTCCACTCTGTCTGGTATTAATACGGCTGCTTCAGGTTTCTCTTGGCTGGGCTTTGTGTGAGGGTTTTCCATTCCGGTCGTTCAGGCTCACCCTGCCTGTTTCTGACCTGTCACGGTCACGGCTGTGGCCCTTCTGCCAGGTGCTGCCCCCTCCCCACCTGTCTCATCTCTTTTTTTTCCTGCCCTCTTTTGGATTAAGCAGGCTTTTGTGTTCTATTTTATCAAACCTATTTCCTTTTAGTCAAACCCTTGTTTTACTTTTCTGGTGGCTGCGCCAGAGTTGACACCAGGCAATGTTAACTTAGCAGCCCTCCCTTATGGAATATTCCATCAGGTCAACATATTACAGTAGCTCTTCTACACACCCTCCCGTGCTTTGCTACTCTGGTGCACCGTACTCCAGTGTCATACATTATTAACTTCGTTTTAAAGGCAATTATCATCGAAAGAAATGAAAAACCAAGGAAAGTGTTTTGTATTTACCAACACACTTGCCCTTTCCAATGCTCTACCTTTTCTGTTAACCTGAAAAACCCCATTTAATAATCTTTCTTCTGGTGCAGGTCTGACGGTGATAAATTCTCAGTTTTTATCTAAAAATGTTTATATTTCGGGGCGCCTGGGTGGCTCAGTTGTTAAGCGTCTGCCTTTAGCTCAGGTCATGCTCCCAGGGTCCTGGGATCAAACCCCGCATAGGGCTCCCTGCTCAGCGGGAAGCCTGCTTCTCCCTCTCCCACTCCCCCTGCTTGTGTTCCCTCTCTCGCTGTGTCTCTCTCTGTCAAATAAATAAAATCTTAAAAAAAAAAAAAGTTTATATTTCATTTTTTTAAGTCTCCATCAGAATTCCAGGCTGATGGTTTTATTCTTTCAGTACTTTAAACTGTCATTTCCTATGGCGTATGTTATTCCTAAGTCAGTGCTCCTTCTTCCCTTCCATCCTCTGCATGCATTGTGCTTATTTCCCACCACCCACTGCCTTCCTCCTAAGATTTTTCTGTTTATCACTGCTTTTCACCAACTGTGTATTGTGTGCCCTGGTGTGCTTTTCTTTATATTTATTCTACTTGGTGTCTGGATACTTTCTATCGGCCTTTTCTCTTCTGCGGTATATAATTTGCTGTTAGGTCCATTAGAAAAATTTCCATCTCACTGTAATTTTTTTTTTTTTTTAAATCTCTAGTTCTTTCTGTTTAGTTCTTTTTGGTTATCTTCCTTATTACGTTGATGTTTTCCTTTAGGTACCAGGGGCATATTTAAAATAATAAAAGTTCTTGTTCCCCAATTCCATCATCTTTGTCATTTCTGAATCTGTTTCTGTTGCCTGATTTCTCTCCTGGTATATGCTACATTGTTTTGTTTCTTTGCATAAACAATAACTTTTTATTGGATGCTAGCAATTTTAAATGTTACACTGTAAACTGGATTTTGACATCCTTCCTTAATGAATGATGGCTTTTATCCTGACAAGTAGCTTATTTGTCAATCAGCTTGATCCTTCAGGGCTTGTTTATAACTTTGTTAGGGAAGGTGGAGAACAGATTACACACAGCTACTCGCAGGTCTCAGCTCCTTGCCCTGGGGCACTTCTCTGTAAAGCTGCTGGAGAATCCTCCCAACACAGCAGCTGGCATCCCCCAGCATGAGTGATTAAGAGAAGATGGGGGCAAGCTGCAATCTCTTTTATGACCCCGTCTCAAAGTCACACACCTCCGTTTCTGCCCTACCGGATACATGTGTAAGCCCTACTCAGTGTGGGAGGGGGTAGAAAGTATCACAAACACCAGGAGGCAAGGGTCACTTGGGCCATTTTGGAGGCTCACTGGCACTTTCACCACAGACAAACGAGGAAATGACAGAAATATTAGAATTTTACACTTCAGGGGCGCCTGGGTGGCTCAGTTGTTAAGCGTCTGCCTTCGGCTCAGGTCATGATCCCAGGGTCCTGGGATCGAGCCCCGCATCGGGCTTCCTGCTCAGCGGGAAGCCTCCTTCTCCCTCTCCCACTCCCCCTGCTTGTGTTCCCTCTCTCGCTGTGTCTCTCTCTGTCAAATAAATAAAATCTTAAAAAAAAAAAAAAGAATTTTACTCTTCAACAAAATATTCTAAAGAATTTTTTTTCAAATTCCCAGTTATTTGATTCTGACAATAAAGAAATTTTCCCTTTGATTTTATAGGTCACACTATTATACCCTAAAGGTTGGGAAAGGAAGATATCCACATATTTAATAAGCTTGAAGGTATAAGTTAATTTCTTACCGACCACCATTAGTGTGAACTCAAAACCTTTTTTCACTGATTTTCGGTGAACTTGATTGGGAAGATTTGCAAATCCAACATAGCCAGGAGTTTCTGGATTTATAAACTGAGTTGGTTGTTGCTAAAATAAGATTTTACAAAAAAGGATAAATATCTTACAAGTTGCTTTTAAGATATCATCAAACCTGTGACAAAAGTATTATTAGTTCTCACAAGTTAAAAAATATATATCCACTTTCAAAAAGTAAAAATTAGTATGATGATTATGCATCAGATAGTAACGAATACCCAAACACTCAAAAATAAAAAGAAAATAATAATCTTGCAATTTTAACAAGTTCTGCTTTTCTCAGCATGCCTTTTAGAACTAATTTATTTCAGGGCTCTGTGGTAATTTGCAAGAGCTGATACAAGCCAATTTATCAACTGTAAGAGCCCTATAAATTTCATGATGATAAATTATTCAAATTTTAAATTATTATTTGATTGGTCTGCTGGGAATGATGTAAAGGAGGATAAATGGATTGTTACTGATGTATTTAGAAATAAGAAATTGGAAATCTGATAAAAGAAAGCTCTAGGCTTTCAAAATGTCAATTAAATTACAACTGTCTCAATGAATCAAATATATCAGTTGTATTAAAAATGAGTCATATAAGTCTTGACTATAAACAGCTTAAAAACACAAAGCAGTTTCTTCTTATACTGTAGAGACATGAGAATTGAGATCTCTTACCTTAGACATCTTCAGTGAAGTTTTCTTGATCTGTTAAAAAAAAAAAAAGTACACGTGTTTGTATATATACACACACATTTGATCTAGCATGAATTGATGTGTAGACTTACACATAAAGCATAAACAGCTTCTGTTTCACTTGTCAATTGCATCGAATTACAAAAATGAGATTATCTCATTATAAATTAGATATAAAAAATTAGGTCAATTAAATCAACCATATATACCTATGTATACATACAAACATTCCATATTTCCAGTAACATCCAAACTTTCTTTAGTACTGATTATATGCTAAGCACCAGGGACACAATCGGAGAAAAAGAAATTCTCATGACCTCTGGAATTATGATTTCATGGGTAAAAGATAGTCTTGGAGGAACAATCTAGGTTTCTCTGAAACCTGTCTACAAGGAAAGAGTGCTTGTAGAGTACTATCTGCTACTGAAGGTTCCTTAAGATCCTGAGAACTAGTTTTTGACAATCGGGCACACAGAGCAACATTTATAAGTAAAGGAAAAAGGACTGAAGACACTGGAGTGCTTGAGGAGTGTAACAAAGGTTTTAGAGACATTCGGAATTTTAATATGAATTTTAAAAGGCTTGAAAGTTTGGGGAACACAGAGTCTACTGGGTAATCTTTGGTAACAAAGTCAAGAGATACAAATGCAGTCAGACTTGATTCCCTCTGGAGCTTAGAAACTTATTAGGAAGTTTCTTTCCTCCCCATCGCCCAAACCTTAACATTCCCCAAAACTGCACACCTGTTTCCCTTCTGAATGTAAATGTTCCCAACCACCTCTGAAGAATGAGGCTCTTGCACCCCCATGCACGGTTTGGTTAACTAAGGCTGACAGCAGTAGGATTTGTATTATTTCAGAGAAGACAAGCATTATAGTCTTGGTTCTCCTTCTAGTAGCCCATTGGAAATCTTACTCTCTCCTATCCGGCGGGAACAAGAAGGGAGGCAGAAGAGAGCTGTGAACTCACGTGCAGTCTGTAAACTGCTTGTTGCTACCACCATGACTGAGAAAGGAGTGTCTGGTAAGGCCTGGGCTAAAAGGGAGGGCCACCGACTGAGGAGGTGTGGAAGCTCCAAGCGTAGGTGGGGAATTAAGGCAAACGTAAAGGAAAGTAGGACTGTTAGACAAAAACAGAGGCAGGAGATGAATTCTGAAGAACCTTTTGGCAAGGAAAGGAATACAGTGGATCCTGGAAAAAGACTGGAGAACAGAGGTCCTAAACGTGAGGACTCTGAGAGCAAGATGATAGTGACCACATCTCCCTGCCTCCAAGAAGAGCTAAATAGGCAAGCTGCAGGAGGGGGAAGGCAATAATTTGAACCAAAAAAGATAGCACCACTAGAATAAAGATGCAAATACACTTTTTTAAAAGAAATAAAACTGGGGGCACCTGGGTGGCTCAGTCAGTGAAGCGTCTGCCTTCGGCTCAGGTCATGATCTCAGGGTCCTGGGCTGGAGCCTACATCAGGCTCCTGGCTCAGCAGGGAGTCTGCTTCTCCCTCTCCCTGACCTCCTCGCTCATGCTCTCTCTCTCTCCCCCTCTCAAATAAATAAATAAAATCTTAAAAAGAAAAGAAACAAAACTTATTGGACCTAAAACCCATGATTTTCAAACTGAGACTTTGGTAGCTCAATTGACTCCAAAAGATAGTCTTGGAGGAACAATATAGGCCATTTACCTCGTTAATAATAAGAGCTCTCATTAAGTGAAGAAAGGACAATAATAGAAGAAAATTTTCCTTAGAAGAACAAAGATCAGAGTCCACACATTAACCAACTACCTGGAGTGAATTAAGGTCTCTTGGCTAGAAGGGACATCCTAGGAAAATTCTATTAATAATACAGGATTAGTATTAAACCACCTCACCAAAACCTAAGAGTTGATGGCAAGAGATAGCACAGAAGTAAAACATTCCAAAGGGAGGGCTGAGGGGTCATATGGAATATAGGTGGTCTTGGCAGCAGAAGGAGCAGACATCTTTTTTTCAAGTATAGAGATTAACTGTGACTGTAAAAGGTAACCATTAAAAAAAAGAAAGACAGCAAACTTCCAAATTAAGAGACAGATAGAAAATAGCAACTTGATCAAGTCAGCAAAATTATGGAAAGGAAACAAGAGGAAAAATAATAAAATCAATCATTAAGTGGACGGATATGCTTAAAACAAAGTAACAAAAGTGCTGAAAACAAAAGGACAGAGGCTAAAAGACACCCGGCCGGCCAGACACAAAGGAGGTAGGGCAGACAGCAGTATCAGTCCAGCTGAGATTCAAGGTAAAAATGTGACCCTGAGAAAAGGAACTACTTATAGGGAGATTAACATTCCTAAACTTGCACACACAGATCAGTACAGCAGATAAATACATAAAGCAAAGACTAGGAAAAATGTCAGGTAAACTTGATAAAAATACAAATCACGTGCAAGACTTTAATAGCATCTCTCAGAATTACAGATTCAGTAAACAGTATGAGCAAGGGAAGAGGGTTGTGTAATGCAACCAATAAATAAGAATTAAGACACACAGAATCTTGAATTAATAAAGAAAAGCAATTAAAGATCATGTAACTACTATAAAAAATTTAAGCAAATTTCAAAATATAGTTTTACAAATGATGTTTTCAACTTGTGATCTGTTAAATCTGTGGGGGGGGGGGGAGATAAAATATAACTCCCAATTATTTGGAACACTCCTGGATATCCCTTGGATCAATGAGGGTAACAAAAGCAAAACCACAAGCTATCTAGAAAGCAACGGAAAGAAGACAAAAGCAGATCTATGGGACACAATAAAAGCTTCACAGACTCTGATGAGAATTTGGGTTTTAGATATTTTCATTAAAGAATACTGAAGATAAAAAAATTTGGCTCTCACATTATTGAGAAATGAAATAAGTCAATTGAAGGATAAATAGATCCAAAAGCTAGTTCTTGGAAACAAATTCCTCACAAGTCCCATTAAGGGGGGAAAAAAGCAAATATAGAAAAGAAGGTATAAACACAGACTCAGGAGACTGTGTGTGTCAAGATGGCCACAGATCTGAAAATCTGGAAGAAATGGATGATTTCCTAGACACTGTAAATTACCAAAATGGAACCAAGAACTGGAAAACCTGACGAGAACAAATACCACTGAACAGCTGAATAAAATCTACCAATGAAGAAGGGACCAAGACCAGACAGAATTTGAGCTGCCTTCCATCCAACCCTGAACAGATACCCATGTCACTTAAGCCAGTACAGAAAAAGGGAAAGCACTCCAGTTTATTTTATGAAGAAACTACAACTTTTAACAACAAACTCAGAGAGAGACCTAAGAAAGCTGGCTAGATAGTGGTATGTCAATCTCACTCATGAATATAAACGGCAAAAATTCTCAATGAAATATTTGTTAGCAATTAGGTTCCAGAAATGTACCAAAAACATCTATCTACATAAAGCCATTACAACAAATTAAGGAAGATAATCCTATATGAATGCTGATGAAACATGATAAAATTAGCAACCACCTCTAATAAGAACACTAAGGAAACTGCTTAAATATAACCCAGGGTATTCCCAAACACCAATGGCAAATGCTATTCTCTCAATAATGGAATACTAAGTCTATTTAAATTACAATCACTAATTAGGCAGGGATGCCCATTACTACTATAATTATTTTAAAACACTTATTCTCTGGCTGTCTCATTTTTTTGGTTGTTGATCTGAATTAAGATCCAAACAAGATCTTCATATTGCAGTCTCACCATGAAATTCAGTCAAAACAAAATGAAAAAAATACAAAAGCTTTTTCACTGTTAAGACTGAATACACAGAAAACACAAATGGTTCAGTTAAAAAATAATTCTAGGGGCGCCAGGGTGGCTGAGTCAGTCGAGCCTCCGACTCTTGATTTCGGTTCAGGTCATGATCTCCGGGTAGTGGGATCAAGCCCTACTTCTGGCTCTGTGCTCAGCGGAGAGTCTGCGCAAGATTCTCTCTGCCCCTCCGCCCACTCAAATAAATCAATCTTTAGAAAAAATTCTAGAATAAGGTAATTTAGTAAGGTGGCTGGATACAAGCCAGATACAAGATAACTCCTTTCCGTACTAGTAATGAATATAAAGTAATGGAAATAGGGGTGAAATGTCATTTACAACAGAAACAGAAAGCAACCAAGCATGTAGGAACAAATTTAGAAAAAAACAGGCCCTAGTGAATCAAATCATTTTTATTTCTCCCAAATTAGTATATAAACGTGGTCCAACCCTAGATGGAATCCTAACGTGGGTTTTCTCTTAAAGGGGATAAAGTGACCTTCAAGTTCACATGGAAGAATAAAGGAGTGGGCACTTTGCCTTGGAAGCTATCACATGTATCTTATTTCAAACCAACCCAATAGGACATAGGACTGTCATGAAGGTCTCTCCTGAACATCCACAGACTTGCTTCTCCTCAGTGAACCCTGGGCCCCTGCCTGGGTTCTGACCAACTTCATCTGAGCACCCTGAGAATGCTGTGCCTCGAGCCCACCTGTGTTCACCTTATTCTGTTAACCAGGACTTGAGGATGTTCCGTAGGAGAGAAAGGGAGCTTTCATTGCTCCCTATCAGTTTCCTGCTGGAAGGGTCAGGGAGACCTACCCGGATGTACACATGTAGGAAAATGGAGAATACCGTTATTGGAACAGGCTATGAATTTTTTTTTTTTAAGATTTTATTTATTTGTTTGACAGAAAGAGACAGAGAGAGAGGGAACACACGCAGGGGGAGTGGGAGAGGGAGAAGCAGGCATCTGACGTAGTGGGGAGCCCGATGTGGGGCTTGATCCCAGGACCCTGGAATCAGAGCGGAAGGCAATGCTTAAAGGCAGACGCTTAACGACTGAGTCACCCAGGCGTCCCCAAGCTACGAATTCTTTAATTTAGCAAGTTTTTCTTGCAATATGCTATTTCTTTCATATTCAGTTTTCCTAAAATATAATTTGGATCTACTATGATTCTCTAACAATAGAAGTTATTAGCTAATGTAAAATGAAAATTGCAAGAGGAACGTGGAACTTTTGAAGCACCCGGTTTTTAGTGTAAAAGCCTTGATCAAACAACACAGGATGCCAAACACTGTGATTAATTTAAACCACGACCGCAGACCATTTGGATCCCCCTAACTCAATGTAGTCAAATAAAAATTTTATTCTTTCCTGTTGTGCTCATCATAGATACTAGCAATTGTTTAAACATTAGCCTTTACTTGAACATGGCTTCCTTCTTCCACCGAGCAATACTCCCATCCCAATTCACATAAAACAAAGCAGCTTTCCCCAAACAAAAGATGAAAAACAGATGAGTAAAACTAGATTCTTGGCAATACATATAAATTTATTTTGCTAGTGGTATTTACACTAGTGGATTGCCCCTAACTACCAATCATAGACATGTTATTCTTCTATTTACATACGTTTCCCCCCCACACACAAAATGACCCTGCTGTGTAAGACCCCAAATGTCCATAATCCCTTATCCAGAGCTCTTGAGATATTTGGCATTCAGATTCTTTGGATTTGAGGAAGGTACATACACTACACAACACAACCTCCTCAATGGCTACCTGGGAAGCACACCCCACAACCAAATGTATTCTCTATAGTGACATATATGACCATTAGCACAAAATGGTATAAATACAGAATATAAAATGGCTTCAACGCAATTCTGCTACCGAATGAGTTCTGAAGTCCCCTTCTCTCTTTTCTTTTTCAGCAGTTTCTGTCTTCGGATATAAAAAGGAGTTGGGTATAAAAGGGGACCTGAGGGGCGCCTGGGTGGCTCAGTCGTTAAGTGTCTGCCCTGGGCTCAGGTCATGCTCCCAGGGTCCTGGGATCAGGCCCCGCATCGGGCTCCCTGCTCGGCGGGAAGCCTGCTTCTCCCTCTCCCGCTCCCCCTGCTTGTGTTCCCTCTCTCACTGTCTCTGTCAAATAAATAAAATCTTTAAAAAAATAAAAGGGGGGGGGACCTGAATCACATTTACAAATGATGACAGAGGGCAGTCTCAGCCCCTCCCCTCCTCCCATTTCCCTAGGTCACCCTGCTAGCTCAAAAGCAGTCAATGCAAATCTGATCAGATTGAGAAGCCCTCGTTCTTTACCCGAGGGTGCTGTGCCTGGTGACAGATCAAAGTGGAAAATGGGAAAAAGTCTCAGGATCAACTTCACAGCTGAGATGATTACTGCCAAGACTTGACAGAGCAGTACACATTGTGAGTTAGGGTACTGGGTAGTACAAAGAAAGCCTGAGTGGGAGCTACCAAAACCGAAAATAATGAACCTCAAATTACAAACACTAGGAAACAGCTTTTGGGACCTCTACACTGCACTGTATCTCTTATTAGGATAGCAAGGTTGTTTCGGAACATTAAATTTATCTCGAGGTATCACGACTGGGGTTGTTAAAGGAACATTAGAGAACCTATGCGCTGATCACTGCGCTAGACAACGGGCAAGGGTGACAAGACTCACACATCTCTTCCCCCTCAAAAGACTTAACAATCTAGGAGACAGCTACCAGAGGGAACAGTTAGGGCCGACATCAGGCGCACCCCCAATCCAGCCAGAGGAAATCTATTCTGGGCCGAATCCTGAACAACAGAGGAGGGACCAGACAAGAAAATACAGAGAAGGTGGGGAGGTAACTGGGCTTCACACAGAAAGAAGGGTGTGGGCCAAGACCAAAGGTGACAAAGACCCAGCAGTTCGAACTGCAAGTTGAATTCTACGTGCGGACGGACGAAGGGCAGACAAGCTGGGGTGGTACTGACAAAAATGAGGCCAAAAAGGGAAAAGGCGGCCAGATCTTGTGGGTCCTGCGGCCACCGGGCGGGGGCTTTACTGAGCGAAGGTGGCCACAGGTCGGCTTCACGTCAGGCCTTCAGGGGAGCGGTGGCCCCCCCACCCTTCCGGACTCGGCCATGCACAGGGCAGGGGCCGCCGCCGCCTCTCCCCTGCTTCGTCTGCGGCCGGGAGGAGCCTGGGAACCTAGCAAGACGGCAAGGGCTTGTTAGGGCGACTATCGATCGGCCAAAGAAAGGCCGGGTGGGACGGCTCAGGTCGGGGCAACGTCGGGACGCCCCACAGGCCGCAACCTGGGCTTTCCCTCCCCAGCCACGACCGCCAGCGCACGGTGGGCGCCCCAGGCCCAGCACCGGACTGTCCCTCGTAGTTCGCACGGGCACGGCGGGGGGTCACTCGGGTTCTCTCGGCACACGCCCCGCCGTGAGGGCCCGGGGAGGGCCGGGAACCCGGGGCAGAGGAGGGCCGGGAACCCGGGGCCTGCCGCCCCTCCCCCACACCAAGCAAGCCTCCCAGCCGCCCACCCCCGGAGCCGGCCGACCGCGCGCCGCGGGCGGACCCCCGTCTCTTCTGCGTCAGTGCGCAGCTCGCGCTCCCCGCGACGCCGGGGACTCACGGCGAGGAACTCACCGCCGACCAGCCGAGGAGCAGGCGTCTACCGACCGCGCCGCGGACCCGCCCAGTGCCCGACGTCCGCTCGCGCCCCGCCCTGCCCCGCCCCGTGCGCGGATGGCGTCATCACGTCGATCCGCCCCCTTGCCAACGCTTTCCTCGCCCTGGCGCGACCTGGCCTTCCTCCCCTCCCCCATTCGCCGGCTTCCGAGTGCGCAAGCGCAGTCTCGTCCGCGTTTTCCGCCTCTGCGCAGGCGCCGTGCCCCTCCCACGGCGGTTGGCCATATAGAGGCTGGGGGTGGGGGGGAGGTCAAGCGTAGCCTCTTCTCCTTTACCAAGATGGCGGCTTGTCCCTGTTTCGCCACAGTTCCTACCTTATGAGCTTGGTTTCCTTACGCTGATAAGAGGGGAACAGGTAACGTGAGTTTTGCTTTGTGCGTACGTAGAGTGGGATGAAGTGCGTTTCTTTACAAGGAGCTAAGTGGCCGCTGAGGAGAAGAGAGGCGGGCGGGGGTAGGACAGGTCACGGTAAGAGTGCGGAGCGACCACGGGCCGGGAGCCTCCGCCTCCGGTCCTCTCCTCCAGGAAGATGGCGGCAGCACCGAGCTGGGAGAGCTGGAGCCGGGCTGTGGAGGGTCCGGCGAGCGGCCGAGCGGGGCTGCTCTAGCCCCGGGCCGCCGTCATCTCGATGGTGAGGGGGCTTCGTCTCCATTGGCCGCCGCGGGTCACGTGAGCCGTCGGCCCTGAGCGCGGACCATCGAGTTGGGCGGCCGTCCCCGGGGACGTGGCCGTGGTGCGCCCGGGCTGGGGCCTGCGCCCCAGGGGAGGGCGGGGCGGGCGCGGCCCCTCGCCGTCTCCTTGCGGGCCGGTCGCGAGGTGAGACCCGGGGAGCGTCCCCGAGCCCGTCGCGGCGACCTGGCTCGGGGACGGGCGCGGGGCTGCGCCGGCCCGGGCGTCCTTTCTCCCTCCCGGCGGCCTGCAGATCCCCGCAGCGGCGCGCTGGCACATGCCGTCGTGCGGGGAGCGTTTGTGGAAGAGCCCTCGCTGAACGTAAACTCAGTTTCCAAGACTCTGATGGGCGAGGGCATCGTGTGGGGAGCACTGGGGGGCCCCGAGAGGGCGTTGGAAGAGTGGCTAGGTCTTCGGGGCATCCGCCTCGGCAAGTGGGAGGGTTTGGGTCCCCTGCAAGTCCACAGACAAAATCTCCTGTGTGTTGTTCCCTGGGCCCTGCTTGAGGGCGCACAGGTGAGTGGACGTCCCGGTGGCTTGCAGCCCGCCTCAGGACGGTCGGTCACTGGGCCCGCAGGGATTACGGTAGGGCACGTCGCGATTCGGATTTTGTCGGCCGCCGCTGGCCGGGCTTCACCGCAGAGTAAGCTTGAGGTCGGGCTGTGGAGTCAGACCTGGGGTTGGAGACAGACGCAAACCTAGTGCTTAGGCTTAGGGTTTGATGCCTTCGACCAAGAGGCGCCCCCGAGCTAACCTCATTGAGTACGTTTGGAAGCAGCGTTGTAAAGTAGTCGAAGAGGTGTTTGGTGAAGAATGGGTCCGGTCATTGGAACTCCCAGTCCTCTGGGTCTGAAACACCAACCGTCGACCGACCTTGAGACTTGTAGGCTAGGAGAAGACGGAGCGCACCCTTCAAGTCTTGAGGGACAGCATTTGAAAGCCAGTTAAATTCTTTTCAGTGAGGATTAAACCTTCCTGTAACTTCCAGTAGTTCTGCGTGCCGGGCACTGTTGGTGGGCTCACCTCTTTTTCTCTGATCGAGTTGACCTCAGCCCCGTGGATGTACAGTGAGGGTAAGGAGAGCACTCCTGAGGCGCCGTCCGCCCACCTCCTGGGCACCTCCGGGGCCGGCCCCAGCCCGATCTCCGCCACAGCACCCTGCCCCTGGGCCAGGCTGACATTCCCAAGCCTGATGGGAGAATGTCTTCTTGAACCGCCAAGTTGTGTGTTTTTCCTTTGGTTTTCTTGTTTGGGGCTTCTGAATGACTTTGGCCTCACGACTTCACTTCTTCAGCAGCTCAGTTCAGAAACATTTATTGGGAATTGTGTGCCAGACACTCTTAAGGATTCTAGGGATGGAAAGGTAAGGAGGATGTAGACGTTTTTTCTTTTCCTTAAGCAGCTTACGGTCTAGCATGGGGGATTCACTCCTCAAATAATTAGATTACAGTGTTTTGAGCGCAGCGGTGGGAATATGTACAAAGTATGGAGATAGGGAGGAGGTGCTAATTACCTGTTGTAAAGTTTTTACAAAGAATGCGGTTCTTGAACTGGATTTAGCGGATGAGTAAGGGTTTTTACCAGAATGGGGTGCTCTAAACAGGAGGACTAGCTTATGCCAAGGGGATGCGTGACAGCCGTAGTTGGTGACACAAATGGGCAAGAAGTTGAGAATTTGGTATACTGCTAACATCTCAAATGGTGGAGGGCTTCGCTCAGGCCCTGTTCTGAAGGCCTTCATGCCCTTCCGTCAGTCCTGTCTAGGATGCTCTAACTTGGACAGGGTTTCAAGTGATTACACTGTCCACCTGGATGACTTATGAGCATTAGTCACAAGTGGATGAGATAGATTCTCCATTAATGCTTCCCAACCAAAACTTGTTTATTTACTAAAAGTGTCTGAGCAGAGAACACACTTCTTGAAGTACCAAGTGGTACTTATATCTGATGAGGCCCGTTCAGCATACCTCCATCCCGGCAGGGCTAGTGATCATAGGAAGCCTTTTTCCCTTTCCTATTAAGAAATAACTAAGCTCCTGGAGGAAACAGCACACAACTGAGTTCTTAGTTGTCAAGCTACAGTGGCAAGAGGTCCAGCATGCATACTGAAAAGTTTTTGGCCAAGTGGAAAAATAGCCAGAGAGCATCAGTGTGTCAAAATGCCTTTTCCCTTAAGTTATGAAAGCAACATAACACTCAACATTTGGAAAACAAACTCTTTTCATCTCTATGACGTTTTAAAAATTGATTACACAAGTTATTTTGTGCTCAAGTAATTGTTTTATGTTTGTTTTGTATTTCTAAAGTCAGACATTTTAGAAGTGATATCCCTAGTAGGCTGTTTTACCAGGCATCCTAAAGTTCCTCAAATACTGCTGGAGACCAGCCAGACCTGTTGTCCCAGACCTGTCTGGGCATCGTGTTGTGTTAGTCATCTTGATGCTTGCCATTAATTTAATAACAATACATTGACCATGTGTACTCTCCCTTAATACATTTTATTGGCATTCATTTGAATTTTTAAATTGAAAATTTTACTTCAAGTCAAGGTTATATCTTCAAGTAGTTTTTTAAAGGGGTAATATATGTAGAAAGGCTTGTAAGGAGACACTGAATTTCCTTCCCCAGTCATGTTTCCTCTCCTGCAGAGCACACATGTCCACCTCTTTGCCTCCAGCGCTAAACGGCACATGTGCTCTCCTGCTGCTTCCTCGCTTTCCTCCCTTGTTGTACGCCCTGTCTCCTCACTTTGACTCTGAGAATGGATGTGAAGTTTCTAGCTTTCTTTTACCACTCTGCCTTCCCCGCGCAAATACATGGCTGCCTAAAGCATGTGCACCTGTAGTTTGGTTACTCTAGTATTTAGTGTTCATGTTATGGCTCCATAGTGCTGTTCACAGCTAGGCAAATGGTGTGACGGGATTACTTTTCCTTTCCTGCATCAGGTTTTGTTTTCCCTGAAGTTCTTGTGAGTCTTGTTTTTTGTTTCGTTTTTTTGTGTATTTGTCACTAAAATTCAACCCCAAATTCACCAGTTGCCTAAATCTCTTTTGAAGAAATGGAGTCTTTTTTATCTAATGAAATTCAGTATTTTGTTAATCTCCTCTGGAATACATATCCCCTAGGCTCCCACCTGCTGGATTCTTCCTGCAGATCCCACTGCCCCCTTGTGTCGGGTCCTTGGTTTCCTGGAACCCACGTCTCCCTCTCTCTTGACTTATTACCCCTTATTGTGATGGAGTGCTTCCTTAAGGAGTTGCCTGGGGACAGATGCGGGTAGATAAAGTTTTGAGAACACGTATGTCTGAAAGTGCTTTATTTCTACCCATGTGTCTGAGTGAGAGTTAGACACCATTTTGCTCAGACTTCTGTCTTCAGGGTCATTGTTGAAGACTTCATGCGTTCTGATTCTTCAGCCTATATATGTGGCTATTTCTTCTCTGAAGCTTAAAGGACTTTTCTCCCTGCAATTCCAAAACACCCAGTGCAGTGATGTCCCTTGGAGGCTGTTTTCATCCAGTGTCTTGCCTACTCTTGAGGCCCCTTTATTTAGAAACTCCTGTTCTTTGATGCTGGTCATTTTTCTTGATTTGTTGCTTTGATTTCTTTCCATTCACTTTCTCTATGTAGAATTCAACTGTCGGACCTTCTGGATGGACACTCTGATTCTGCGTAGGTTGTCCGTTTTCTTTCTGGAAGACGTTGTTAACGTTGTTCTGGCTGAGCTGTTGAGTTGTTCTCCGTGTCCCTAAGAGTGTGCTCTTGCTCTGTTCCAGCCTTCTCACATCCTGGCTTTGTTTCATAGCTCTTGTGCCTCTCCTTATCTCTCTGAGGATGTTCCTGAGTTTTCAGGTTTTCTTTCCCTGAGGTCATGGTTTGCTTCAGGCTTTTTGTTTGTTTGGGATTTTGGCTTTCATGTCAAAGTTTTTCTCTGCTATCTGGTGATATTTTCCCACCTGCTCAAATGTCAGTAGTTGGGGCTTGCCAACTGTGGTTTTCACTGCAGATGTACCTGCCTCGGCCGTTTCCTAAGGCACCCTGTCAGCTTCTTTCTGTTTCTCAGATTCTCCACAAAAATATCTTCCAGGCTCTTGCCTGTGTCTAGGGGGCCAAATGAGGAAGAAGACTACAATTTTAGCAATATCTATGGACAGACTTAGTCCACTGTCTTCAGAGTGGTGTCTCACCCTCCGTTGTAATGGGTGTCCCCGGTCCAAAGATTCTGTTTCTCTTTCCAGGGGAAAAAAAACACAGCCTTTGACCAGGGTGTGAAAGGCACAAAACAAAAAATGTCCTTTTATAATAGTATTTTCTCCCCACTTTTCTTTTTTTTTTTTTTAAGATTTTATTTATTTATTTGAGAGAGAGAGAATGAGAGAGCACGAGAGGGAAGAGGGTCAGAGGGAGAAGCAGACTCCCCGCTGAGCAGGGAGCCCGATGCGGGGCTCGATCCCGGGACCCCAGGATCATGACCTGAGCCGAAGGCAGTCGCTTAACCAACTGAGCCACCCAGGCGCCCCTCTCCCCACTTTTCTTTCTGAGTGCCCACCAGCTGTGTTATTTTTAGCTTACAACGTGAATTTCACCTAAATTTGTAATTCTTCTGTTCTTTGCTAGTCCTTTGTAGCCCAGGTGTGGATTTTGCTTTGTCTTACACGTGTGCTGAAATGCCCTCATAGAAAAGAAGAGGTGAATAGGTCAGTCTTCATGGTCAAGAAATTTGGGGGCAGCTGGGTGGCTCAGTTGGTTAAGTGTCTGCCTTCAGCTCAGGTCATCATCCCAGCATCCTGGAATTGAGCCCCACAATGTCAGGTTCCCTGCTCAGCTGGCAGCCTGTTTCTCCCTTCCTCCCCCTCCACCATGCTCTCTTACTCTCTCTCTCTCTCTAATAATTAAATAAAATCTTAAAAAAAAAAAAAAAACCTTGGAAAGACAGCCATGATGCATTTTAAATGGAATTAAGTGTAGCAAGTGGTGAAACAGTGCATATAACATGATCCTGTTTTTATTTAAACCATGGACTAATATATCTAAGAAAAACCCTTGGATGAAACCATTTTGGAAATATTCTTGGGGGAAGAATCAGGAGGGATTGCCACTTTTTATATTGTTTTTGTTGTAGTTGTGTTTTACAGTATTTTTATGCTGAAAGTCCTATTTCTTGGTAGACTGCCACTGCAGCAGGCTTGCTACAGTGTTAGTAAAACCAGTATTCCTGTAGCCTTCACAGCCCCTTCCCATCCCACCCACACTGTGTCATGGGCGGGGGTCTTCCCAGGAATTTGAGCTGTGCCCTGAGGCCCCACCGCAGGGAGAGCAGGCCTCACCTGGAGCAAGGAGAGGCAAGAGCCAACGTTTAGTTAGCAAGGGCCGTTGAGCTATCAGTATGAATGTTTTACAGGTTAAGTGTTTTCTGAAAACACTCTCAGGTTTTCCTTTTATTTGTATGAAGTGCTATCTTTAGACATTCCTGAAGGTGGACCTTGTGGGACATGCAGCGCTGTTTGTCCCTTAGGATAGACCACCAGGCATCGGTTCATTCTGCCAGACCAGACAAAGGGTCGAGATGCTGGTACAGGAGAGAAGGTGGTCCTCGTTGGACTGGGAATCAGGAGACCTGGACTTCAGTTTGGGGCCTATTAATCAGCCTTGTGACTCAGGGTGTTTCTTGACCTGTAGGACTTTATCTCCTTCCTTTTAAAGATAAGAAAGCTGAATCTCTGAGGTTTTGCTGTTACTGTTTTTACTCCTTTGATAGCACAGAACACTTGGTCAACTCAGTTTATCAGAAATTGAGTTTTCAAGTTTGGAAGGATGGCACCTGGAGCTGATAGTCACTCATATAGCCTCCCATTTTGTGATCCATTTCAAGGATGCACAAGTGATATGAAAAGCTTTGCCTAGTAAAGCTATTTTTTTATTTTTATTTTTTTATTAGAGTGAGAGAGCACAAGCAGGGGGAGTGGCAGAGGGAGAGGGAGAAGCAGGCTCCCCACTGAGCAGAGAGCCCGACGTGGGGCTCGATCCCAGGACCCTGGGATCACGACCTGAGCCGAAGGCAGATGCTTTACTGACTGAGCCACCCAGGCGCTCTTGTCTAGTAAAGCTTTTATTCATTGATTCCCATGCAATTCCCATGCCCTTTATTTCCAGTAACTGTTCAACCAGGCGATTTTGCCCCCCAGAGAACATCTGGTGGTGTGTGGAGACAGTTTTGGTTGTCATGACTCAGGGGTGCTACTGGCATCTAATGGTTAGAGGCCAGAGGTGCTCTGCATCCTCTGGTGCCCAGGAGAGCCCATGAAAAGAATTGTCTGGTTCAAAAGGTCAGCAGTGCTGAGGTTGAGAAGCCCTGCTTTGCAGGGTCAGTCCTTAAAAGGGTTCTGGGATGTGGCTGTCACAGGCTCCATTTTTCAGTTGAGGAGAGTAGAGACTGGTTGGGTGAAGCTTCTTGCAGGAGTGGCTGATTTTGGGCTGTGTTGCCTGCACTGTTGGGGTCCTCATGTCACAGATACCAAGGAGGGTGGTGGTAATAGAAATTCCTCACGGAGCTGCTGCTCTGCAGTCTCTGGTGAAGCCGTGCGTATAAGCTCACGTGATCCTTACGGTGATACCACCGTTGATTTCAGTTCTTTCTTACGGGCAGGAGACTGAGCATGACCAAGATCTGTAATGATTTTATCCTTATTTTTGTCTTCAGTTTTAGAAGTTTCACATGTTGACAAATTTACCTAGCGGTTCATCTGTGTCTCTAGGGCCGCTCTAAAGCTTGGGGTCAGGAAGGCAATATGTCCACAGAGTCTTTCCTGAGTTTTTCCAAGAGTGGGGCCAACCAAACTTTTGGAGCGAGATAGATATTCTACTGAAATAAATACTAAAATAAATACTAAAATTGTCCTGCATCCTTTAGAATTTTGAATCTCTTTCCTTGGTTCGATCATCAAGTATTTATTTTTCACCAAGTACATATCCATCAGTAAATTTCAGGTAAGGAAGAGAACAAATTAAAGTCCCGGCCCTAAAGTCAACAAGCATGCAGGGCCCATCTCTGCAGTAACCTGCAGACAGCTGCTGTCAGTCCATCTGTGGCTGCCCTAAGGGATCAGCTTTCTTCTCAGGACTCCTACTGGACTGGTGTTTCCATCGTCCTATCACAGCAGCCCAGCACCACCATCTCCCTGATGTCATCTGGTGGACCCTGCAGGTCTCGTGGAGTAAGTCCTCTCTTGGTGTTACCTGCTCCATCCCCATCTGGATTACAGGATGAGCCATGGATAGGCTGTTGCTTGTTTTGGACCTCTGTAGTGCGGCAGAGTAAGGTGGTCATGGCAGATATATTTTGAGGGAATGAACAGGCAGGACAGTGTTGATTACTAAAATGGGAGTATTCTGGGACTTTTGGTGAACTACAACGGGCTGCTGAATCCAGAACAGCTTTCTAGACTCAGGGATATGCTGGACATAGTAATAAGCCAGTCCAGTGGTCAGATCTCAGCGAGTCGCTCTTGTGTTCTTCAGCCAACCGAGGAGCACAGCACAGCATTTAGGGGCCAGCTGCTATTTGGCCCAGTATTCTGGCATAAAGCTGCCTCCTTGTGCTTGTTTTCTATACTGTGTCCCCTTTATTAGCATTCAGTCCTTTGTATGATCTTCTCACATGTTGCCTTAGGTGTGTGGATTGAGCTGGAGACCACGTTTATGAAGCGAGTGGTAATTCCTGGCCTTGCTGTGCTGGGTGAGAGCGACCTCACGAATGCTACTCGGCTCTCTCACCACTCACAAGCAGGACACACTGTCTTCCGAGCAGTAGGCTTCATGATGCAGTGCAGGCTGGACCAGTGCTACTTTAGGTTTCTTTCTGGAGAGGGGAAATAACTTCAGCCAGGTGCATTCAGGTGTTCTCATCTCTGCCGTGGAAACTATTGTGCTCTTCGAGGAGGTTCTACGCTATGAACTTGCTGGTGTTAGGCCTGCATGTCACCAGGCCTGGGCGGCCGCAGTTAAATAAATGCAACCGGGAGGGAGGGCACTGTGAGCCAAAAATCTTTCTGACTCTACTGAGGGTCAGGCACAGGAGGGCATGGTGGCTGAGTTCCCCTGATCCCTGGTTTGGAGGCATCCTGCAAACCTCTGGGTGTGTGTGTTTCCTGGGGGAGGGAACACAGTCTTTTCGCAAGTGCCTTGATGGCAGCAACCTGCATGGCAACCGCTCCCAGCCTACCAGGAGGTTTACATCTGGAGGCTCTGGGGAGAGCCGGACTCCTAAAGAGGTTGCCACAACAAATAGCCGTAGGGGAAATGGCGAGGCTAGAGAGAACATCCTTATCCCCAAAAGGACCAGACTCCTTAGAACAGGTAAAGGTGCAAGGGAGAAAGGAAACAACAATAGACGTGTAGAATTAGAAGAAATAATTTTGGAAAGGGGTTGTGTATTTGGCTTTGTTTTGCTGTTTTTATTTATTTTTATTTTTTGAAAGATTTTATTTATTTGAGAGGGAGAGAATGAGAGACAGAGAGCACGAGAGGGAAGAGGGTCAGAGGGAGAAGCCGACTCCTTGCTGAGCAGGGAGCCGGATGCGGGACTCCATCCCGGGACTCCAGGATCATGACCTGAGCTGAAGGCAGTCGCTTAACCAACTGAGCCACCCAGGCGCCCTGTTTCGCTGTTTTAAAATTTTGGCTGAGGTGAGTGACTCGTGGCAAAGTGTTTCTGCTTCTCAGGGCTCCCTCAATAGAAAATGTGTGGTTTCTGATTCCTCGTTATATAGAGTTGAAAACTTTTGGACCTCTCCTTAACTCTTTCTTTAGAAATTAAAAAAGAAAAAGTGTGAACTTTTCCACCTTTCTGTTCTGACAGTCGTGAACCATGTTACTTGATGGTGCCCGTAACTCACAGACGGCCCTGGAGTGTGTCTGAGGGGGACTTTCAAGTTCACCTTTCTCTCACTTTGCGTCCTTCATGGTGGAGATAGTGTGCTACCTCCTGGGTGCCACATATCAGGTGATGACACGTGTGGGCATTTGCCAGCTGTTGTGGACAAACTCAGATACATGTGTTGCTCTTCATTTCACTTTTATGTGATATGCTTTCTAATTTTATTAGTACTTAGCTCATTTGAAAATATCTTTCAAATGGAATTGTGAATTATATGTACTGTTTTGACTTTTTTTGATAAGTAGAAGATTAGATGGGTGGTCCTATAGTACTGGCCTCCAGAAGTGTGTGTGAGAATGATTTGAGGAATACATTTTTTTTTTTTTTGAAACAAGGCTTCTGTTTTGATACATTTGCTTATGCTTGGAGCTGACTCGCCAGCCCACGAGACCAAAGTTCTGGGACCAAAGTTCTGGGTAGCGTTCATTGCCCGCCACGGCAGTGAGCTCAGCGGTGCTGCCAGGCTGCCGGTGCACAGGGCCCCCTTGGCTCCCAGCGCTCAGTGTGGCGGTGTCTGGGACATGCAGACAGGAGCCAGCTGCAGCCAGGGGGACCCATTGGGCTTGGTGCTGTCAGGGTCCGTCCTTGGTTTATACAGGTGCTGGAGATGATCACCATGTCCCCTTGAGACTGGTAAGTGCAATTTTTCTCTGGAAGATTGGGCAAACAGAGAAAAAGATGGTGTTACTTGGGGAGTGTCAACAGTTGATCTGTAAAAGCATGGGTTGGCTCTCCTTTGACCAGAAAGGTCTTTCCTAATGTCGGTCTCACCTTCTTGTCCTTGGTTGGCTGGGGCTTTGGGTTCCTTCCACTGCTGAGGATGCTGCTGAGCCAGAGACAGTGTGTAACCAACCTCCAGCCCTTCCATTTCTTTCGAATGTGGACTTGGTTTCAGATTGTGCTGGTAGTTTTAGGACTAAATCTTCAAGGAGGAAATGGCCTGTGAAGGACTCAGTGGTAACAGGTGGGGCTTTCTCTTCCATCTGATCTCACAGGACTGGACTTATAATTAAGCGTCTGCTGTCAGTCGGGCATAGGGCTTTATGGAAGGCTGTTTTCATTTTAACCTCTTTAGCACTGATTTGGTATGCATTAAGAGGCTTCTTACAAGAATATTTTAATTCCAGAATGTACTTTTTGTCTGTCTTCTTATGTCCTCACCTCATCCTGAAGTGGGGGGGGGGGCGGGGGCGTGTGTGTGCTTTCTGCTCTTTTGAGCCAGTGCTAATTGACATGGTCACTCTCCTCACCCAGCCTAGATACACGTACCTATATCAACATAGGCTCGCTGCTTCCTGTTTTATTGGGTGCACCCTCCTCTGGTATCATCATTTATTGTAATGTTCACAGTGACCAGCAAGAGCCCCCTTAAAGCTGGCTCCTCTGTCCTTCTGATGCATCCCCCTTATTCATTTAGAACATCTTGCTTTTTGATACAGCAAGACACTGGGCTTTTCGTGTACTTTCCCTGTCCTTTCAAAGAGGTCTGATTCCTTTTGATGGCAGGTGGTCCTAAGAGAAGCAGAGTCTGGACACCGGGGAGCTTGTTGTTGAAGTGTTCCTGACCCAGGACCTCCTGTGGTATGGACACGTCGCTACATAGTTGCCACTTGCTCACTGATGCTGCTGTGAGCTTCTTTCACGGGTTACACCTATGCCTTCTTCATTCTTCTGCAGGTACTTCTGGAGAAGTAGCTTCTTTGAAGCGTGATCGCTGAATAGGATTGTATGTCTGTTATTGGTGATGTGTTTTTAAATTGCCTTCTAGTTTTACATGTCCTCAGTAGTTCCTGTTTTTCCTCACCATTTTGCACCAGTTTTTTCATCTTTGTTGATCTCATGAAGTAAGGGTTGAGTGAAGATGAACATCCTTTCATGTTTATGTGCAGTTTGTGTTAATTTTCTTTATTTTCTTTATTTATTGGACAGAGAGAGAGAGGGAACACAATCGGGGGGAGTGGGAGAGGGAGAAGCAGGCTTCCCGCGGAGCAGGGAGCCTGATGCGGGGCTTGATCCCAGGACCCTGGGATCATGACCTGAGCCGAAGGCAGACGCTTAACGACTGAGCCACCCAGCGCCCCAGTTTGTGTTAATTTTCTATGAACTATGTGATCACATGTCCTAGCCTATTGAGTTGTTTGCCAGACAGAGAAAAATTCTTATTTGTATCCCAATTTCTATATTAGATAGTCTATGCTTGTGTTAAATTCTTAACCTCTTATCAGGGTCAAATGAGTCAATACCTTCCTTGGTGGTGTCTACAGTCTGTATCCTCAGGAGGCTTTTGCATCCCCAAATCACAGGTTTTTCTCCTCAATCTTGATTTTTTTTTAAATCAAGCTTGATTTTTTTACTTTCAGATCTTTAATCCAGTTGGAATTTATTTTAGAGTGTGGTGTGAGGCAGGGATCAATTTTTATTTTTTTTCCAAAAGGGAAATTTGTTATTGGCTCACTTCTGTTTGTTTCTATCCTTCCTTACTAATTGGAAAGGGCGCTTATGTCAAATGATAAACTCCTAGATATTCATCAGTCTGTTTTGTTCATGCTTTTTCCTCCCCTTAGCGAGTACCAAGTCTAGTTACTATAGCTTTGTAGTGTGTTTTGCTTATTTTAGGTGAATCCGAACTCTTTTTTTTTTTATAGGCCAAATAGTCTAGGCAGATTTTATTTTTAGGTGAATCTGGGAAATTTTTTTATCATTTAAAAAAAAAACCCTACTGGGATGTTGGGTTAGTTTCCTAGGGCTGCTCTAATAAATTGACCTTCAAACAACGGAAATTTATTCTCTCACAGTTCTGGAGGCTAGAAATCTGGCAGGGCCACGCACACCCTCTGTGGCCTCTGGGAGAGAAACCATTCTTTGCCTCTTCTGGTTTTTGGTGGCTCCCCCCACACTCCTTGGCTTGTGGCCACATCACTCCAGCCTCTGCCTCCATCTTCATACAGTTTCCTGCCCTGTGTGATGTCTCTTTGCCATCCATATGTGCTTTGTGATACTGACGTCCTGAACTTACCTTCCGTTTTCCTAGCTTTTCATTATAATAGAGGGACTTCTAGACAGATGGTCTTCTGCAAATAGTGGCATTTGTGTCTTTGCTTAATTATGTCTTCTCCGGTTGCATGTTTGACAGTCTGGGTCAACAGTGGACATCTTTGCCGTTTTGTTACTTATGTTAATAGGATACTTTCAGATTTACTCTAAATAGGATGTATTTTACTTCTGGGAAATATCCTTCATGTAGCCATTTTCTTCTGTTCCTGCTGTTAAATTCCATAGGAAACAAGGACTGCATATTGACTTTCCTCATTCTTTGGGGTTTTTTTTTTTTAAGGTTTTATTTATTTATTTGAGAGGGAGAGAGAGAGGGAGAAGCAGACTCTGCCCAGCAGGGAGTCCGAAGCAGAGCTCGGTCCCAGGGCCCTAAGATGGGGACCTGAGCCGAAGGCAGATGCCTGACCGAGCCACTTGGTCACCCCTCTTTTGGGTAGGTGTAAAGGGCCTCTATCAGTCATTAGTTTATTTGTCCTATAAATTGAGATGCATACATTTCCTTTTTTTTTTTTTTTTAAGATTTTATTTATTTATTTGATAGAGACACAGTGAGAGGGAACACAAGCAGGGGGAGTGGGAGAGGGAGAAGCAGGCTTCCTGCTGAGCAGGGAGCCTGATGCGGGGCTCCATCCCAGGACCCTGGGATCCTGACCTGAGCCGAAGGCAGATGCTTAACGACGGAGCCACCCAGGCGCCCCGAGATGCATACATTTCCTAATATTGAATCCTTACTGCATGCCTAGAACAGACCGTACCTAGTCATGGTGTCTTACTCTATAAATTAAATGCTGGATTTATTGGTTTGGTGTTTTGTTTAAAACTTGCCACGTTTGGGGCGCCTGTGTAGCACAGTTGGTTAAGCGTTGGAGTCTTGATTTCTGCTCAGGTCGTGATCTCAGGGTTGTGAGATGGAGCCCTCATTGGGCTTTGTGCTGATCGTGGAGCCTGCCTGAGATTCTCTCCCTCTTCCTCTGCCCCTCGCTGCCCCCCACACACACTTATATTCTCTCTCCCCCTCGAAAAAAACAAAAAACAAAAAAACACAAATAAAACTTTCCATGTTTGTAAACTGGTTTGCAGTGAAGAATCACTTTTCTCTGCAGCACCCACTCATTGTTTGGGGAAGCAAACAGAGCCTTGATTTGCCTCTGGGGACCACCCTTTCCACCAGTACAAACTGTGTGTTTTGGATGAAATGGCCCAGCTGCATGGGTAGACCCTGATTGGCTATGGCTAATAGACATATCCCATTTCCTTGGTCTCTTGACTACAGTGATCAGTCCCTGGGTGGGCTTAGAACCCAATTAATGCCAGTGAGATACAAAAATAATTTGTGAGGGCCCCATGGGGCAAAGAAGCTCTTACTTCCTTGGGAACTACCAGAAGATACAATTACTGCCATTTGTAGGGGTTCTTCAAAACCGAGCAAGGATAGTATTGTATCATTGTGAGTTTGTGTTCTTTGTCAGACTAGAAGGAGTTAATGGCTCTTTAATTGCTCTTTTCTTAGAAACTGATTTGGGCTTTGATCTAATCACCTATTTTTTGTTTTTGTTTCTCTTTTTTTTTTTATAACAAAGATTTTATCTCCTTGTCAGAGAGAGAGCGCCGGCGCACAAGCAGGCGGAGCGGCAGGCAGAGGAGAGAGAAGCAGGCTCCCGCTGAGCAAGGAGCCCATTGGGGGACTCCATCCCAGGACCTCGGGATCATGACCTGAGCCAAAGCCAGACACTTAACCGACTGAGCCACCCAGGCGTCCCTTGTTCTTGTTTTCTATCTCACCAATTCTTCTTTTCTTAAATTTTATTTTTATTTTTTTTTTTAATTAGGCTCCATTCTGGGCATGGAGCCCAACATGGGGCTTGAACTCAAGACCCTGAGATGGAAACCTGAGCTAAGATCAAGAGTCGGACAGTTAACCAGTTGAGCCACCCAGGCACCCCTCAACAATTGTTCTTTTATTACTTCTACTTTCTTTGATTTTCTCTTTCCATTTGACTTGAATGCTTTAGCTCACTTATCTTCACTCTTTTCTTATAATAAAATTTAAAAGTTTGATTCTCCCTCTGAGTGCAGCTTTGGCAGCATCCTTATAGATTTTGACAAGGAGTTCTCTTTGATCCTTTTTTTAAAAGGCTTTTACTAAGAAAATGTGCACAGATACCCCAAAATAGAAGAGAAACCAGCTTTAACAATTGTCACATTTTGCCATTTTGGTTTTGTCTTTCTCTGCCCTTCCCAAACTTTTTTAGTTTTGAGTATTTTCTTTTAAGCAAATCTCAGATTACCTGTCACTTGTAAATACTTGAGCATGTATCTTTAGTAGGGGAGGGTTTAAAGAAACCATACCTGACAGAATTAACTCTATGTTATTAATATTGTCCAATATCTATTCTGTGTTTAGTTTTCATCAAAGGTCATATAAGGTTTATTTGAATCAAAACCGAAGAGGGTCTCTTCCACACTGCATTTAGTTGATGCTGCTTTTGTCTCTCTCTTTTTTTTTTTTTTTTTTGAGCATGTGCAAGCAGATGGGGGCAGGGAACAGAGGGAGAATGTTAAGCAGACTCCCAGCTGAGCACCGAGACCCATGTGAGCCCAACTCAACAAAGCAAATTGCAGCTCAGGCTTAATCGATTTCATGACCCTGAGATCATGACTTGAGCTGAAATCAAGAGTTGGACACTTAACCCACTGAGCCACCTAGGCGCGCCCCCTCTTTTGTCTCTTTTAAAATCTGTAACAATTTTTTTCCTTCTCTTTTTTTAATGCCATTTATTTATGAAAGCTATAGGGCCGTTGGTGCTGTGGAATTCCCCACATTCTGGGTTGGGTTGATTGTATCGTATGTAGTGCATTTCTGTGATCCTCATATTTCCCATGAACTTATATGTCTAAATGTTTAATTTGTTCCAGGTTTGGTTTTTTTGTTTTTTTCAGGGCTGTGTGGAGTGGGAGGTGTAGAGGTGGTGTCAAGAATATATCCTGGGGCGCCTGGGTGGCTCAGTTGGTTAGGCGGCTGCCTTCGGGTCAGGTCATGATCCTGGAGTCCTGGGATCGAGTCCCACATTGGGCTCCCTGCTCAGCGGGGAGTCTGCTTCTCCCTCTGACCCTCTTCCCTCTTGTGCTCTCTATCTCTCATTCTCTCTCACTCAAATAAATAAATAAAATCTTTAAAAATATATATAAAAAAATATATCCTGGATTGTGCCGTGTACCGTATTGCAGTATACCAGGAGGCATGATGTGTGGCTGTCATTTTGTGATGTTACAGTGATCAAAGGGTACGGTGTCAGCAGGCTGACCATTCCTTATAGGAGCTATCAGCCAGTCATCTAATGGGTTTCATAGCCATTTTGCTTGTATCCATTTCATTGGTGTCTTAGTATTCTTTTGTTGCTATAATAAATTACCACAGACTTGGCTGAAGTCGGTCCCTCTGGGGTAAGTCATGGTGTCAGCAGGGTCTAATTCTGGAGGCTCTAGGAGAGAATCCATTTCTTGCCTTTGCCAGCTTCTTGAGGCTGCCTGCATTTCTTGTGACCCCTCCCTCCATCTTTAAAGTACGCAGTTTTGATGTTACTTGTGATTACATTTAGGTCCCACCTGTATAATCCAAGATAATCGCCCCATCTCAGTATTCTTAATTCCTCTGTAACTTTCACAGGCTCCAGGAATAATGACCTGAGTATCTTTGGGGACAGTGAGTTAGTGTACAATTGGCAATTGCAAAATGAAGAATTTTCTGTTTTGTTTTGTTTTAATTAGTACAAGTGGGGAGAGGCAGAGGGAGAGGAGAGAGAATCTGCAGCGACTCCATGCTGAGCGCGAAGCCCGATGCAGGGCTCGATCCCACAACTGTGAGATCATGACCTGAGCTGAAACCAAGACTCAGATGCTTAACCAACTGAGCCACAGGTGCCCAAGAATTTTCTGTTTCTGTGTCTACATTTATTAGTTGATTCTCCTGTGAAGAAGGTTTCCCTTCTCAGTTCTGATTACCCTGAAGTGCGGCTCCTCCTTTCCTTTAATTGTCCAGAATGCACTGGGACTAGCTGCTTCCAAAGTGACAATGCATTTTTGTGGCTTTTTTCCCTCGTAGTATTATCAACTTATGGGTATGTATATAATTTGTGTTTTGGCCCATTTAAGCCATTTTTTGAGGCTCGTATTGTTTCCCCAAGTTGGCTTCTGTATTCTTTGGACATGACCCATCTGTCTGTGACTCCTTCCTTTCTGCCACAGCAAGATGTCCCACCTTGTCCATATTCTGCTCAACATCTGAGATTAGCCATTTTTCTGAGGATCCTGGTTCCTTTTAGTGGCAAATGATGTTTGGATGCCACAGCCCATGTGCTAGGTAGGGATGCTCACTGCCACTGTTGTTGTGTTAAACACAGATAAGTCAGTTGTTTTACCAGCAAAAATGGATTTATTCAAGAACAACAGAATTGCAATTCTGGACATGCAAGCTATGGCAAAATGGTAGGCAAGTCCAACAAAGAAGAGGAACTTTATTTTATAAAGAAGGAGGAGGAAGTTGGGAGAGGTTGTTTTGAAGGAATGTCCATTGGAGAGAAGCAGGAGTTGGGGATTCAGGGTGTCAGGTCCTCGTTGGCTTAGTTGCGGGGGTGGTCGATTTCTCCTAGGAGATGCAGTGTATGTCCTTCCCTGTCGGGGTCTGTAAGAGACAATGCTTCCTGTAATCGACATTGAGTGGTGTCGCTCCCCCTGTTGTCCTCCCCATTCCAGTTTAGTGAGGTTTCCCTTTATTAATGTTCAGTTTCTCATAGTAGACAGACTTGGGAAATAATCATGAATACGGACATTTCCAGTTCAAATAAATATTCAAATAAATACATGATTTTTACTTCAATGTGTATCTTATGCCAAAAATCGTGGTTCTTAAGGATGTTAACTTGATTACCTGATTACCTAAATGTTACCATTTAACATTTTTAGAATAACAATGTTAACATTATCAGGATATATCCATCACTTGGAATATGCTGTCAATTTTTTTTTTTTTGAGATTGTATTTATTTATTTATTTATTTATTTTTTAAAGATTTTATTTATTTATTTGAGAGAGAGAGAATGAGAGATAGAGAGCATGAGAGGGAAGAGGGTCAGAGGGAGAAGCAGACTCCCTGCTGAGCAGGGAGCCCGATATGGGACTCGATCCCGGGACTCCAGGATCATGACCTGAGCCGAAGGCAGTTGCTTAACCAACTGAGCCACCCAGGCGCCCAGATTGTATTTATTTTTGACAGAAAGAGTGTACAAGCAGGGGAAGCAGCAGGCAGAGGGAGAGGGAGAAGCAGGCTTCCCTGTTCAGCAGGGAGCCAGATGTGGGGCTGGATCCCAGGACGCTGGGGTCATGACCTGAGCTGAAGGCAGATGCTAAACTGTCTAAGCCACGCAGGCGCCCCTATGCTTTCAAATTATTGTGTTTTAGTTACCTTTTCTCTGATGTTTATGCCACTAATGTGACATTGTTAGATTTGTTTCAGTTTTTTAGTGAATTTTTTATTGAAGTATAACAAACAGAGAGAGCGATGCAAGTCTTTAGTGTATATGGATCAATGCATTATCACTAAATGAACCCATCCATAGAACCAGCATCCAGATGAAGAAACAGGATATATTTTATTTCTAGAGTTTGTACTTCTCTGATTTATATGGTACTAGAAAAACTGTGAAGGGTGGTGTATTCAGATGGATGTGGCTTCCATCGTTTCCGCCTCCCTTCTAGTGTGTGTGTGTGTGTGTGTGTGTGTGTGTGTGTGTAGACACACCGTATTTCTGATTCTTAGGGGAAGGTTCCATCGTTTCCGCCTCCCTTCTAGTGTGTGTGTGTGTGTGTGTGTGTGTAGACACACCGTATTTCTGATTCTTAGGGGAAGGTGGCATACTCTGCACCTGCAGTCCTCTGTTGCCTTTGTTATTAACTGGAGACCACACTTACTAGTGGGTGGAAATCTCTCCCATGCTTTTTTATGCTGCATGTTATTTCAATTGCATGGATATAGCGTGATTTCTTCAGTCTGCCTCCTCCTTAATGAAGGTGTGGTTGTTTCCAGACTTTGTTACCTTTTTATTTCTTACTGTTTCTGCTACTACCCTTCTGTGTAATGAGTCCTTCCTTCACACAATAGGTAGAATCCATTCGAAGTTAGCTGTCTGATGGTCTGCTTGGAGTTGGCCTCAGTGGGTACTCCTGAGTCTGGGGCTGCCATGCTGATCTGGACCCTGCTGCCCTCCTGCTTCTTACCCTTGGCTCTCTGGGGAGCCATAAACAGGTTGTCTTTGCCCTATATCCCTCTTTGGTTAGTGCCGGTTTTCTAATAGTGGGGCAAGCGTTTGTTGTTGCCCTGCCCACCTTTCTCTTGTGACAAGTGAAATATCTCAGTTGCTGCTCCCCAGATGCTCTGGCAGCATGATGGCCTGCTCTGAGTCCAGGATGAAGAGTAAAATATATCTGCTTTGGTCCTTATGTTGGACTTGTAGTAGTGCATCTTTATGTTGAATTAGTTAGTTCTTTGGGGGAACAGCTACACCAGCAATTCTTTAAATCTAAAAGTGAAGTTCACTCCCTAGAGCAGACTCAGAAAGACAGTACTGGAAGAGATAGTGGAGTCCCACCTCCTCATATGACAAATGGGGAAACAGGCCAAGTGAAGAGATGTGACATGACCAGTGTCACCAAGCAGGTGACACAGTTCGAGTGTCTGCCGGGGCTTAATACCCTGGATGGGAGAATCCGAAGACTTGATTTTTCTGATGTTTGTTTCTTTATAGAGAAGCATTACGTTCACATTTGGATAGGACTGGTTCCAGTTCCTAGGTATTTCTACCCATGGCTTGAGTAACTGTGTATCTGTAGCATAATGTTTTCTAAGTACAAGCTAAAAGTCTAGGTCACAGACCTTTCCTGTGTAAATTGTAGGAAGAAAAAACATTTTTCAAGTATAAGTTGTTGCCCTTAGAATTATTTTGTTTCTTAGAGTTTTATGGGATTTATAGTCAGAAGATCAAAAGTATTTTTTTAATTGTAGGGCTGAGGGGGTCATTGCCAGAGCCGTCCTCTACGGGTGTTTGGTCCCGGTCCCGCCCTTGCTGTCCTCTTCCCACACTGCCTTCCCCTGAGGCGGGACTTGCTGTGGGCCCCGGCTGTTGCTGCTTTGACACCTGTTACCATGGCATTCAGAGGCACAGATGAGCCAAGGGTCACAGGATCCATTTCCACCTGGAAGCAGTGGTTGGCTTAGACCATGAGGAGTGGTCTAAGCAAGTGGTTGCCACGTGCCTCTGTCCCTGGTGAGAGCAGCTGGGCCCAGTTTGTTGAGCGCAAGTCCCGTGAGGGTTGCTCACTCTCGGGGGCGTTTTTCTTTATGCTGAGGTGAGACGTGTCTCCGGAGTCTCTTCCTGTCCCTCACTTTTCCTAGCTGTGCGTGCTGGGAGCTGGGCAGAACTCACCCCTTCTGTACTGCTCTCCAGATACGTGAACACAGTCTTGGGTAGCTTCCAATTCCCAGGGGCTTTAAAGGGCTTGTGTAAGTCCTCGTCTCTGTCATCAGCAGTCCCTCCCAGGGAAATGAACAACAAAGATGCCTTAATTCAGACCTCTTGCCAATACCAGGGTCTAATAAAACAGTGAAGAAAGTAATTCTTGTAACCCTGCCTTTTGCTGATTTGTAGTAGCAAATGCTGCTTAATAGTACCGCTTTGTTTCCCTCTCTAAACAGAAGTATCCACGGAAGAAGTAAGGAGCATCCACGGAAAAAGTAAGGAGCATCATATAATACAGAGCTCTCCCTCTCCTGCAGCTGACTCCCAGGAGCACTTAGCCTATGTCTATCAGTAATTTCTTAAACCTATTAAAACACGCCTTTTTTTTGGTGTATAAGAAATAAATGCTGGGGGCGTCTGGGTGGCTCGGTCGTTAAGCGTCTGCCTTCGGCTCGGGTCATGATCCCAGGGTCCTGGGATCAAGCCCCGCATCGGGCTTCTTGCTCCGCAGGAAGCCTGCTTCTCCCTCTCCCTCTCCCCCTGCTTGTGTTCCCTCTCTCACTGTGTCTCTCTCTGTCAAATAAATAAATAAAACCTTAAAAAAATACATGTATATGCTGCTTTTAGATGTGCTCACCTCCCAACTGAATACAATTGCTACTTTTTCAAGTCCTTCGGAACAGTCCCCCCTCCTTTACCCAGCTTCAAATGCTGGTGTTTCCTGGTGCTTGGCTCTGTGCTCCCTGTTTTTCTATTCTCGGTGGCTTGGATATCCTACAAGTAGCAGATCATAGATAGTTTATGCACATACAGACGTGTTTCTCTAACACAGCTGGCTATATATTGATGTACCCTTGCTCGTGAGTTGACAGGACACTGGCTGTATGGTTGAGGGAGGGACACTCATTCACCCCCAATCACGGGTCCAGGGCTGAGACCTTGTCTCTGAGGGTCTGCTGACTGGATTGTACATAATCTCTTCTTAGGTAAACCAAACTCCTACTATGTTATCTAGGGCATTCAACATCAGTTTCTTTTAAGTGGATCAAGAACTTAGACACAGAGCAATTAGAATGTCAGATTCCTTGAGGTTTTTAAAGAATTTTTCACCTAACATAAGTTTTTTTAAAGCAACCTGCCCTTACTGAGAATTTCAATGTGATAAATTTAATATTGGTAGAAACATTTCACTCTTCTTTCCTTATTTTGCATTCTTAAATTATGTGGTTATGTGAACAAGTAGGGCTGGCATAAACAGGTTTGGGGGCAAGTGTGTACCCTCACAGGTGGGAGCTGGAGTTCTGGGCATGCGGGAAGCGGTCCACGAGTGGAGCTGGTGGGTGGAGACCTGCTCAGTCGGCAGGTCTGTTATGAGGCTTTGTGTCCCACCATCATTTGCCCGGCCCCCTACTAGAAACACAATGTCCAATCTTTTGCTCCTGCAAAAAAGTCACAGTGTGTTTGTTTCTCGGCACCTATGTGAGCACTTGTGGGAGAGGTTCCAAGAAGTAGGAATTACAGAGTCAAAGAATATTTGTATTTTAAGTTACAATATATAATCAAATTGCTCTCCAAAGAGATCACATCAGTTATTCCTCCAGCCACACCAGTTTTCCTGTTCGTTTTCTGACGTTCATCAAACTTCATTTTTGCCAAACCGAGAGGCGTAATTAATGTAGGATCTCCTCCCACTTGCAACATGCATTTTCTTTTGTACAACTCATTTTGTAGAAGATGTTTGTATCTCTTTTTTTTTCCCTTTTTTTGGGGGGTTGTTAATGGGTTGTTGGAGTCCTCGGAAGGAATGCTGTGCACTAAACTTGGTCACTTCCTTCCCGGAAGCCTTTGAGACAGCTCCCTGTAGCACGCACTCCTGGGCGTTTGTGGCAGAGGAAACCTTCACGACAGACACATTTGTATTCCTTGTATTCCTTCCCCTAATCTAAATTTATTTTAAACAATAAATCTGTAGTAAGTTGATTTGGGACTCTTTAAAAAGATTAATATAAAGTTTATTAATAAGAAAACCTTTTTGTCAGATTCCATTTCTGCTTTGGAAAACCAACTCTGTAGCACCATTGTCCAAATAAGAGTTTTCTATAGAATTTTAAAATTTCTACTATCCACCTTAAAAGCGTTAAAAAAAAAAAACGGGTGACATTAAGTTCAAGAACATACTTTGTTTATCCCAATCCAGAGCATTGTTTCATCATGTAATCAATACAGAGTCATCAGCAAGATGTTTTTCGTTGTGTTTTTTCGTATGAAGTCTTCAACATCCAGGGTGTATTTCAGACCCAGAACATGCATCATTTGGGAGTAGCCATGTCTCGAGTGTCAGTAGCCACATGTTATCAGTATTTGCTGGCCAGCATGGCTAAGGGGCAGTTTTCGTTTCATTTCTATGGAAATCCATTAACTTATCCTTTTGAACCTAACATTGTCCCATTCACTCTTTAAAAAGAGTTACAAGGTGTGGGGGTGCCTGGGTGGCTCAGCTGGGTTGAACATCCTGCTCTTGGTTTTTGTTCTGGTGTGATCTCGGGGTCGTGAGATCAAGCCCCACATCAGGCTCTGCACTCAGCGGGGAGTCGGCTTGGGGTTCTCTCTCTCCCTCTGCCCCCACCTTGTGCGTGCTCTCTTGCACGCTTTCTCTAAAATAATCTTTCTTTAAAAATAAAAAGAGTTACAAGGTGTGTTTATCTGACACATGTTCTTGAATTAGGCTCTAAATAAATGCTATTCTTTCCTCATCTGTATAAAGATAACAATGATTATTTCGGTATTCATGAAATTAGTGGAGTACTACATTAAATGTATTCGTTTCGTGGAATTAAATGTTAATATTCCCATACAGTGAGATGGCTGGCTACTGTAGGGCAGTTTATCTTCCTTGATCTTTTTAACAGTTTACAAAGGCAACTTGTAAAAGTTGAGAGCTTAAACGACTTGCCAAGGTGACCCAAATAGGATCCGAGCAAGACTCTGAACTTACTTGTCCTGACCACAGGTGTGCTGTTCTGCATTCAGTCTGTCCTCGCTGTGGATGCCTCTGATGACTTAGCCAATGCTTAGGTGGAAGAGAAGGATGTGAAATCTAGTAGCAGGGTCACTGAAGAACACTTCGGTCCCCTTTCGGTCACTTCCTGAAGAGAAATGAAACTGGTGCGGCGCAGAGCAGAGTGGCACGGCGGAGACTGCAGCCCGTGGCCATTTGTTGCCCTCCCCGTTGGATGGGATGGCTGTACTTTAGGGAATAGGCTGCCAAGTTGGATGTCCTACGGTAATAAATACCATTTCTGAGCCAAAGGAACCTAGTTTTGATGTGTTCATTATTAGACTATGTTCCCAGTCAACCTGCCACTACAGTTTATAGCCAGGTATAAATAAGCTGAATCATAAAATGAGTTTATTAGTATATTTTTGAGCTATCAGGAGGGATAAAAACATATTCTTCTTTGCGCAGACCCCACCACCACACTCGGTATGGGAGAGCAGACCGTGTGAAACACTCCCATCCCTCAGTGCCAACCTCTTACAGGATCATAGGGCCTCTGAGCAAGGATCAGACCTGAGGGGCCCCCATAGCCTCGGAGGGGTCCTCTGGTCCATTGTTCTTCCTGATCCCTGTCCGCACCGCTCCACTTCCCTGAGTCCCGTCAGGTCATTAGCTAGAGCAAAGAGGGTAGGTAGCCTAAATGACACCCCTCTATCCATGTTTATCCATTGACAGGCTGTTGTTGGCTGTTGCTAACAGTGTGCTGTGATGACAGAATCCTTGTCTATGTTCCCCTTCACTCACACAGGAAAACTGTTTTTCAAAAGTAGACATCTAAAAGTGAGATTGTTGGGTCGCCTGACTGGCTCAGTCAGTGGAATGTACAACTCTTGATTTCAGGGTTGTAAGTTTGAGCCCCATGTTGGTGTAGAGATTACTTAAAATCTTAAAATCTTCAAAAAAGTTAAAAAGTGGGATTGCTGTCTTAGGGTGTTTGCATCTTTAGCCTTAGTAGGCCTTGTGAGTGGTATAAAGTAAGGACCTACGCTTTTTCCTCATTTAGATAACCAGTTTTCACAGAGGCATCAATTGTAATTTGTCCACAAGTTCACCTCTGATAAAAGTGATAGCTGTCTGTTAGGGTGTCTGCGTGGGGTGCCTCCCGTCTGCTCCACAGTTCTCTGTCCCTGCACCATACTGTCTGAATTACTGTAGCTGTGAAATCTCGATATTCGGGAGGGCAAGTTCTCCCTACCTTATTTTCCTCAGAGCTGTAATTGGCTGTTCATAGCCTTTGATCTTATGTATAAGATTTGTTGAATAAATGTAATTGTGTATGTAAATATTCTAAAAATTATATCCAGAAATATTGTTACACAATGCAGTATTATAACAATGGTACAGGGCGCCTGGGTGGCTCAGTTGGTTAAGCGACTGCCTTCGGCTCAGGTCATGATCCTGGAGTCCCGGGATCGAGTCCCGCATCGGGCTTCCTGCACAGCGGGGAGTCTGCTTCTCCCTCTGGCCCTCTTCCCTCTCGTGCTTTCTATCTCTCATTCTCTCTCTCTCTCAAATAAATAAATAAAATCTTTAAAAAAAATAAATAAAAATGGTACATAGAAATACTGTCTAAATAAAAATTGCATAAAATCTGGTTGCAAAATTCCATACGCACCTGCATGCCCCTTTCGAGGTTTAAGCTGCATTTGCATGAATTTCTAGTCTGTATAGGGGAGAAGTACAGTCTGTATGATTAAGTCTTCCTAGGTAGGTTGGACATGGCACTTCTCGATTTATTTTTAGGTCTTCTGCGTATTTTGACAGAGGTTTTTAGAACCTTCTCTATAAATCCTATTATTTTCTTATCAGATTGACTTCTGATGTTTGTTGCTGGTGTTCCGGAACATGTTTGGTTTTGTGTACTGATCTTGTCTCCAGAAAACCCTGAGTTCTAATAGTGTATCTGTAGCTCCTCCTGGATCTTGTACTTGTACACTTGCGCTGCCTGTGAGCCCTGCTGTTTGCTGCTTCCAGTTCTCACTTCAGTTCTTCTTGCCTTCCTGCCCTGGCTAGGATCTCAAGTGTAGGTTCGAATAGAGAAAGCGCTCAGTTGCAGCCCTGTTGGTCTTTGTGATCCTAAAATGAATGTTTCTAATGAGGGCTCCTGGTAGGCACCTAACATTTAGCTAGGGAAGTGTCCTTCTATTTGTTCTTTTTATGAGGAATGGGCAAATTATATCAGATTCTTTATTTGAATATTGTGAGGTGATAAAGTCATTCTTGCCCTGGTGTAATAATATGGTAAATTACTTTGTCTTCTCTTTTCTAAGTAGGCTCCAAAGTGGGGCTTGAACGAAGACCCCGAGATCAAGACCTGAGCTGAGAACCGACAGTCGGACACTCAACTGACTGAGCCACTCAGGTGTCCCTACTTAGTCTAATATTGCACCAGCTTGCATTATTGGAATAAAATAGACATTATCATTATATATTGTTTTGACTTTCTAGATGAGTTTGCTAGATTATTAAGTATCTAGATGAAATTCATACATTCTTCTGTTATACTTGTCTGGGAAATATTAAAGTCTCCTGGCTTTGTAAGTGAGTTGGGAAGATAATTTCTCAGGGCTTCCTTGCGAAAGCATATGGTCCTGTCTCTAGGTTGAGATCTTTATGTTTGTTTCTTTGAAAATTGGGGAGGATTGGTTATATAAACTCCGTTTCTTTTTTTTTTCTTCTTCTTTTTTTTTTTTTTAGATTTTATTTATTTGAGAGAGAGATAGAGAACCCAAGTAGGCAGAGAAGCAGGCAGAGGGAGAGGGAGAAGCAGGCTCCCCACAGAGCAGGGAGTCCGATGTGGGACTCGATCCCAGGACCCTGGGATCATGACCTGAGCCGAAGGCAGCTGCTTAACTGACTGAGCCACCCAGGGCCCTATAAACTCCATTTCTAACAGACTGTTTGGGTGACTTGTTTTTCTGAAGTTGCCTATTTTCTCTGTTTTCAAGGTGCGTGTATGTGTGCGTGAGCGTGCGCGTACCTGTGTGTAGGTGTGGGTTCAAGTCTTTTTTTTTAAGATTTTATTTATTAGAGAGAGCACAAACAGGGGGGAGGGGTAGAGGGAGAAGCAGACTCCCCACTGAGCAGGGAGCCTGTTGGGGAACTCCATCCCAGGGCCGAAGGCAGATGCTTAACAACTGAGCCACCCAAGTGCCCTCAAGTTTTTGATACTTGTCTTATTAGAGTTCTTGTATGATTTTTCAGAGTCTGTGGCTGTAGTTTTGACCCCCTTGAATTCTTAGTATTGCCTGTTCATACCTTTTCTTATTTTTTTTTCCATTGGTCAATTTTTGCCAGAGACCTGATTTTTTTTAAAGACTCCACTGTAAGTTGTATTTATTCTCTCTAGTATGTTTCTTATTTCATTAATTTCTTGGCTGCATTAGTGTAAACGTTCTTTAGATTTATTTTGTTCTAATTTCAGGAGAGGATGATTAAATTTTTACTTTTTCCTCTTCACTAATATGATGGCTTAAGGCTATAAACTTGTCTCCAAGCAACACTCTCTGGCTTGATGCCACAAGTTTGGATATATAACTGCTTATTGTTTAGTTGTAAATATTTTCAGATTTCTTCTTTGACCCATGAGTTATTTAGAAGCAAGTTTTTAAATTTCCAGGCTTCTTAAAATTTTAAGTTGATTCCTAATTGATCGTGTTGTATTTAAAGAATGTTACGCTGTTAATTCTTTGCCATTTGTTTTTGTTTTGTCCTAGCTGCTGGCCAGTTTTTATAAAATTCTGTTACGATTAAAAAGAACATGTCATTTCTAATAATTGGGTGAAGGATTACATAAATCCAATAAAGTAGGTTTATTAACTACATTGTTTTAATTTTTTGTACAGTTTTAATCTTCATAATCTGTGTTACCAGAAGAGCTGAGTCTGTCTTTGTCTGTAATCCTAGATATGTCAACTTCTAGTAACCTTCCTGTTCTTACTTTATATATTTTGTAGCTGTGTTATTAGATATATACATAATCAGAATTGATTTGGATTTTTTAATCTCGACCTTCTTAGTTCTTACTCTACAGTCTACTTGATATGAAATTAATATGGCTAGCTCAGCTTTTATTGGTTAGGACTTGTCTGGACTGTTCTTCCATTCCTTTACTTTCAGCCTCTGTGTCCACATGGTGGCTGAATTAGCTTTTAGCTGCATTTTGTATTTACATTAGATTATTACCACATCTGGATTCATTTCTTTCATTTTGTGCTTCATTTGCCTTGCTCATCTTTTACTTCTCCTGCTTCCTATTCTATTTTCTCTTTTCATCTCTTTTAGTTAGTAATTACTAATACAAAGTAACATAACTGGGAAGTAATCATGTATATTGTAATGGATACCTCTGAACCTACCACCTAGTCCATGATCTACAACATTGCCAGTAACTTCTGTTTGAATGAGAGTTTGGTTTTTTGATTTGAAAGTTAAAAATTGTGATTTCACTAGATTATCTTTAAGTTTGTATCATTAATTCAACAAGGTCTAAAATTAGTATTTCTAACCTTTCCTCAAATAATGTTCTGAAATATTCCAACTTCAGTTTCTTCCTTTCACCTTATATTTGGTTGCTGCTTATAATTTTATTTTGTATTTTAATTTTCTCCAGATTTTACTGTTATTAGTGTGTGGTCAGTGCTTGTTTCACTTTATCTGGGTTACTGGTTTCTTTATCAGTATTCCTCCTGGCAGGACTCTCTGGCTCTCGCTTTCTTCTTACTGGAGCATGTCCTTAAGTGGTTATTTCAGGAGCCATCCATCAGTAGCAATAGCTTTCTCTTAGTCTAAATGTGTCTCTTTCACTCTTGCCCTTAAATGAGAGAAAGGATTCTGAGTTGACAGGTAGTTCCTTCAACATAGTTTACGGGTGTTAGTTCGTTTTCCTCTGGTAGGCATTGTGCTGTCTCCTGGTGTTCCTCTGTAGATAACCTGTCTCTTCTCTAGTCATTTTTAGGTTCTACTCTTTGGCATTCTGAAGTTTCACTACAGGGTGTTTCGGGTGGATTAGTTTAAATGATGCCGCTAGCTACCTGTTCTGTCTCTTGCATGGGGGGAGGGATAGCGTTACATCCTAGAATCTTCTCTGCTATTTTTCCAATACTGCTTCTCTGTTCCTTGTGATTGCTTCTTTCAGAACTTCTATTAGACATATGTTGGACTTCCTCATTCTCTTATCTATGGTTTTTTTTTTAAAAGATTTTATTTGAGAGAGCAAGCATGTTGTTGGGGGGGGGTTGGGGAGAGGGAGAGAGAATCTCAAGCAGACTCCCTGCGGATTGTGGAAACATAGATCTCGATCCCACAACAGTGAGATCATGACCTGAGTCAGACGCATAACTGACTGAGCCACCCAGGCACCCCTTTTATCTGTAGCTCTTAACCCTTTGCATTTGTTCTATCTCTTGTTTTTTTTAAGGCCACCTTTATGTCTTACATCTCTAATCACTTTAGGATTTTTTTTACAGTCTCAATCTGATAGTTCTGTCATCTAAAGTTAAGTCTAATCCAATTTCAGTCTTGTTTTTTGAATTTTGGACTTAGAGCCTCTCTACAGTGTGGGTAGATTTGTTTATATCATTTGTAGCCTGTTATGAGGTTTATTTTCTGCTGAGTGGGGTTGCTTTCTGTTTTGTTAATTCCTAGATTTGGGCTTGGGGGTCTTGGAAAAATGGGGTTGTAAAGATTTGAGCCCTAAATCTTTATTGAGTATTAGTCCATGGTTGCTAGCGCTCAAGACGAGCTCCCATCACCTGGTGAAGCAGACTGGGAAGTCTCTATGCTGGCGGGTTTGTTTTCTTTCATCCGCCCCCCCCATTGGCCGACCTTTGTTGAGAGTTCTTTTGAGGGTCATGGCTGTAAGGGGCTGGGGGATGCTGTTCTAAACTTTTACCTTGAGCAGGCCCACATCTTTTCCCATGTCCCCTTGAGGGCTGAAAACCCAAATGTCACAGACTGATGTTCACTTTTTAAGGTAGCCATAGAGGGTTTCCTCACACATTATCTGGTGTGACTGTTGCTGGACCCAGCCCTCTCAGTCTGCCTCTACAAACTATTAGTTTCAGTGCACTGAAGCTTGCTGGGAAGAAAAGCTGGTCATAATTATCAGCAAAGAAGCATCCTGGGATGGTTTGTAGCACAAATTGAACATCTGATTTTACAATATCTTTTGTTAACTGGAGGTCTTTTAACGTCTTTTAAGGCCTTCTGTGCACGAGCTATTCTGAGCTTCTGACTGTGGTGACTTCCAAGCTTCATTGGAAGTTTCTTGACAGTTGACCTGCCAGCTGTTTGGGAATCCCTCCCCTCTTCCTCCCTCTTTACCACCCCCAGCGCGCGCGCGCGCGCACACACGCACACACACACACACACACACACACACACACACACACACACACACACACAGTGCTGAGACTTCAAAAACAAAACAACAAAACACTTGTCTGAGTTGCTGGTTGGTTAGTCTGCATGGAAGGACTATCTACAAACACTAATAACATAGTAAGGGAGCTGAAGAGTTTGGTGCTTAAAAAAGTTCTTCCAAGTCTAAGAATGTGCCACCTGTCCAGGTCCCATCCTAGGGACTTAGGGCACTGCTTTGACGATGATGTCCTTGGCTCTGACGGGTGGATTTTTGACTGCCTCACATGGTTTCTCTCCCCCAGTGATGTCATGAGGGGTTCCTGCTGGCTGGGCTGGGCTTCTCCCTTGGCCTTCAGCTTGCGCATACATTTGCCTACTTGACGTCTGCACTTGACCATCCAGCGGGCATCTCACATCACATCCCCAAGGCGAGTTTTTGCATCATCCCCCCCCTTTTCAGTCTAGTCTTCCTTCGGTTTCCCAGTCTCAGTGCAGGCAGCCAAGAACCTCCCTGCCATTCTTAACTACTGTTATGCTCTGCATCCAGCTGAGGAACTTCTTGGCGCTGCCTTCCAAATCTGGCTCCCTAGTTCATGTACCATTGCCAACCACAGCGGAGAGCTGGTGTCATCTTCAGACTGAACAGCTGCAGTGGCCCAACCCCCCATCCCCTCCCCCACATACTTTGACTGTGTTCCACTGAAAAAAGTACATCTGGTCGCGCCCTCTGCCACTCCAAACTCCCAGTCGTCCTTCCAACCTAAGCAATACCTGTGTGAGAACTCCAGGCTGCGCTGGCCTGGCCTGGGCTTCCCGTCGAAGCGGGGCTCGCTTTTCGCGCAGAGTCCCTGCCTCTTGCCCTGTGTGGCTCCCCGTGTCTGGGGTGCACTCTCATAACGCAGGCAGGGTTCTCCTCCTGACACGTCCCTCACAGGTGCCAGCTGACGCCTGCAGGTTCCTGCGCCGGCCCTGTACCCTTGATTTTAAGAAAATCAAACGGTGTAGCTTTTTCTTATACAAGGGATGCAAACCTGATCAGCCATTCTCACCCTCGAGGGTGGAAGCCCTTTGAGGGTCGGGAGTCTCTCTCCTGCTGGATCTAGGGTTGGGCACATAGTAGGCACACCCATTCTTATCTCCATGAGGGAAGAATGCACTTTAAATGAAGAGGGTTCTTCACACTGGTAGCCAGGGAATAGGGACGTTTTGTGGAGGTGAGCTACATAAGGAACGGAGCCACACAGGAGCGGGAGGGAAGGAAAGTGTGCTCCGAACTTTGGGGCATGGGCCGTGTTCCCATGGAGTTTGGTTAGGCTAGAGCCAGCCCGTCGTCCATCTGTGTATGGGGAGGGGGACAGCAGTTCATTCCCTTTGTGTTGTCCTTCGCGGTCTCTTGTTGCTTTATTGGGTGGGGAGGCAGTATTGCTGGGGACCTGGCTTCCAGAGCGGGCTCGGCCTGACGGTGCGGGTCTCCCCGCTGCGTTCCGGAGGTGGTGGTGGGGGGATGCATCTCAAGTCTCCGTCCCCACCGCCCACCCTAAAAGCCACAGAGCTGGTTCGGAGCTGGGCCCGGTCCCCGGGCTGCTCGCTCCTGCGCGGCGGGGCGGGGGCCGCTAGTGGGGACCCCTCGGGGGGCGGCGTGGGCGGGGCGTGGGCGCGGCGGCCGCCGGGGGGGCGGGGCGGGGCGGGGCGAGGCGGGGCGGCCGCCGCCTGACGTGTCTCGGCGGGATTGGAGCCGCCGCCCTATATAGCCGCGGGGGCCCGGGCGCCGGCCTCGGAGCGCGGCCCGGCTTCTCCGCGGCGGGCGGCGAGCGGACGGGCGCGCGGGCGGCGGGACGGCGCGACGGACTGGCTGACCTCCGAGGAGTGAGCGCGGGCCGGAGGGGTTGGGGGGGGCCGGGCGCGAGCGGGGAGGAGGGCGCGCGGGGAAGTTGGGGCGCGGGGCGGGCGGGGCACGGGCTGCCGACGTGGAGCGCCGGGCGGGGGAGGGGCCGCGGCTGCCTGACCCCCCTCCCCTCCCCCCCGCCGCCAACCGGGCGCCCCCCCACCCGCGCGCCCCCTCCCCTTCCGCCACCCTGCCCGACCCGGGGGGCGGCTACGTGTCACCACTGCGCATGGGCCGCGGCGCCGGCTTGGGAAGAGTGAGAAACTTTCCCGAGTCTGTGGCGCCGGCCCGTGTGCCCCCCCCCCCTCACCCCGCACACACACACCCGCACCTCCGGCGGCAGTCCCTCGGGGTCCTGCTCTTTCCGTGTCCCCCCCCCAACCCCCCAGCCCGGCGCGGGGGAGGGGCGGCCGACCTGGGGCCCGGGCCGGTGACGTGGGCGTCCGGCCGCAGAGCTGCCCCTTCCCCCCCCCCTCGCGCCCCTCCCCCGGCCCGGACTTGAGGGGGGGGTGGCTGGGGGTGCTGGGAGTGCAGTGAGGGTCCCGAAGGGCAGGGCCAGGGCCGGGACAGCAGCAGGGCCCGTGCAGGCCCAGCCGCACCTCCACCTGCTGCGGGTCTGTCTGGCCCGGTGGGCCTGCTGCCCTGGGGGGCTGCAGCGCAACTTGTACACACCCCAGGGTCCGCGCACGAAAAATACATTACGGAAAAATACCGAATTTGGATGAAAGGCGGGGAGTCCGAGCGCGTTACTGCCCCTTTAAGCCTGTCCCCGCCCGCGGGCTCGCGTGGCCTGTGGGAGGGCCTGCTGAGGTGGCATCTGCGAAAGTTCCTCCTGCGGGATGGGTGCCGACTTCCAGAACTTGGTGAAGCCGCTCACCTGGGCCCCGTGGGGGGGCCTCGCTCACACTGGGGCTTTGTGAACTTTTAGCCCGTGGGGAATTTGTTTTTGTTCTCAAGTTTGGCTTGTGGGTCTTGAGAAGCATTTTGGGGGAAAAAAATTCCTTTGAAGGTTGAGTGTGGGGATAAAAGTAACTAGTTTTAATTTTGGAAGAAGAGGAAAGAAGTCCTGGGTTTCCACTGGAGTTTTTTAATATCTCTATTCGGTCTTGTCTAGTTATGTGAAGTAGGGAGATACTCATTAGGTGGCTGAGATAAATAAAGTTCTTTCTGTACTGTTACTTCTTTGCAAAGACCTTTCTTTTTGAAAATGTAATTGGCAGAACATCCCAAGGGAATCAACAAGTACTTCTCTTCTGGTGGAGAAGGAAAATTCTTCCCTTTAAAGATTTTCCTGTTGTATATTTGTTAGGACCAAGCTTCAGATGTAGTCCACAAACGTTGTGACTTTGCATTTCTCCCACCTGATGGGAGTGCTTGGCAGTTCCCTGGGATGGAAGAGAAGAATCTCTGCTTCTCTCTGTCTCATGCTCTCCTTTCTTTGGGCCTAGTTCTGTTGGCTGCATAGTTACATTTTGAGATGTGGACATTTACGCCCTGAAAAATAAGACTTAAAGCCCAGGATGAGAGTAGTTTGCAACTTGCTTGGAGTGAGTGGATCTGAATGCTTCCTGCAGGGAAAGTAGTTGAAAGCAACCAAAATGAGGAAGGAAGGGACTGGAGCAATCTTGGGAAGAACTGGAGGAGAAAGGCCTTCACATGTCTGAAGCAGTCTTGTAGAAAAGGGACGACTTGTTCTCTGTGGCAAAAGTGGGGCAAGAAGTTGTAGATCTTGGCACTACACGAGGCAGACTATTCTGACAGCTGTGCAGAGGTGAAGGGGGGCTCCCTTGGAAAGCTGTACAGGTCCTGTCTGCTGGTATTCAAAGATTGCAGTGGAGTGGTGCCTGAGGTCCCTTTCCAGCCTGATTGAGCAGTGTTATTAGATTAAGTGAAGAACCGTGATAGCCTGTGTTTGGCCTCTATTCTTTGATGATGGGGCCTGTGTGTGGTCTCCTGAGAACCTAAGATAGCAGCGATCACTGGTGGGGTCGTCCAAGGACTCGGTAGAGTGGGAGTCAACTTGTTGGGTGTTGTCTGTGAAGGCAGAGCAGGGGCTGGTGGGGAGCAGGTTTGGGTGGGCATAGAGCTGTGGGGACAGTTTCTTAGGTGCTGCTTTGTTGGAATAGAGGCAGGTAGCCAGTCATGCTGAGAGCATGTTAGGAGAGCTGAGATTGGCTTTCATAAAATCTTAGCCCAGAGCCTCAGGTAGAGGGAGGTCTGCATTTACATTTGGGTCATCAGGTATGTGTTTAAAGTAGGTTGTTAAAAGATAGGGTTTTGAGAAGCTTATAAGAAAAAGAGCAACCTTTTTTGTTGATATCAGAGCCCTAGATGTTAACTCTGCTGCTTGTTGTGATGCATTCATTTCCAGCTGCGGTAAACTGCCACTGGAAATCTGGGGACTAGAGACCCAGTGTATCCTGTCAAACAAGTCTGGAGTTTCCTGGAGATCCACTCTGTCCTGCTGCTGCCCAAGGGCCTGTGCACACTTCGGGGCGTTAGAGGCTCTGGGACAGGCTCTCTCTCCTACACATTAGTAGGTTCAGTGGGGTTGGTGATCCTTTCCTGAGCCCCCTGGACTAAGGGGTTTCATAGAAGAGCTGGCTGGGATTGACTTCTGAAAGGTGTGTGAGCTATCTCAGAAGAGACCTTCAGGAATTGGTCTTATCTTCGTGACGCTAGGTGCAGGGTGGGAATTGCTCCTCAAAGACCTGTGGCTGGAGGGGATGTGGACAGTGACCGTACTTTATAGGCTTATTGAGTGGCTGTCACCGGGCACTGAAGATTTGCCCTGTCCAGAAAGGCAGGAGGGCTGGTCAGTGGGAGCAGAGAAGAGGGTGTGAACATAGTTGGTCGTGTGGAAAAGCTGGGTTATTAGGGGGTGGATGGTTGTGGGTTTCAGGAAGTGGCATAGCATGACCTGGGGTGGGAGGCTGTTGAGATGCAAGGTCAGCAGGTAAAAGAGCAGGTGCAGCCCAAGTAGAAGTTCTGAACAAGGAGGGCCTGGGTCCTGGATTCACTGTTGGCGCTTTGACCTAGAGAACACCTCCATCTTGTGCCTAGACTGGGCTAAGTGTACACAGGTCAGACACTTGGAATCCGAGGGGGTGCTTAACCTTTTATATCTTGTCAGAATCCACGTTGTGGAAGTGCTACTCTGATACTTTGATTTCAGCTTTAATCTTTAGAACTTGTGGGTTAGAATTGTTGGAGGCAGATTCTCATAGTTGTCTTGGTCAGTTTGTCTCCACTTCTCTCCCTCCGTCTTGGTATATAAGAGTGTCTGGTGGGACTCGGGCCCCAGAGAGGCCAGAGCCTCTCTGGCTTTGGTACTTTCCCCTTTGTGACTCAAACCCTGCATTTAGGGTTTTTTTTTTTTTTTTTTTTTTTTAAGTCCTGAAATGCTGCTGGACAATGAGACCCTCTTAAATCCAGAGTCTACTGGTACACCCCTGATTGCCACGAACTGTCTTTCTAGCTTCTGAATTATGCGTCTTATGGACAAGAATTTGGGGATGTTATTCTCCAGTTAGGTGTTCTTATTACTGTTGTCGATTCTCCCATCTTGGACACCTACCTTACCCCTATCATAAAGTCCACCTCATTGCACTCTACTGAGTGTGTGTGGTGTTTGTGTAAAGTGGCAGGTAACCCTACCTGGAAGCCTCCCTATCCCAAAGTCCCCAAGGCAAGATGACCCACACCCTCTTACTTCACAGAGTAGTTCTTGGTCCTCCTCAGATGGCCTTTGAAGGTTCCTTCCAACCCTGCTATTTTATGGCCCGGTTTCTAAATCTCCCGTGTATTAGAAGGGACCAAAGGACTTTTACAGGATAACAGCGAGAACAAAGTAACTACAAAACACACAGCGAGCTCATAAAGACAGTAGCTCTCAGTCACCCTGCAGAGCTCAGGAGCCCCAGGAGCCCCCAAGGTCTGCATTCTATTCTGCATCATAGCACAGTCTCACAGAATCTTTTTCCTTGTGGCTCAGCAGTCAGAGATTAAGAGTACAGGAGAAATTACTCAACCATGCAGGAGAACCAACCATCAATTTTGTAAGCATTTTACTTCAAAATGGTTAAATTTAAAAGTTTTGACATTAAGGGATCAGTCCCTCAGGTCCAGGGAAAAGTTTCCCTCTAAAAGTTCTGGATGGTTTAGATTTTACTGTGATAGGTTTTGTTTGAAGCTAATAGCCTGGGGACAGAGCTTCCTTTTTTTCCCCCAAGAAACTTGTCTAAATATTAGTATTAGTACGCAAAGTGTAGATAACATTTTGCCCTCTTCTGGTTGGGAGGTAAAAGGATCTGAGTTATAGGATGCAGATAAGTTAACTTCTCTCTGGTTTTTTTCTTGTTCACCCTCCCTTTCTGTCCCACACCAGCAAAAACTGGCAGGCTGACAGAGGCGGCCTCAGGACGGACTCTCTGGCTACTGACCGTTTTGCTGGTAAGTGTGACTGTCTTTTCTGAAGGTTTCTTGTCTCTGGGCTGCATGTGTACCTTCTTTCGTTATGTTTCATTCTTAAGTTTCTAGTGACTCAGAGAGACTTGCTGTAACAACAAGAGCCATGTCCACGTGTGCCCCTCAGACGTGTTATCTGGTCTCCACCTAGTTTGAAGCCTTTTCTCTCTCAAATGTGAATTATGTTTGTTCAGGATTCTGAGTTTGGATCTTGCTTCTCTTGAGGAATGCAGAGCTTCATTTTCTTGAACTTGGGAAGAGATCTTACTGAGCTGTGAAAATTATGCAAAAACTCACTCTTAATACATCACTTAGCTGTTTTAATACTTTTTTGCCATGGTGGTAGAAAAAGATACTTGGCACCTAATGGTGTGAAAAGAGTGGGTTCTTCTTCATCGCAGTAGCATGGAGCTCACCTAGAGTTGAAGGGAGGAAGCAAATACCTCTGCCTGAATGAGCCCGAGTCCCACTGAGTACCCTGGCACTCAGGAGTGGGGTCCGGAGGCAGAGATGGCTTGGTTCCTTCCCTGAACCAAGGAACTGTGTGCCCTTGGGCCAGGTTCCACCTGCTCTGAGTCCCCTCTGACCCCTGAGAGCTAGGACATAGGAGATGTCAGCACATGTCAGTGGCACTTAAACCGCCCGCTTCTTGCTGTTACATTGTTGCCAGGGAGCTCTGAGAGACTGCTCTTTGAGCCCCTGGGCCCTTGGGCATGGCCAGGCTGTGTGGTGCGCTGGGCCTTGCTGCCCGTGCCCACGGTGCCCACCATCCTTGCAGAGGTGGGCTGATTGCTTCTTGTAGCGGCTGTCCTGTGGTGTATTTTATAGGCATCAGGAGGCATGTGGATGAACAGACTAAGAACATGACAGAGATAGCTGTTAGGAGAACCTTCCAGAGGTTGATCTGCAGGCTGTCTCTGCAGCTCCAAGACACTGTGGGACTGGAGCTCTCAGCTGGAGCCTCTGGCTCCTCACTTAGAGGATAACCTTTGAGGGGAGAGTTGTCCAAGGACCCTCCTTCACTTGTGTTTTTCCTTTCATTATTTGCTGAAAGTTTGGGTATCATCTTATATCAGAGGTTGTCACAAGTGAAGAAAATGGTGTGGTTTGCTGGTGAAACAGAATTAAACCTTTGGCTAAAACTCTAAGCCTAACAGTTTGGCTGTGCCTTGACTCTCTTCTCTCTGACTCACTCCCTCCCGCTTCAGTGGCTCACCGGATTGTGCGTAGGCGCGAGATCAACCATGAGCTCCGTTGCAGTTTTGACCCAGGAGAGCTTTGCTGAACACCGAAGTGGGCTGGTTCCGCAACAGATCAAAGGTGACCGCCCTTTTGTGCTCATCTTCTCACTTTGAGACACCGCTCCTTCCAAATCTTTGTCAAACCTTATGGCCTTTGAGAAGTGCCTTCTGGGACTGTAGCTTTGGGGGTGAGCCTGGGCTCCCACTTCTTACCTGCTCTGTTTCTCACTGCCGGCGCGGCCCTTGTGTGCGGGGTGGAACTGGGCAGGAGTGACAGATATTTCTGGATACAAAAAGATTTGAAGTGTGGGCCACTTTCTGGAAAGCCAGTGATTTTGATCGTTGGTAATTAAAATGAGATTCTTTTTCAAAATTGCTGTTCCCCAGTTGTGCTGAACTAAAATCCTTCAAAATCCTGGTATATGTTTACAAAAACAGGGTAACTTGATTTGAATGTTAAATTTTCATCTGTAATCTTTCAACTGTAAGTAGATTGTATAAAATTTTCAGGTGAAAGAGTAGGTTAACAATCAATTGTGAGTTCTTAAGTTTAATTAAAATTAAAAATGTACTTTGTCAGTCACATTGGCTGTGTTTTAAGTGCTCGTTTCTAGGGCAGTGGAGACCCAAATACTGCAGAGTGCCTGTGGGGCTGACTCTGTTCTACCTGATGCAGCAGCCCTGTAGAGTCTGCATTTCTAGATGAGGAAAGCAAGGCTCTGACAGGCTCCAGCTGCTTGTCAGCACTGAGTCTTTATTGGCGTCCCGGGATGGCACAGCCACGCGGCTAGAAGTGGTGAACCCCGAGTTGGACACAGGCCTGTCTGATTCCAAAGGTCATCTCCTGCTCTGTGTGCACATCCATTCACAGTGGTTTTTATTGGGCCCTGCCATTGCCGGGGCATTTGGGGTGATCCGAAAACAGTCACACTCCTGTTTTCATGGAGCTGTGGTTAACGGGACAAAAACATGAATGATGAGGGCATTGTGGGGGATGGAAGCGATTAATGCTCTGGGGCCTGGTTTCCACAAGGCTTGTTGCTCCTTTGAAGGGGCGGCGGGGGTCAGAGATGGCAGCTCCCGCAAGGGTTATTCTCAGTACCGTGCGCTACAGTGGGAAATCGGCTGGAGTCTGCCTCACAGGCAGTGCTGAGCAACAGCATTATTTTGTTCTGCAAATTTAAGGGCTGGTTATGTGCCAGGCATTGTCATAGTTGTGATTTTTTCAAGCACAGGATCAGAAGGGTCTGGGGCTTAAATTCTTTGTAGAAAGGCCTGTTTCCAAGGAGGAGTGGGACACCTGGTCGCTGAACTGACCGCTCACAGGGGAGGCTACCTCTCCAGGCCACATGCTGAACCTGAGGGCGCGCTGGGCCTGGGGACCGCCTGGGGCGCTTTCCCATCACTGAATGAAGGGTTGGGGGGGCAGGGTGTCACTCAAGCAATTAATGTTGTTTCTTTTCTTTCTTGACATTAAAACTCTCCAAGTGTTTTTTTGTTTAATGTTGAAAGCACTGTACTTCCTTTTAATCTATGTTGGCTGGTCCAGTTGCTACTTTAAATTCAGAAGAGGAGAGTGACCCTCCAACCTACAAAGATGCCTTTCCTCCACTCCCGGAGAAATCAGCTTGCTTGGAAAACGCCCAGGAGCCTGCTGGCGCCTGGAGTAACAAGATCCGGCCCATCAAAGCTTCTGTCATCACTCAGGTAGAAACTCCATTCTTTCTTTACCGGCTCCTCCAAGTAGGAAGTGGTAGTATCTGATGGAACGGGTTTTGAACACACACAAATGAGCGTGCTTTGGGCTTTCACAGTATATCTGCCCCCACTCCTGGGGAAGCTGTGCTCCTGCTCGCCGTATAGTCCCGGTGTGCAGAAGGAACAGGTCCCATTGGTTCTTCAGCCCACTGCTACCCAGTCTCTGCTCCCAGCTGCTGAACGTGGCCTTCCACGTCCCCAGCCCCAACAAGAACTTGTCTGTCTTCTTTGCCTTCTCTCCCTCCGTGTCAAAGCCAGTCTTCTCCTCTTGGCGTACGCGACCCCGTTTTCTTGGCTTTCTTTGAGCTCATTACCCCATCTCTCTGCTACCTAAACGTGGGATATTGGCAGGCAAAGCACTTCCTCTCTGTGTGAACTCGTGTGTTGGGTCATGGTTGCTTATTACTTACCAACCATGTGCTGAGAAGTCCCTTCCCTGAACCTGAGACTCCTAACTAATTGCATCCTGGATCTTTCCATCTTTCTGGTGGCTATCCGAGATGGGACTGGTGTCTCCTCAGTCTTCCTGATCTTGTTACCTGAACCACGTTCTACTTAGGGGTTCAGACCCAAGACCGGGAGTCATTTTGGTTCCTCCTGGTTCCACCCTTGCCTCTGCTCACTCCTTCTCCAGAAAGCAGCTAAAGTGAAGCTGAGTCATCAGTCGGCGTGTATCCTTCTGCCTGAACTCTGCTTCGTTGCCTTCTCCTCTTGCTGCACAGTGGGCAGAGGGATGCGGCCCCTTCCTTTCTCCTGCTTGGACTGCACCCCACTGTGCTCATGGTGCCCCCCTGCCTGCCCCTTTTCATTGCCCTCACTGTTTGCTCTTGCTCATCTCTGAGCGTGGTTGTTCTCAGTGTCTCCCTGTCCCCCAGCCCCTCTCCCCTCCCTGTCTGTTTTCTCCGTGGCACTCTCCGCCACCTGATGCTTCCTTGCTGTCCGTTTGTGTCAGGGAGTTGTTCTCTTCACTGGAGCGCCAGCCTGCTGCCCTTGGGGGCTTTCTGCCTGCCTCCCCACCCCTGTCTCTCGGGCCTTGGAGCTGGGGCAGGGAGAGGAGTGGGGTTACTTAGGAATGAAGGAACTCAGGCCCCTTACTCTGTATGTTCAGTGCCTAGACACTTACACGCCCTCCCATCTCTTGATCTCTTCACCTTCCCTTTTTGACCTTTCCTGAGCAGGTGTTCCATGTACCCCTGGAAGAGAGAAAATACAAGGACATGAACCAGTTTGGAGAAGGTGAACAAGCAAAAATCTGCTTGGAGATCATGCAGAGGACCGGTGCCCATCTGGAGCTGTCTCTCGCCAAAGACCAGGGCCTCTCCATCATGGTGTCAGGGAAGCTGGACGCCGTCATGAAAGCCCGGAAGGACATTGTCGCCAGACTGCAGACTCAGGTGGGTATTGGCCAGCCTAGTCTCCTGAATGGGTGTGTGCCCCAGCCCTGTGCCACTGCTCCAACAGATACAACTCTGGCTCCATCAGAGCCTCCCCGCCCCCCACCTCCCCCCATGGCGGCAGGTCCAGAGTTCAGAGGTAGGGCAGCAACCTTGGGAGCCTCCTTGCATTTATAGCTGAAAAAACACTAAATCAGTGACAGAAGGGGGGGGACAGCTACCGTTTTCGCTGTTTGGGTGAAGAGTGAAAGATAAAGGCTTGTCCCAGAGGTTGAGACACTCAGAGAAGCCAGGCTTGCTGGATGGTAGAGTGAGGACACCACCACAGGTCACTGGTTCCCAGGGCGGGCCTCCAGAGTCAGCACATTGCTGTTTAAATACACATGTCCAGGTCCTATCTTGGGAGAGTACAGTTCAAATGTTGTTTGCTTTAAACCAGTTCCTGTAGTCCTTAGCAGTCTGATAGCACTACTTGGAATTTACTGGGGAACTGTTGTAATAAATAAGTAAACTTGTGATGCATTTCTCCACACACAGCATCACTTAAAGATCAAGGTAAACGCAGAGAATTTTATTAAAATGTCTTATAACGGGTGCCTGGGTGGCGAGGTCAATTGAGCATCCGACTCTTTTTTTTTCTTCAAGATTTTATTTATTTGAGAGGGAATGAGAGAGAGCACGAGAGGGAAGAGGGTCAGAGGGAGAAGCAGACTCCCTGCTGAGCAAGGAGCCCGATGTAGGACTCGATCCCGGGACCCCAGGATCATGACCTGAGCCGAAGGCAGTCGCTTAACCAACTGAGCCACTCAGGCGCCCTGAGCATCCGACTCTTGATTTTAGCTCAGGACATGATCTCAGGGTCATAAGATCAAGCCCCATGTTGGGTTCTGTGGTTGGCACAGAGTCTGCTTGGGATTCTCTCTCCCCCTCTCCCTCTGCCCCTCCCCTGGCACACGCATGCGTGTTCTCTCTTTCAAATAACTTTTTTTAAAGTTAAAAAAATGTCTCATAACAGATACAGCTTTAGACCCAGCTCTTGTCTTTACTTAGAAATGGGGGTCCAGGGGTGCCTGTCTGGCTCAGTCAATAGAATACAACTCTTGATCTTGGAGTTGTAAGTTCGAGCCCTACGTTGGGTAGAGATTACTTAAAAATATAATCTTTTTTTAAAAAAATAAATAGGGGTCCGCCCCACCTGACACTGATCATCTGTGAGCTCATTGGGGAGCTAGCTCCAGAATGTGGTGGCTAGAAGATGGGGCACTGTGGGGCAGGAGCCAGGGGCTCAGCAGGGAGGAGAGGATTTGCCCTGGGCTGTCCAAGCTCTCTCTCACTCGGCCATACGGGGCCTAGGGACAGTCCCTAAACCCCCCACCCCAACTAGCTTCAGGGAATGAAATCATTAAGTGTAGGCACTTGAAAATGTTGTGTGTCAATTGCTTCGTGTTGTGGCTGGTGCACAGTAAGCTCTCAGGCTTTTGCTTTTACTAGTTGGTGAATGTTTGAGTATTTTGTGATTAAGAACTTGGCAGGGAGGGAGACCTGAACCACTCCATTCCACTCCTCTCCCCACCCCCCACCCTCACCGCCATTACTTTAAAGGAAATCGCATATATGTTATTCACTGGCAAATAATTCAGTGTGCCCCCGCCCTTTTTTTTTTAAGATTTTTATTTATTTGAGAGAGAGATCACAGAGGGAGAGGGAGAAGCAGACTCACCGCTGAGCAGGGAGTCCAGTTGTGGGGCTCCATCCCAGGACCCTGGGATCATGACTTGAGCCAAAGGCAGACGCTTAACCAACTGAGCCACCCAGGTGCCCCTGTTTTTGTTTTTGGTTTTTTTTTTAGTATAATTTACTAGGCTGTTAATTCATTAAAATTAATAGTAATTTCTGGATATATCCATACTCAACCCCGTCTGTTTATGGACTCCTGTTATCTCTAGATTAGTCTTTCTGAGTCTCCTTGTTTAAATCAGCATCCAAACAAGGCCTGCCTGCTGTGCGTTTTGGGCTCACGCCCTCTTTCATTCCTTGGCAGTGCCCTCCCCTCCTTTTCTTAATGCTTTGTTTTTTTGGGACAAGCAGGTGTTTCTTAGTCTCACTGTCCATCACTATTTCCTATAAACTGGTGGTTACATCCTGGGGCTTGGTTACTTTCACGTTCAGCTTACTTGTCTGGCGAGAAAACATGTGTCGTTGCTGTTGATTCCCAGATGGATCACTAGACTCGGGAGTCTTCAGCACATCATCCATTAATAAAGTTCCTGCCGATGACGGTGTGGATGGCTGCTTTCTATCCCCCGCCGCCCCACAGTAGTTGTGTTCTTGGGAAGAACTTTACTCTGCTGGTTGCGCAGTGTGGAGACTGCGTTGGCGCTCTGGCATCTCCAGTGGGGATCCATGAATCTCTCTTTGTCATTATGAACTTCTGATGTGTTGATGAGTTGTTAGGGTGAAATTGCATCATCTTTGGACAGTGGGACCCCTTTCAGGTTGGCACCATGCAGCTTTCTGGAGTGACCATTCACGTCCACCGTTTACTGATCTCTAACATGGAGAGTTGCGGGCTGACCTAACATCAGCTCTTAATCCAGGAACTCTTCACCTTTTTAGTAAGACATTGCATGAGTTCAAACTGATGATTCTAATGAAGAGAAGACGAAAGATGATGGAGTTTTAAAATCACTAGAAGGAATGTATGCTCTCATCTTGAGATATAGTTAGTTAGGTTGGTACAAAGCCAGAGCTTTGTAATAAGGTTCAGTCTGCACCCTGTTCCTCCCTCCCCTGCCAGCTGGCCATTCATGGTCTTTGATGGACCTTTCCCTTGTTCAGGTTTGAGAGTAGAAGCAGAAGATCACTTGCCATAAGAACCCTGTTTTGCACCTTGTTTTTTCCTGCATAGTTTCTGAAGGTGTCTGCGTATCAGCAGATAGTGGCTCTGCTCCTTTCTTTGTACAGCTGTGAGATGCTCTTTGGGTGTGCTGTAATTCAGTCAAGCATTCCTGGTGATGGGCATTTGAGTGCCTTCCTGACTTTTCTGTTACTAATCGTGTCGCAATAAAAACCTTGTGTATATGGGATTTCCTCTTTCACCCGGTGTGTCTCAAGATCCATTTCCTAGCAGTGAGATAGCTGGGTCAGAGGGCAGCACATAGGTAATTTTGCAGTAGCTGTAAGCCCTGTCTCTCAGGTGCTGGGCATTATCTGCATTCCCACAGGCCTCCACCACAGCCTGGCCACGCCCATCAAAGGCTTGGGCTTTTGTCAGTCTGGAAAGTAGCTGAGTGTACTTTTAATTTGGATTTTTCAGATGAACGAGATTGAGTGTCTTTTTAATATCTAAGGGCCGTTTGCATTTTGTTCTGTGCACTGTCTTGTCTTTGGCCTCTTCTATCAAGTTAGAGTTGTCCGTCTTGCTCAGTGTAGTAGGGTCCTTAAAAACCCTCTACCTTACAGACCATGTTTCCCACTTTGTGATTTGTTTTTTGATCTTAGTGTGTTTTGCTATGTGACTTTTTATTTTAGTGCAGTCAAATTTCATTATTCTTTTTGTTCTTTTGCGTCCTTCTTAGGAAAATTTGCTTCACTTCTAGGTTGTAAGAAACCTAATTTTTTCTCTGGTGCCGGGAAGGGGGGCTCTTCCGTTTCAGTTCCTGATGAGTTTGGGATTTCTCGTGAACAGTGCGAGGTGCAGACCCACTTTCGTCCTTCTCCAGATGTTTGTTAGGTTGCCAACACCAGCTTTAAGAGTTTTCCCCCAGTGATTTGATTGGGTGTTTTATGAGGTCCTAAATTTTCATGTTAACTCGGTTCTTTGCGTGGGCTTTCAGATTCAGCATGTTGATCTCCCTCTCTGTGTACTAGTGTTCTGTTCTCATGGTAGTGGTGTTATATTTATATCTAGTACAGTTGTCACCACCCCTCCTGTACTGTCCTTTTTCAGGATTTTCCTGCCCCATTCTTTTTCGTTCTGTGCAAACTCTATAATCTACTTTTTGCTCAGAATGGCATTCGATCTTTTAGGGAGTGTTTTGTGGTTTCTAATGCACATGCCCCACCTCTCTTGTTGGATTGTGTCTAGCTACTTTGTCTCTCTCTTTTTTTTTTTTTTTCCTGTTGGAATGGCCCTTCTTTCCCATTACATCTTCTAATCTGTTGCTGTTAAAGTTGTTGATGCTGGATTCTGATTTTCTTCTCCCTGTTACAGATGTCAAAAAGTGTTAAAAGTTGTGGGTTCCCGGGGTTCCCGGGGGCGCAGGCCTGTGTTCTTCCTTGTCCCATCATCATCCTATCTTCGTGCCTCCTTTGCTTCCTTGGGTCTCCTTCCGTGAGGCCATGCTCCCATGGGGGTCCAGCCTCAGCGGGTGCTCCCCTGAAGCACAGCTCCAAGTGCAGGCTGAGCTAGGTGTGTAGGTTTTGTCGTGTTAAAAAAAAAGAAAAATTTATTTTCTTGCACATTTTTAATCATGAATAGATTAAAATTTTGTGGAGGCGATCACTTGATTTTTTTCTCATGTGTAACATTTCCTAGTATTGAACCACTTCCAGAGTAAACATTATTCGAACAGGATTGAGTTATGGTCTGTCTTTCTGCGCTAGTTTATTGCCTCTGTGACACAATTTAACATTTTTGGTTGGAATGTTAAGTGGTCTGCCATAAGCTTGTATCCCTGGCTGGCCTGTGAGTCTCTGCTACACCGGTGTTGGGATCGCTGACACTTGGCTTTTTTAAGTCTTCTCGGCATTCCTTTTTGTACAGAGTCTGGAAGGCTAGGCGCCTCTGTCGCCCTCCTTGCTCTCTGTGACTTCAGGAAGTTGCTTGATTTCTAGCAGTTGGACTCACTGGTTGTGAAGGCTTGGGATTATTTCTATTTTATTTCCTCAAGACAAGTTGTCTACTTTAAACTGGTTGTAAAAGAGATAGAATAGTTTGTTACCGGACATAGGGTTCATGTCTGGGGGAAAAGAAAAATAGCCTGGGCCTCTGGTTAGTCAACATGTATGTGCTTTCCTATCATGTGCTAGGATGGTGTTAGCAATCATCAGAGTGGAGAACGAGACAGCATTCTTGAATATTCCTTTTCCGGTGGTGGCTTACTGGGCTGAGGAGATGTTGGACGAATAATTACTTGTAAACGATTATGACAGCTGGAGGTGTGACATGGGGCCTTGGGAGTGCATTGCTTTTGAACGTTTCCTAGCCTTGGGGTCAGGGTAAGCTTCCCCAAGAACGTGATGTTTAACTTGAGACTGTCCTGAGGGATGGGTTGGGGGCTGGCTAGGCAAGAATGGCATTCCAGCCAGAGAGAATATCGCGGAGAAACAGGCTTTTTCATAACCTTAAAAACGTTGTTTCCTTTGGTTCTCTTCCTGTTGTAGGCCTCAGCGACGGTAGCCATTCCCAAAGAACACCACCGCTTTGTTATTGGCAAAAATGGAGAGAAACTGCAAGACTTGGAGCTCAAAACCGCAACCAAAATCCAGATCCCACGCCCAGATGACGCCAGCAATCAGATCAGGATCACCGGTACCAAAGAAGGCATTGAGAAAGCGCGCCATGAAGTTCTGCTCATCTCTGCTGAGCAGGTGGGGTCAGCTGAGGGCCTGGGGTGTGTGTACCGGCCCCAGCCCCAGAGCTGTGCCCTCACGCTGCGTCCTGTCCGTTCCAGGACAAACGTGCTGTCGAGAGGCTGGAAGTGGAGAAGGCGTTCCACCCCTTCATCGCCGGGCCTTATAACCGACTCGTTGGTGAGATCATGCAGGAGACGGGGACACGCATCAACATCCCCCCACCCAGTGTCAACCGGACAGAAATCGTCTTCACAGGAGAGAAGGAGCAGTTGGCTCAGGCTGTGGCTCGCATCAAGAAGATTTACGAGGAAAAGGTAGCGGTTGGGAAGAGCATGCAGGCACTGTCACGTGGAGCTGTGGCTGAAGCCCAGCCCCACCTCTTTCCTCTTGTGCCCAACCGAGTTCAGTTTCCAGTCAGTTAGGAGGTGGGACTGTTTGGCAGGGAAAGAGTGGACAGAGCTCTGAGTTCTGGGCTGCAGCAGGGCTGCATGCAGCACCGGAGCTGGTCGTGTCTCTGAGATAGCGGTTAGCTGTTAGTTCACCCTGGCAGACCGTGAGGTCTGAACCTCGTTCTTTGAGGTGTGGAGGGAACTTGGGGTCTTCACCTCTTTGAAGTTGCTGTCTTCACTCTGGGTGGGACTTAAATTCTCAGGTGATTCTTATGAGGAGAAAACGCAGTTCTCCTTGCTCAGTGGAGTTTTGGGGTGGGCTGTTGCCCGTCTTCACTTGCTAGGGCTCACAGAGTGTAGTCTGGGGCTCTGGTCTTGCTCCCTCCCTTTTTGGTGACGGCGTTCTGTCCCCACCTGTTCCTCCCGGGCCCTTCTCTCTGATGCCCTTACGGTACTCTTCCTTAGAAAAAGAAGACCACAACCATCGCCGTGGAGGTGAAGAAATCCCAGCACAAATATGTCATCGGGCCAAAGGGCAATTCCTTACAGGAGATCCTGGAAAGAACAGGCGTTTCTGTGGAGATCCCACCGTCAGACAGCATCTCGGAGACTGTGATACTTCGAGGCGAGCCTGAAAAGCTAGGGCAGGCACTGACTGAAGTCTATGCCAAGGTAACTGCCTTCAGGAGTAGGGCCGGCCTCCCGAATTGCGTTTCCGGGGCCCCAGGAGCAGGGACTGTGCTGGCGGGGAGCAGGAGCATGGAGCCAGGACTGCACAGCCCACCACTCTGCTTCCTGGTTTCCTAGGCCAACAGTTTTACTGTGTCGTCCGTCTCTGCTCCTTCCTGGCTTCACCGGTTCATCATCGGCAAGAAAGGGCAGAATCTGGCCAAAATCACTCAGCAGATGCCCAAGGTGAGGAGGTGTTGGGAATTTGTTACTCCAGGTTCTTCTTGATTTTGTTCTCCCATTTCTGACATTTGTTTTCTTGCTGTTTATTCTGGGGATGGCCCTGAAGATCGTGGCACACTTTGTGTGTGACAGTTTCAACTGTTAGCTGAGGAAGAGCAAAATAAATTTTTAAAAATCTCTCTTGTCATTCTTTCGATCTTTTTAATCAGAGACTGTGTGTATTGCTGGGTTTCATGACCACCTGAGCAGACGTCTCCCTTGTCTGTCACGGCACAGTAACTTCCCCACAGTTCTGTGTGTGCTCTCAGAAGAGCAGACGTGTGCACAGCGCGTGTGAAGTGTGGAGTGACGGCCTCTCTGTGCTTTCCATCTCTGTCCTTGACATCTTCCCACTTTTCCAGAGACCACCGCAGCTCCCAGTGAACGCCCACAGGATGGCCTGCCAGAGAGATCACATCCACCGTACTGTCGTCCTTTTCACACTTGGTTTCCAATGACTTCTTAGTCCTTTTGCTTTCCTAGCCTCTGAGCCCTGGTTCACGCAGATGCAGTGGCTTCATCGGGCTGCTCTCACTTGCTGCCCTTGTCCCACGTTGCCTTCTTGCCTGGTGTGTTGTAAATGAGGACAGGGCTGGCCTTGCCTATGGACCACCTTTGGGCTGCTGTACATGAGTTAAAATTCCATCCCTGATATTTGTCTCATTCTTTACTCGAGCAAAGAAGAGTGGGCCTGGGGGCGCCTGGGTGGCTCAGTCAGTTGAGTGTCCGACTCTAGATTTCAGCTCAGGTCATGATCTCAGGGTCATGGGATCGAGCCCCTCATTGGGCTCCATGCTGAGCTGTTTTAAGATTCTCTCTCTTTCTCTCCCTCTGCCCCCCCCACACACACAGTTGTGCACATGCAGATGCACGCGGTCTCTCTCTCTCAAAAATTAGAAGAAGAGCTGGCCCGTAACAGTGGAAGTGACACGGGGGATGGGGGACAGGTGGTGCTGATGTGCTTTCAGTCCATGGTTTTGCTGTTAGAGGCACATCGTGGAGGACATCACAGTTCCCGTATCTGGTGAAGGGAGGAGGATTAGACCAGAGTAACGGGTGTCCCCCAGCTGTCCCGTTCAGCGTTCCGGGGGGTCTGTGGACATGCCTTTATATAAAGCGGTTGGGATTGGCCGCTGCCTCAGCAAAGCACCCATGGGTTCTGAGGGCACTGCTGCTGTGCTGTCTCGAGGTCGGTCTCTTTCCTGATTCTGCTGTGGTAGGTGCACATCGAGTTCACAGAGGGTGAGGACAAGATCACCCTGGAAGGCCCCACAGAGGATGTAAACGTGGCCCAGGAACAGATTGAAGCCATGGTCAAAGACTTGGTAAGGTGGCCCTTTGCACGTTCTCAGTGCTCCTCTGACGCCGGGGCATAGCCAGGATGTCATTGCTTGCCTGTCCCACATCACGTGGGTGGGTGGGCCTGGGGACTCCAGGGTGAGTGCTGGGCTCTGAGACAGAAGCTGGCAAAGTCCAGGAGGGTCACAGATAGAAGGGCCTTTCAGGGGGGCCCAAGGGCAGTCTTGGAACAGTGACTGATGGTAGAGTTCCAGAAGAAGGCAACGGCTGCAAGCTTGTGGACCAGGGTTGTGGTTGCGTGTCTGGGACTGTGACACATGCTAGGGCCTTGAGAGTTTGTCTCTGGACCCATTCTGCTCTCCCTCTGCAGATTAACCGGATGGACTACGTGGAGATCAACGTGGACCACAAGTTCCACAGACACCTCATCGGGAAGAGCGGGGCCAACAGTGAGTGGGGCTGACAGCGCCGAGGGTGACCGTGGTGGGAGAAAGTCCGCTTCGGACCGGGTGTCCTTGTCTTCTCCTTGGGCTGTGGTTGCTCTGGAGACCTGGGACCTTGACCAGCCTGGTCAGAGGCCACGGTGAAGGTGCACCTGAGCTCAGTGGACGACATCCCTGGTTTGCAGTCTTCGTGGAGTCACTCCTGCACAGTGCCCTGGTGTGGCGCCCTGAGGAGTAGGAAAGATCAGGCCTCACGTGCATGTCTTCTGGTGTGGGGAGGGGTCATCTGGGCACGTAGTAACACTGCTGCCCACGTAAAAGCTCTGTCAGACAAGGAGGGTGGGTGCAGTTTGCAGAAAGTGTGCTGAGTGAGTGCTCTGCCCAGATGGAGAGCGTTTTCTAAAACCCCACCCCTGGGTCCAGCTTACCTGTGAGGCCACCCCACACATCACAGTGTGCTCCCCTGTCCCTGTGTCTGAGCTGCAGTGGAAGGCGAGGGCAGAGCATGGCCCAGCGGGGGTCCTTCCCGAGGTTGCCCGGAACCCACCTATATAGACAGGGTGCCCTGCGAGTGTGTCCTCTTCCGTTTTTGCCGGATGTAGTCCAGTTTTTGTTTGTAGTGAGTGTAAGCTCATCAGCTCTGCTGTATTTGGTGTAGTCTTGTGTTCCCAGGGACTTCACACAATGGTAGCGAGCGTCCACGGACACAGAGTCCACGGGAGCTTTCAGCGGTGCCTCCTTGCACGCACTGCTCAAACCATGCACACTCTGTAACTTGCTTTTGTTGTTTTGTTTTGTTTTGATCAATAGTACAGTGTCTTTTGTTTAAAGAACATAAGGAAGTGTGGTTCTGACATTCATTTCCGGTGTCTGCTCCATTAGGAGTATGAGGCCACCAGGGTGGTTCACGTTATGTCTGTCCTGTTTCTGGTTTCATTCCTTCCCCCGCTTTTCTTTCCTGATTTGAAGTCTCCTGCCCGGCTTCTGAGTCCTTGGCTCTGGTTGTGTCTGCATGTGCTCACAACACTCCTCGGTGACCCCTACGGAGCTTGGGGCAAGTGCTGGTCTTGTTTCGTGGGACAAGGCCTCTCCAGGGTGTGGAGGCATGGGTCTCTAACTGCAGACACTGGGCTCTGTCCAAGGAAGGTGACAGAACTCCATATGTTTTGCAAAGACAGTGAAAGCAATCGATTTGGGTCTGAGCTGATGGCGGACTTTCTCTAAGCAGCATTGTGGCCTCCATGGAGCCCTAAGGTGGTCATTGGGCTGCCCTTGTTTTTAGTTACTGTAAAGGCTTCTGATTTTTAGTGGTTTCTATTTTTGGTTTTTTGAGAGTAATTTTGTGACCTGACAACAGTGGTTCAGTTCCCAAACTTGTTTCCACATTAGAAACCCCAGGGATCTCTATCAGTGGAACAGAATAGAGACCCCAGAAATGAATCCTCAACCATATGGCCAACTAATCTTCGACAAAGCAAGAAGGAATATCCAACGGGACTCAAAATGGATGAAAGATCTAAATGTAAGACAGGAATCCCTCAAAATCCTAGAGGAGAACACAGGCATCAACCTGTGACCTCAGCCGTAGCTACTTCTTGCTAGACACATCTCTAAAGGCAAGGGAAGCAAGGGCAAAAATGAACTGTTGGGACTTCATCAAGATAAAAAGCTTCTGCACAGCAAGGGAAGAGTCGACAAAACCAAAAGACAACTGACAGAATGGGAGAAGATAATTTGCAAATGACCTATCAGATAAAGGGCTAGTATCCAAAATCTATAAAGAACTTGTCAAACCCAACACCCAAAGAACAAATAATCCGGTCAAGAAATATGAACAGACGTTTCTCCAAAGAAGATATCCAGATGGCCGGGGCACCTGGGTGGCTCAGTCGGTTAAGCGTTTGCCTTCGGCTCAGGTCATGATCCCAGGGTCCTGAGATCGAGCCCACATCGGGCTCCCTGCTTAGTGGGGAGTCTGCCTCTCCCTTACTCTCCGCCTTGGCCCCCACTTGGGCTCACGCTCTACCTCTCTCCCTCAAATAAGATCTTAAAAAAAAGAGATCTACAAATGGCCAACAGACACGTGAAAAAATGCTCAGCATCATGTGGTATCAGGGAAATACAAATCAAAACCACAATGAGTTATCACCTCATACCAGTCAGAACAAGTGTTGACGAGGTTGTCGAGGAAGGGGAACCTTCTTATACCATTGGTGGGAATGCAAGCTGGTGTAGCCACTCTGGAAAACGGTATGGAGGTTCCTCAGAAATGTGAAAATAGAGCTACCCTATGACCCAGCAATTGCGCTACTGGGTATTTATCCCGAAGTTACAAATGTAGAGAAAAGAAGGAGCACATGCACCCCAATGTTTATAGCAGTAATGTCCACAATAGTCAAACTGGGGAAGGAGCCCAGATGTCCATCGACAGATGAATGGGTAAAGAAGATGGCGTATCTATATACAATGGAATGCTACTCAGCTGTCAAAAAAATGAAATCTTGCCATTAGCAGCGATGTGGATGGAACTAGAGAGTGTTATGCTAAGTGAAATAAATCAGAGAAAGATAGTTATATGATTTTACTCATGTGGAATTTAAGAAACAAGACAGGATCTTAGGGGAAGGGAGGGAAAATAAAATGACAAAATCAGAGGAGACAAATCATAAGAGACTCTTAATCTCAGGAAACAAACTGAAGGTTGCTGGAGGGGAGGGGGTGGGGGGAAGGGGTAACTGGGTGATGGGCATGAAGGAGGGCACGGGATGGAATGCGCACTGGGTGTTAAATAAGACAATCACTGAACTCTATCTCTGAAATTAATAATACACTATATGTTAATTGAATTTAAATTTTAAAAAGCTTTCGAATACTTCAAGACACTTTTGGTGAAAATAGTAGTTATCAGTTGTCACAGAATAATTGTGTCAACTTCATATTTTAGTAAACTATCATTCTCCAAATGATCAATCAATATATGAGTCAGAGATCCAAAGTAAAAAAAAAAAAAAAAAGAAACAGCTGTGATCTTTCAAGTATTCTAAAGCCCCAGCCATACCCCAGACCAGCTGAGCCTCATCCACTGTGAGGCCCCAGCTGTCAGTCGCGGGATGCTGTCAGGACGATGCTGGCGTGCCTCATGCAGGTGGAGACCATAATCAGCTCATATGAGAGAACGGAGAATCTTGCTTTGGCGGCCTAATCACCCTCTTTGCTTGTGGGGTGACTGATGAGGTTATTGGGGCTTTGGCCCTGTTCTGCCAGGCTGTAGTCATTGGTGGAACTTGGTAGATTTTGAGTCCAAAATGTGTTTCCTTTTGTATTTTTAAGTAAACAGAATCAAAGACCAGTACAAGGTGTCCGTACGCATCCCTCCTGACAGTGAGAAGAGCAACCTGATTCGCATTGAGGGGGACCCACAGGGTGTGCAGCAGGCCAAGCGGGAGCTGCTGGAGCTCGCCTCTCGGATGGTAAGACCTGTGGGCAGGTCCTGTGTCTGGGAAGGAGCGTATTTTCTCCCGCAGTTCTGCAGTGGCTCTGACTTGCTGGGGCCCAGGCCCTGTATGAGGGAGGCCCTGGGGCTCTGCAGCTGGGTCTTCAGCCTTGGCCAAACCCGTGTCTGTGATGCTTGAGGGACCAGTTCTTAAAAGCACCCAGGTGATTCCCACATGGAGCTCAGGTTGAAAATTCTTGCTCTGTGGTTGTCTGCAACTCTGGGGGTTGGAGGGTGGGGGCATGGGTCCTGTTCCCTGGGCTAAGCTCCTGGCACTGGTGTGTTTTTCTGGGTTGTGTGTGTCAGACGCAGATAACCATGCAGCAGTGATTCTCCATTTTGGCTGCATGTAGGGGTCACTGGGGTGCCTTTCAGAATCCAGAGGAGTTACCTACTGTGTGAGTGATCGTACCTTAGCACAGATACTTGCAGAACGTCAGGAAAGCCTCAGGCAGGGCAGTGCATGTGCCTCACTGGGGAGGGGAGCAAGCCCCCCATGTCTGCTGGCACTGGTTCCCAAGCCTGGAGCCTCGCCTCAGAGGCCCGCTTTTGACAGTAGACAATCCCTTGTCATTCCCTTGTCCTCAGCTGCAAGCCAGCGCATGCGGCCTCCCGGTGTTCCCTGGCCATCCCTGAGCTCCTGTCTGGCCAGGGCCCCTTGGTCTGGGGTGTCTGCCTGTGTTGGACTCCTAAACCCTTGTTCCGTTTTAAACCTGGTGCCAGTCTGATCTAGAATCTCCCTTGAGTTCTTTCAGATGCCTGCCTGGTTGTATGTTTTCCTTTATTCCGGCTCTGCTGCTGCTTTTGTATTTCTTGTGACGTTTTAGTGAAACCTGGAGGAGGGTGAGAACCATGCAAGTTCATTATTCATTCTTAATGATCCACACGGGGCAGTGGTCTGAACCATGCTGTGGTCAGGAAGGATCGCTGCCTGTCCTGCAGAGTGTTAGGCCTCCTGGTCTCTTGTTCTGGTCAGCACAGAAGCGCTGAGTGAACTGCTTTGGTGACTAAGGCTACTTGCAGTACCACTTTCAGTTGAAGAGTCCCTGCTCAGTTGTTGAATTGTACTTCCTTCCGGAGAACAACACCCAGCCTGTGTTGTTGGAGAGAGCAGGTGTCCTCTAGTGGGTGCTCTCTCCTGGCTGGGGACTCCCAGGGATGCCACAGGGCACTGCTGTGCTCCCTGGGCTCCCGGAGCCTCCTGCTGTAATGTCATCTACTTGAATCGTGCTTTTAGGAAAACGAGCGCACCAAGGATCTGATTATTGAGCAGAGGTTCCATCGCACAATCATTGGGCAGAAGGGTGAACGGATCCGTGAAATTCGTGACAAATTCCCAGAGGTAAAGGTTTCCCAGTGGAATTCTTCAGCCCCCTTGGAGTGATTGATTGGCACTTAGAGATACTGAGTATTTTAGAATCCAGTCCTTAGCAGTAACTGAACTTGAATTTGTGATGATTTGTTCCAGGTTATCATCAACTTTCCAGACCCAGCACAAAAAAGTGATATTGTTCAACTCAGAGGGCCCAAGAATGAGGTGGAAAAATGCACAAAATACATGCAGAAGATGGTGGCAGATCTGGTAGGGGGATGTTTCCCATCCTTGGTTGTGATAGTGCTGCCGGTGGCAGAGAGACCGGGGGGGGCGGCGCGTATCCCATCAGAACCCCTGCTGCAGGGGGCACACTCAGGCCCTGGCTTGGTCTGCCGTCGACGGAGGGGCGCCGACAACTCTTAGGACTTCAGTGTTCCGTGGAATTCAGGTGGGGTGCCAGGCTCCTTGTTCCCTTGAGGGATCTTCAGATATCTGGATAAGCTGTCCCATCCAGTGAGGAGAGAGATTTGCACAGGCAGTATGGGGAGCCATTTATTGATTGTCTATTTTCTTAAGAAGCTGGAATGGGAGCCGGCAGTTTTGAAAGTGGTGAGGGTGGTTATTGATGGGAAGGCTGCAGATGGGCTCGTGCTTTCTGTAGTTTCTCATGGGGCTTGGACCGAGCTCACCACTGCCTCAGATTGCTGGTGGGTGCGTTCCCAGCACTGAGCTTGTTCACACTGCCGCGGCGTGGTGGGGTTTGTGTGTTCTGGGCTTACTTCTCTCAGCCTGGTGGCCAGGGACTCCCTCCTACCCAGAATTGCTTCTGGATTACGGACCTTGCACTGAACAGGTGGCAGGTTCTTTGGGGAGCCACTTTTTATCAAGGTGGCTTTGCATCAGTTGACAGTGGCATGCCAGGTTAGCTTATTGTTGGGTAAGTTATCCCTCCATCTAAAGGTCAGAGGTCCTAGTGGGAGATGAGCAGGATCCAATTGTGTGTTTCTCATAGCGAATCCTGTCATTTCATACTCCCTCATGGATGAGGGGACACGTCACTGTCCAGCATGATGGCTAATGGTGCCACCTCTTTTGTTTTTAAGGTGGAAAATAGCTATTCAATTTCTGTTCCGATCTTCAAACAATTTCACAAGAACATCATTGGGAAAGGAGGCGCAAACATTAAAAAGGTGACCGGCCAGCTTGTCCCCTGAATCTTGGCTCCCCTCGGCCTGCTCCCAAAGCCAGGTTCCATTCTGGCTTACAGTTGAAGGAGGGAGCCTTACTTTTCAGCCCTGGGCTCCAAGTGTCTCAACTGGGAAGTCAATTCTTATGGTCCCCTGTCTTCTGGTAGATTCGGGAAGAAAGCAACACTAAGATCGACCTTCCAGCAGAGAATAGCAATTCAGAGACCATTATCATCACAGGCAAGCGAGCCAACTGTGAGGCCGCCCGGAGCCGCATCCTGTCCATCCAGAAAGACCTGGTAATGGGGTGTTGTGTGACAGGGCGTGTGCCGGGCTCCCCCGTCATCCGGTCTCATCAGCTCTCCCCGTAGCAGGGCGGGCCCGTGGCCGGCCTCCCGCCACACGCCTGGGGCCGTGCTTACCACTAGACCTGAGCAGTAGCACTGGATTTGAGTGCTTGGAAATCATCCTGTCCCGAAGGCATAACAATCAATTTTTTTTTCAATTTTTGAAAAATAACATGTAAGAAACTTCATGTTTCAAGTATTCAGTTTGATAAGTTTTGACCTATGTTGTATACGCATGGAACCTCTGTACTCAGGGTAATGAGCATATCCAGCACCCCGGGGATGTCCTCGTACCCCCTTTCAGCACCTCCCTCTGTCCCGCCAACCCCACCCCCACTCTGCCTGTCCAGCCCTTCATCTGCTTTCAGCCACGGGGGATTGTCGAGTTTCCTTTGTCCTCGTACAAAAGAAATCATGGTGTTTGCTCTCGCAGCTCGAGCTCTTCTCACGTGGAGCAGCTATGTTGAGATGCATCTGTGTTGTCCTGTGTGTCATTCGGTTTTGTTTCTTTCCTGGGTGATAGGTCCCTGCATGCACAAATCATGTTCCTTTTCGCCTAAGATTTGTAGCTTTTCTTTCAAGGGGTTTTTATTTTATCTAGGTTGTCAAGGTTTTTAGCATAAAGTTTTTCATGATATTGCCATACTGTGCTTTCACTGTGCTGGTGTCTCATGTTCCTGATATGTGTAATTTGTGTCATTATAGAATTACCATCTTTTACCCTTCGTAGTAGTCTTTGCTCTGAAATCTAGTTTTTCTCATTGAAGTGGGTTTCTTTTTTTTTTTTTTTAAGATTTTATTTATTTGACAGAGAGAGAGACAGCGAGAGAGGGAACACAAGCAGGGGGAGCGGGAGAGGGAGAAGCAGGCTTCCCGCGGAGCAGGGAGCCTGATGCGGGGCTCGATCCCAGGACCCCGGGAGCATGACCTGAGCCGAAGGCAGACGCTTAACCAGCTGAGCCACCCAGGCGCCCCTAAAGTGGGTTTCTTTTAGACGGCTTTTTTTATTCAATCTTAAGGATTTTATTTATTTATTTATTAGAGAGTGAGTGGGGGGAGGAGCCCTGTGGGAGAAGGACAAGCGGACCCCACGCCTAGTGCAGAGCCCTACGCGGGCCTCAGGCTCCCGACCCCGAGCTCAGGACCTGAGCCGAAACCAAGACTCAGACCTTAACCAGCTGAGCCACCCAGACGCCCCAGTATCTGCCTTTTAAATGGAGATTCTTACATTTAATTACATTAGTAAATCTGTGTATCATGTACTATGTTACATATTTTATTACATCTATTTAGTAAGTGTGATTAAATATAAACTTTAATTTTTAGAATTGTGGAAAGTACACGTAACAAAATTTACCACCTGCGTGTGCGACCCCGGGCATCAGCTGTGTGGCTGTCCCCATCATTGTCTTCAGCACTTTCCCATCTCCCCAAATAGAAGCTGCACCTGCAAACCCCTCTCCAGCCCCTCCCCAGCCCCTGGTCATGGTGGTTTTACGGAGGTGTCCTGCATTTGTTTTCTGTTTGCCCCATCTATTTTGTTCCCTTTTTCTGCCTGCTTTTGGATTTAATATATAATTTTTTTACTCTTCTCAAATCCTTTTTGGCTTATTGGATATAACTTTTATTTTTGTGGTTGTTTTAGGGTTTTTAGTGTACATCCTCCACTTAGGCCCTGTCTCTAAGTGACTTTGTGCTCGTTGCAGTGCAGCTTGAGAAGCTGCAAACCCCCGTTTATCACCCAAGTCTCCGTGTCCATGTCCCCAGCCCCACAACACGGCACTGTTTCACACTGGCTTCTTGCACTCGGTGTTAGTAAGTCGGGTCAGTACAGTCAGAGTGTGTTTAGTTCTGTAAGGAAGTGCCAGACCATCTTCCAGCGAGGCTGAGCCTTTCTGTGTTCCCAGAAGCAGACCTCAGGCCAGAGCTTTTCTTTCAGGACTTAGGACTTTGCTTCAGGGCCTTCCCAGTGTTTCTGAGGACACATCTGAGGTCCTCCTTGGCTTTCCTCCTCTGCACAGACTTCCTCTGGCTGTATTTAGGATTGTCACAAGGTCGGGAAGCCTTATGAAAGTTACCATGTGTTTGGGCGTCCTTTTCTTCATGTTGGTTAGAGTTCATTGAGCTTCTTGGATGCAAAGACTTTTAGCGTTGTCAAATTTGGAAAACCTGGGGTCCTTATTGATTGATTGATTTTTTTAGAAAGCGTGTGCGTGAGCAAAGGGAGAGGGAGAGAGAATCTCAAGCACACTCCCTGCTGAGCGCAGAGCCTGTGGGGCTCTATCTCACAACCCCGAGATCATGACCTGAGCCAAAACCAAGAGTCGGAGGCTCAACTGACTCAGCCCCCCAGGCGCCCCTGGAGTCATTATTATTAAGTAGTTCTTCCTGTCCTTCCCGTCGGGGACTCCAGTTACTTGGGGCTAGGCCGGCTGGAGGTGGTCCTGTGGTTCACGGGTATGTTATTTATTTGGGTGAAAAGGAGAAGTGGTATTTTTCCTCATTAGTTTCTTTGAATTCATTAATTTTCTGCAATGTCTAATCTGCCTGTAATCCCATCTAATGTATTTTTCATTTCAGACATTTTCACCTGTAGAAGTTCAGGGTGGAATATTTCGTTTTTACACATGACACGCTCAGTGTTCCTTTGGGTTTTTTTTTATCATGTATGCAGTCGTGAAAATGCCTGTTATGTTCTTGACCCACTGGTTCTAATATCTGTGTCACTTCTGGACTATTTTCTGTTCTTTCCTCACTGAGTGATTTTTCTTGTTTCTTTGAATGTCTGGTATTTTTTCGTTGGATGCCAGAAATTAGGACGTCTACTTGGGTGGATGCTGGTTATTTTTGCATTCCTATAAATGTCTTTGAGCTTTGCTAAGGTACTTTGGAGTACTTGGCTCCTTTTTGGACTTGCTCTTAAGACACACGAGGTCGTGTCACAGCAGTGCCTGGTCTGGGGTGTTCCTTCCCACTCCTGAGGTGAGGCCTCCCTGCACCCAGTGTCCCGTAGTGTAGGCAGTACTGTGCACTGCTGTCCCTCCCCTCCTGGTGCCGTCAGTGTGGGAGCAAACTCCAGTTCACGCAGCTTCCACCAGTCCTGCTCTGCCCAGACTGTCAGCTCTGTGTCCTCAACACAGGGTCTCAGCCAGGGGACCATCATCATGCTCACCTGGCTTGTCTCCTGTCTCCAGTGTCTTGAACACCATTGTTTCTCACGGGAGGTAAATCTGGGCCTTGTTGTCTCACCTGGACTGGAGGCAGGGTTTTAATAGGAAAGGCTGATGATCCATGGGCATCTCAGTTGTGTCTCTGCTTTATGGTGTGATGTGGAGACTTTCCTTCTATGCTATGTGAGCTGCTTCCCCCACCTCAGCCCCCCCCCCACGTCCCCACAAGCACAAGGGCTCCAGCCCCCTCTGCAATGGGCGTGCTGCCGTGTGTCCCACACCTCACAGACTGTGTGTCATTGCAGGCCAATATAGCCGAGCTGGAGGTCTCGATTCCTGCCAAGCTGCACAACTCCCTCATTGGCACGAAGGGCCGCTTGATCCGCTCTATCATGGAGGAGTGTGGCGGGGTGCACATTCACTTCCCGGTGGAGGGCTCAGGGAGTGACACTGTTGTCATCAGGGGCCCCGCCTTGGATGTGGAGAAGGCCAAGAAGCAGCTCCTGCACCTGGCCGAGGAGAAGGTAAGCTTCACGCCCAGGAGTGACGGCGCTGTGTCTCCCCTCTTGCTAGAAATCCTTGCCCCGTTGTTGTGGCAGGTCAGAAAATTGCTTCAGACACCTTTTTGTGTCTTTGATTTTGCTGCTGCTGAACAAAGGGCCTTGGCAGGTCAAAAGCCTACTTATACAATACAGAAAATTTGCTGTTTGGCTTATTGGTTTGGGGGTTTTTGTTTTTGTTTTGTTTTGTTTTATTTTGTTTTAACACTTGATTTCTTTGAGATTGAGCACAAGCAGGGGGAGTGGCAGAGGGAAAGAAAGAAGCAGGCTCCCTGCAGCCTGACATGGGGCACAAACCCTTGACCCCAGGATCACGACCTGAGCCAAAAGCAGACACTTACCCGACTGAGCCACTCAGGCACCCCTGGGTTTGTTTTTTTGTTTTTTTTTTTTAAGTATGATTTATAGACAGTAACACCCGCCTTTCTTAGCGTATACTTCTGAGTTTTGATGAGCATAAACAAACTCATGTGACCACCACTGCAATGAAAATGTTTTGGCCATCACCCCTGAAATTCTGCATCGAGTCACCTTTGCCCCTTTGTCAGAACCCACATGTGGGTCTGTTTCTGGACCCTGCTGTGTTCCTGCAACTCTGTAGGGAGGGCTGGCTGGGAGAGCCCTCCAGCTTTGCGCGTTTTCAGACTGCTCTAGCCGTTCTGCATCTTTGCCCTTCTGTGCACATTTGGAACCAGCTTAACAGTTTCTAGGGGGAAATCCTGCTTGGATTTGGACTGGGACAGTGTTGAATCTAAAGATCAAATTGGGGAGAATTGACAACTCAAGAGTTTGCAGTTTTCTGGGCTGTGTTCTTAAGTTTTCAGTGTTCGATTTTTCATTGGCATTTTGTAGTTTTTAGCATGTGGATCTCACTCATATTTTGTTCAATTCAAATCCTCACTATTTTGCTTTTTAGCGCTGTTGTTAAATGGTACTTTTTAATTCATTTTAATTTCCAGTTACTGTAGCAAGTAGAAATATATCTGATATTTTTATATTGGCTTTCTTTTATGCATCTGGTTTAAAGTTCATTTATGAGTTCCAGTACATTTCTTGTGGATTCTTGAGTTTTCTGTGTAACACACATTGTCTGTGAACAGACAGTTGAATTCTTTCCTGCTGATCCGTACACCTGTAGGTGTGGTTTCACTGCATCGCTTGGGCCTCCGGTACGGTGTTGAGGAGCAGTGGTGAGAGGGGATGGCCGTGCCTCATTGGCGAACTTTGGGGAGAGTCCCGCAGCATTGAGTGGGAAATGAGCTGCGGTCTTCCAAAGAAGCTCTCTGTCACCTTGAGGAAGCTCCCTTCTGCTACAAGTTTGCTGAGAGCTACTGCGGGAACGGGAACAGGGGTGGGACTTTTTTGTAGGAGGCTTTCTATGTATCTGTTGACACGACAGCATGGTTTCTCTTTTTTTAAGCATATGTATTAGATTTCTTTAGTGTTTTTGTGGGGGTTTTTTGTTTGTTTTTTTAAAGTTTAACCTTGCTTTTCTGGGATGAGCCCCACTTGGTTTAGGTATGCTGTCCTTCATCGTGTTGCTGGGCTAGGCTCACCTAGCTCCTTAGCTTTTTAATAATGTTACTGTTTTCCAGTGTCTGTGTCTGAAGGTTCTCTCAGGGGTGTTTGGGAAATCAGCAGCTCAAAGATAACAAAATTCATTTGCTTGTTACTTCTTAGCATGCTGGCAGACCTTCTTTTCCTTTGTGTTTCTTCATGCTTGTGTGCCAGGTTCCAGAATACAAGGAAGGAGAGGAGAAGGCATTGTGTGGGTCTGAGTCAACTTGAAGGTGCATGTGCTCTCCTGTTGTATCTGCCAGATGAGCTGGCATCCTCAACAAGGGCATCATGTCGGGGCCTTTGCTGGGCCCTGGCTTCTTGGTGTCAGATGGGGGCCTTGGTTGGCTTGAGTCTGTCCGAGATTGAGATTGGGCCTTGCTGTGTTGGCGTGTGGGCTCCCCTGTAGCCCGAGCAGAGGAAGGCCTGGACGGGGAGCGCTCTGCTTGACTTGGGGAGGAGCAGGAGTGCCGTGCCTGGGGGTGGGGCTGGCAGTACTGTGGGCTTACCTGCTGTGCCAGGTGCACCCCTGCTCCCCTAGCACCCCGAGGCCATACTCACTTAGTCTCCTCTGTAGGTGGAGAGCAGCGTGCAGGGGTTGGTTGGGTCCCTGCCGGTAAGTGGCAGGACTGGGGCTATGAATGTACATGCTCTGAGCCATCTCAGTGTCTGGATGGCAGAGGGGGCCGTAAGTCCTTCCTGTCTGGGTGTCCATCCCTTTGTTTTGGTGAGGCGTAACAGCCACAGGCCTTTGTTCTCTAGGCCCTCTTATTTACCTGCTCAGGGGACCAGGCAGGTAGCATCAGGCTAGTGTATCTGGGATTGGTTTCCACAGCAAACCAAGAGTTTCACTGTTGACATCCGTGCTAAGCCAGAATACCACAAGTTCCTCATTGGCAAAGGGGGTGGCAAAATCCGCAAGGTGCGTGACAACACTGGAGCCCGCATCATATTCCCAACGGCTGAGGACAAGGATCAGGACCTGATCACCATCATAGGGAAGGAGGACGCTGTCCGGGAGGCCCAGAAGGAGCTGGAGGCCCTCATCCAGAACCTGGTAAGGCCTGGTGGGAGCTGCACCTTGGTCGTCCTGTCAGGCTTGGTCAGCAGGGTCATTTACTTTTTTCCCTCCCTCCATGCCTCAGGATAACGTGGTGGAAGACTGCATGCTGGTGGATCCCAAGCACCACCGCCATTTTGTCATCCGAAGAGGCCAGGTCTTGCGGGAGATTGCTGAAGAGTATGGTGGGGTGATGGTTAGCTTCCCACGCTCTGGCACACAGAGCGATAAGGTCACCCTCAAGGGTGCCAAGGACTGTGTGGAGGCGGCCAAGAAGCGCATTCAGGAGATCATCGAGGACCTGGTAGGTGCCTGGGAGAGTGGCAGGGTTCTTGGCCCCAACAGCCAGGGGCAAAGCAAGGGGCTGGGGTCTCTCAGCCTCTGGCCTCCATCCTGACAGTTGGAGGGAATACTGCTCCTAACCAGCAGGGCGTTTTAAAACGTGATGAAATGCCGTTTGTGCAAGGAACCAGCCTCTCTCCAAAGGGAAGAGAAGAGACGGAAGGGGAGGGCCTGTCAGAGCGGGTCCGCACGGAAACCAGTTGGGTTTTCCCTCCTGGCGCTCCCCTGCCGCGGCCTGGGAAGTACGTCCCTGACCACCAGTCCCCACGCCGCCTCATGGAGTCGTAGCCCCGCGTTCGCTGCCAGTGGCTCACGCAGCCACCCTTCAGGGACAGCACCTAGCCGTGCAGGAGGCACGGAAATAGCTGTACTCCTAGCTCTGGGCGGCAGCGAGCCTCGGTGCCATTTTGTGCAGATGTGTCATCAGTACTTTTTTGCGTCTGGGAAATGTGTCAGAAAGAGGCATCCCATTCGCTCCTGCCTCGTGCCCCTCTCTCCACCCTGTTGTACTTGGAGCACTTGAGGTGTCTGCAGAGGACTGAGTGGAGGCTGGTGAGGATGTGCACTGACCCTAAGCAGTTAACCTTTGCCTTTATTTTTTTCTTTCTTGCTGTGCCCCGCAACCCCCCCCCAGGAAGCCCAGGTGACCATAGAATGTGCCATACCCCAGAAGTTCCATCGATCTGTCATGGGCCCCAAAGGTTCCAGAATCCAGCAGATTACTCGGGACTATAATGTTCAGATTAAGTTCCCAGACAGAGAGGAGAACCCAGGTGGGTCCCAGCGGTGAGCTCTGTGCTGAGTGGGGAAGCAGGAGGTGTGTGAATGGGCCCCGCCTGGGGAGTTCCGGAGCTTCCCTAGGACGTGGGTTCTATCCGTTGCTGCAGGGTGATGGGTGCCCTTGCAGTGTCAGGAGGCTTGCAGTGGGTGATGCGGCAAAGGAGGGCAAAGCACCTGCGGCCTCTAAAGCAGGGAAGCACCCGCCCCAGCTGCCACCCTGAGTTTGGTTCTGAGGCTTCTCACAAGTCCCAGGTGACCTGTGTGCTAGAGCTGCTTCCGCTCTGTCCACTGCAGCTGCCTCTCCCCCAGCACCCCTACTTGGCGGGTCTTATGCCTTGAGAGGCAGGCACCCTGGCTGCCCTTCTACCACAGCCCCTCACACCAGTGTCCTGCTTATCGCTTGGCTCTGCATGTGCCTCGGGGACAGTCAAGTGGTAGGCAGTCATGAGGTGACCTGCACAATGAGGGGTCTCAGAGCTGGCTTTCCAAGACCTGCCTCCTGCTCGGGTTGCGGCCAAGTGGACAGTCATCTTTGTGGACTGGTCTCAGTGGATGCGTCTGGTCTGGTTGGCGACGGTGTCCACTCCGTGTGCTCTGTCCTCTGCACAGCTGGTCGCGGCCGCTGACTCTCCCGTTGCCCTGAGCACGCACGGGCTGTTTTGAGTACATACGGAGGAAAACCGCATAGGATAAAGATGCATTTTCTATATTCATTATCTAAATTCAGTTTGTTTTCTCTTGCCCCCCCTTCTTTTATGCATATGGTCTTTTTTTCTAAGTCATTGGAGTGTACTCTTCAAACTTATTCTTAGTGGCTCTTTCCTAAGAATGAGAACTATTTTTTTTTTTGACGTCATTTGCGATAACTGGGGTACATCCATCATCGGAATCAGAAGATCTAACAGTATATGGTGCTGTTACCAAATTTAGTCGGTGTTCAAATTTTGCCACTTTGGAAAGTGTCTGCAGAGCCCGACCTTCCCCCCAGTTGGGTACAGGACTGTGATTGCTTCGGCTGTCCTGCTCTTGCTCCTTCACACATGTTGCTGTTGTACAGACTCCAGAATTCTGTCCTGCCCCGTGAGCCTTTTGTGTCAGGTGCGCACCTGGTCCCCCACCGGCCGGCCTCTGTCAGGTGTCCTGTCCCTTCACCCTGAGGCTTGCTTGCTTGCCTGCTTCCTGGCATAAGAAGCTGGAGCCCTCTCCCCTCCTCCCTCCCAGCCTGTGTTGTAGGCCCCTCCCCTCAGCCGTGTCGCAACCCCAGGGCTTGGACTCTTAGTCTCCTTGCCCCTCAAACACAGTGGGTGCCGTACCCCATGCCTCCCACACGCCAGCCTCCAAGGTAACCAGCTCCGCCTGAGCCAAGGGGGTGACTCATGTCCTCCTGGGAAGCCAAGCGTGTATGGGTCTTCCCTCCCCACTCCTGTCAGCACATGGAGAGTGCAAAGTCGGCACTGTGAGCTGCCCCCTCTCTTGTCTCCCCAGTTCACAGTGTAGAGCCATCAGTCCAGGAGAACGGGGATGATGCCGGAGACGGGAGGGACGCCAAAGAGGCCGACCCTGGCTCCCCCAGGAGGTGTGATATCATCATCATCTCCGGCCGGAAAGAAAAGTGTGAGGCCGCCAAGGAAGCCCTCGAGGTGGGTGCAGCCTGATGCTGGCTGCCGGTGGCACTGGCCTCACCGGCCCGGGGCACAGAGCCCGGCGCCTGGGGGCTGCTGATGGGCATGGAACTGACAGGTTTCAGTGACAGCAGGGGGGATGTGGTCTCCAGCCTCGGGTTCCTTTTCTGTCACATAGTGAACCAAATCTATTTCAGACTTGCAAGGATGAGTCCTTTGTGCTCTGAATGCTTAACTGAGTGCCAGCTACCTGTCGGGCACTGTTTTAAGCGCTGCTGTTATCTCTGAGACCCATGTGGGCTTGGCCACAGCCTGTCCTTGACATGAGTGAGGCCAGGAGTCGGGGCTGGCCTCTGCGTCTGAGCCCCACTGGTCCCCCTCTGTAAGCCTCAGATTGCTCTGGGTTTTTTTCCTGAATTCGGTTTAGTCTGTTTTGTTTTGTTTGTATAAGTGGCCTGTCACATTTAAGAGCATAAGCTTGCGGTTGACTGTCTGAAAGTTTGCCCTGTTGTTAATCTTTAAAAAATGGACTCCATGTTTTTTGTTTTTTTGTTTTTAAGAGTGCATTCAAGCAAGTGGGGAGAGGGACAGAGGGAGACAGAGAACCCCAAGCAGACTCCCCAAGTACGGAGCCCAGTGCGGGGCTTGATCCCAGGACCCCTGAGATCATGACCCGAGCCGAAATCAAGAGTCAGACGCGTAACCGACCACCGCCTGGGCGCCCCTCGATTCTATGTTCTTTTTTTGTGTCTTCTTTTGAGTTTAAAGCCTGGGTGCTGGTCTCAGTTTAGACGGAACAGCATGGAAGGTTCCAGGAAGCTCCCTCTAATTCTCACAGGGTCACTCTGCTCCCCGCTAGCTCTCAGGCCTGCCCCTGACCGTGTTCCCTGCAGGCGCTGGTTCCTGTCACCATCGAAGTGGAGGTGCCCTTTGACCTTCACCGGTACATCATTGGGCAGAAGGGGAGCGGGATCCGGAAGATGATGGATGAGTTTGAGGTACCATGATTTGCGGTCTTTTCCCTGGAACCAGTGTTGGGTGGGAGCCCTCCCAAGGGCCTCTGGCAGTTCAGCCCCTTGGGCCTTCCCCCTGCTCTTAACTGTGCAGTAGCCGGCCGCCCCTAAGTCTTCATCTGCGACCCCATCTACATCAGGTCCGTCCCTGTCTCCATGTAGGTGAACATCCATGTGCCGGCGCCGGAACTGCAGTCCGACATCATCGCCATCACTGGCCTTGTCGCGAATTTGGACCGGGCCAAGGCTGGCTTGCTGGAGCGCGTGAAAGAGCTGCAGGCTGAGCAGGAAGATCGGGTGAGTGTCTGTTGGGCCGCGGGGGCATCCTCCAGAGCTGCGGTCCTCAGCCTTCGTCTTGCCAGAGTGTCACCAGCACCCTGGCCACGCTGCAGCCAGTTTGGCTGGGTGACTGGAGGAGGACCGGGCCGACCCGGTCGTGGTTTGTGTCCAGTGGCCTCTCTTCAGATGCAGTGTTAAGAGCATGGCACTTTTCTCTTCCATACAACTGCAGCAAAGTTAGATTCCCTGTTAATTAGCACTTTTTTTCCAAAGTAAACGTGCCATGTTGTGGTGCCTCCAACCGCACAGGAAAGGTAAGGTTGGAGAGGCCTGGGAGCCATTGCTGAGAAAGACCCCCAAATGTGAGTGGTGTCGTCCTGGGTGGGTGTCAGCGGGCCCGCGTGGACCTTCTCACTGCTCAGTTTCCCTGCTTTGAGGAGGGTTCAAGACCCACGTCCCCTCTGGAGAGCTGGTGTTGGAGGGTTTTCTGAGTGGTGAATGGTACGGCTGAGTGCTGTCAACCTCCAAAAGTCCTGTTACAGATGATGTGGGTCACGGGATTCCTACTGAGGAGGATTTCCTGGAGTCATGTTGGGGATACGGCCCACAGACCTCACACACCTGAGTGTGGTTCTGACGGTCTCAGCCTCTGGCCACGGATTTCTCAGGCTGGCTGGCCCGCTAAAACTTCAGGCCTGCTTTTCTACCCCCCACCCCCCGAACATTTTTATACTTACTCATCAGATGCCTACTAAACCAATTAGAAAGTTGAGCTCAGAGCTCACCACTTGCCACGCCAGCCTTGTCGGCGCTCGAGCAGTCCTTTCTGAAGGGTCTGTGTTCTTGCTTACAGGCTGGTCCTTGAGCTGGTGGGGCGGGGTGACAACAGGCTAACAGGAAAGCAGTGTCTAATTTTTGTCACTGGGGATACTTCGGGGTTCCCGACAGAAAGGGGGGTGAGGCACATGGCTGCGTGTGATGGTGAAGGTCGGGCTTGAACTCCTCCACCCTTGTCTTATCTGTAGGCTTTAAGGAGCTTTAAGCTGAGCGTCACTGTGGACCCCAAATACCACCCCAAAATTATTGGGAGGAAGGGGGCAGTGATAACACAAATCCGCTTGGAACATGATGTGAACATTCAGTTTCCCGATAAGGACGATGGGAGCCAGGTAAGAATGACTGCTGGGGTCAGACTCCATTGCCGGAGCATTTTGGGGCAGATGGACTCTTGTAACCTCATCCTGACCTGGGAGCAGTGAGCGGGCAAGTTTAGGATGTGCCCGGGTGGGTGGAGAGAGGGCGGAGTGCAGAGTGGCAGGTCTCTGCGGATCGGATTTTGGCTTGGGCTTTGGGCCCTGTCTCGGCCCATGTCAGCCTGCATCGCCGCGTGGACCTGGGGCACTTTTCCCCTGCCCACCTGGTCGTCTTGGCAGGCAAGCTGGGGCTCCAGCTGGGTCCGTCCCACACGGTAGTCCCCACAGGTGCAGGCCTTCAGGGAGCACCCTCCCCCGCCCATCACTCCCCTTCCTGTCTTCCTTTTGGCTCCCGTAGGGGCCCCGTCCAGCACAGTCTCTGTGTCTCCTGCAGTGGCTTGCAGCGGAGCACCCAGAAATGGTTTGCTTAGAATCTTCTGGCCAGCAAATCCCAACACGCCTCTACAGACTCTGGCCTTCCTTTTTTTTTTTTTTTTTTTTTTGATTTTATTTTATTTGAGAGAGCACATGAGGGGGAGGGGGTCAGAGAGAGAAGCAGACTCCCCACCGAGCAGGGAGCCCGATGCGGGACTTGATCCAGGGACTCCAGGATCATGACCTGAGCCGAAGGCAGTCGCCCACCCGATTGAGCCACCCAGGTGCCCCAGACTCTGGCCTTTCAACCTGCATCCATGCACCGTGGCAGGCCATCTGTCTGTACCTTCTTTCTCTCCCTGGCCCGAGTCTGTGAGCCACACACTTACCTGAGTCCAAAAAGGCAGGCAGGCCTGTTGGGGCTCACCCCGCAGCCCCCACCTCTCCTGTCTGCCTCTTGCCTGGTCCTACCTTCCCCAGGTGCGTCCTTCTGTCTGCCTCTGCATTTCTAAGAGACATGTTTACACTGCTGTTCTTTTTTATTCTTTGTGGGGTTTTGTTTGTTTTGTTTAAGCTGCATGCCTAATGGGCTTGAACTCATGACCCTGAAGTCAAAAGTCACCTGCTCTTCCAGTTGAGCCAGCCAGGTGCCCCTTTAATTTTTAATGTTTTTATTTATTTTTTTAACTTTTTTTTTTTAAACATTTTATTTTTTTGAGAGGGGGAGAGAGTGTGAGTGAGAGCCCAAGAGCAGGGAGAGGGAGAAGCAGACTCCCCGCTGAGCAGGGAGCCGGATGTGGGTCTCAATCCCAGGACCCTGAGATCATGACTTGCACCACTTAGGTGCCCATAATTTTTAATGTTTTTAAATCTGAGAATTCAGTTTCTAAACTCCTTACCTTCACTATGTGTATTTCCTTCAACTTTTCTATGTAAATATCACGTTTTTAGTCGTTATTTGGTGTTCAGACCACTGGTTAATAGTTCACAAGCCGAAGAGGGTCGGGTGGCCACATTTTCTTCATACACAGCCTTTTCCGGTGAGGGTCATGCTTCTGTTGGCGAAATGTTCTGGTCTTGGTGTTTGGCGAGGCGCTCGTCAGCGGGTGGCAGGTCCTGGGCATCGGGACTAGCTGCTGCTCTGTGGTCTCCTGTGGTCTTTCTGTCCTCTCTCCTGGGCAGGTCTCGAAGTTTGTGCTCTTTGCTTTGTCTCCCAGTGTTTCTGCTCTCTGGTCCTTTGTCCGTTGCTCTTGTTTAGGGTTAGTATGTTAACGAACGCGGTTTATGGATGTGACTTTGTGTTCACGTGTCCCTTATGCCTCAAGTCGTGTCTCTACAGATGTGGTGCGCTTGCCTGTCCGTGTGCATGTAGGAGGGAGGCCCTAGGCTGGGGCGCACTATGGCTGTGGAGTGCTGGCCATGGTGTCTGGAACCTTCTCTCCAGGTCGGTCTGTCTCCAGGACACCTCCAGATGCAGGGCCCAGGGTCACCAACACTGTGCCCCCTCCTGTAGCTGTCTCTGTGCAGATGCCCTTTCTTTTCCTGTACGTGTCTTTCTGGTGGGGGTGGGAGGGGAGTGGGCAGGAGCTAATAGGCGTTGTTGACCTGTATTAAATCAGCACCTGACGTTCTTTTCTAGCTTTTTTCGGTTCTGAGCGGGTCAGTGTTTACCCTCACGGTGAGGGTAAACTCACTCAGCCGGTGCTGCCTCTTGTCCTCTCACAGGTCTTGTCTGCTGGGTTGGGGCTCCCAGCTGGAATTTCTGGGGGCGTCCCCTCTTCTGACCAGTTTTTCCTTTCTCAGCCCCAGGACCAAATTACCATCACAGGGTATGAAAAGAATACAGAAGCTGCCCGGGACGCCATATTGAAAATTGTGGGTGAACTTGAACAGATGGTTTCTGAGGATGTCCCACTGGACCACCGTGTTCACGCCCGCATCATTGGCGCCCGCGGCAAAGCCATCCGCAAAATAATGGATGAATTCAAGGTGGGTCCCCAACCCAGCCGTGGAGGGGTGTCATTAAGTCCTGGAGGCACAGTGGGTGCGATGGGGTGCGTGCTTCCTGCTCTGGCAGGGCACTTCCTTCCACACGGGCTAGTGGAGGGCCTCAGGTCTTCCTGCCTCAGCTGCCGACCTCACTTAGGGTTTGGAAAGGAGACCTCTGACGCTCGGGTGCCTGTCTCTAAGTTGGTGAGGCAGTGCGGAGGGCACAGCCGTGTGCCGTTGATAGCATTGGACGGTGTCCTGCACCGGCCGGCCGCAGGAGGGGCTCCCCCACAGTGCACCAGCGGCTTCTGTATCTGTCATGTTGTGCTTAGCTCTGACGTACAGGACCTTTGCCTCCTGAAAACAAGGTTAACTTGGGAAAACTTCACTAGAAATCCACCATTCCCAGCCATGCATAACCATGAGCCTCTGGTTCAGAGACCCCAGGTGGAGGGCTTCCAGCCACCTCCAGCTGCTGTGTGTGCTCCTTCCAGGTGGACATTCGCTTCCCGCAGAGTGGAGCCCCAGATCCCAACTGCGTCACCGTGACGGGGCTCCCAGAGAATGTGGAAGAAGCTATCGACCACATCCTCAACTTAGAGGAGGAATACGTGAGTTGGGGCAGCATGTCTGTACCCGGGACACCCTGCCTCTGACTGGCCGGGGATGACAGCAAGGCCATGTGCATTTGCTCCCAGGGGCATGCGGGTGTAGGGTCTCCCCTGAGCGAGCCTGGTCGTTGTGCATGCCTGCTGCAGACTGACACCCCCCCAACCCCCACCCCCTGCCTGTGCCTACAGCTGGCTGACGTGGTCGACAGTGAGGCCCTGCAGCTGTACATGAAGCCGCCAGCCCACGAGGAGTCCAAAGCGCCATCCAAGGGCTTTGTGGTCCGGGACGCTCCCTGGACCGCGAACAGCAGTGAGAAGGTCAGATGCTGTTGTGACCCTCCATGTGCCCTGGGAGGGGGGAGCACCTGCGAGCGGCACTTACTTCTCCATTTGGGAAGCTGCTCAGGTGGGAGCCCCTTACTAAAGCTGTGCACTCTTTCCCCCTACAGGCCCCTGATATGAGCAGCTCTGAAGAATTTCCCAGCTTTGGGGCTCAGGTGGCCCCCAAGACCCTCCCATGGGGCCCCAAACGATAATGATCAAAAAGCAGAAACCTCTCCAGCCTGCTGCCCCAAACCCCACCACACATGGTTTGTTTCAATCTGACCCAGCAGCTGGACCCTCCATAAATTGTTGACGCCTCCCCCTCCCCGAGGTCTCGCAGTGAAGCCGGGCGTGCCAGCACCCTGCGTGCGCTCAGGATCTGCTCCCTGACACCTTTGCTCTGGGACGGCTCTCCACTGTTGTGAACACTAACAGAGGTAATTGGACATTTCCCTGTAAGCGTCCTGGCTCATCCAGCATGTCAGTAAGGCTCTGGCCTCCACTATGAGAGCTGCACAGCTGTGGCTGAGTCTACTTCCTGTGTCATGACCTCAGGAAATAAATTTCCTTGACTTTATAAAAGCCAAAACGTTTGCCCTCTTCCTTTCCCACCTCCTTTCCTCCCTCTGCCTGCCGTCCGGACCCTCCTTGTCGAATGCAATCCACCTTCTTCCAGCTGCCAAAAAGCCCACTTAGCCCAGACCACAGGGTGGAGAGGAAGACCCAGTGTGTGCACTGGGAGCGCCTGGACCCAAAGGAGAGCCGCGGTGGAGCCGGGGGGGGGGGACCGGAAAGGCAGAGAAGGGTGGCCCAGGTTCTCAGGCGGTCTTGGCTTTACACATGTTGGGGTCTGAAAGCACCGAGTGTCTCCACCCCTGCACCGCACGGCGCTGGAGACCCCACGTCTGGTGAGCGAAGCCTGAGGGCAAAGCTGCAAGTCTCCATCTGGGTCCACTGTGGCTGGCCTGGTGGCCTGCTGTGGCCTGAGAAATGTGGGGACGGAGAGGGGAGGCCCGCAGAGCAGCGGGGTAGACCATCCACTCCTCCCTCGTGCCCACCCCCACAGATGACCAGGTGTTGAGTCGCCTCCTTTCTACCTCAGAGCCAGTGTGGCGTGGTCCCATGCTTAGGGGAGTGCCACCCCCAGCGCTCTTTAGAGGTTTTTGGTGGTGGCATGTTTGCTGCAGCGCTGGGGCTCACCCAGGCTGTCCTCTTGACACATGCCCGGATGCTGTGTGCGCCGGCTCCCGGGAGTTGGCTTGGTGAGGCAGGCTTCGTAGTCCTGGGGTGGAGAGAGGTGGTCAGCTGGCCTGGCCCAGAGGACCGGCTGGTGATAAGGGAGGGTCTGCTCTGTCTCAGGTGCGTGGTGGGTAACTGTGGGTGTTGGACCACAGGCCTTGGCGAGACAAAGTGCCCCCCCCCCCCCGATTGTTGAAGGTCCGCTCTGGAGAGGAAAGGGGGTCCCGGGCAGTGCGGAGGTGCCTGTGTGCCATGTCGTGTAGGAACGATGATGGGCGCTCTGTCTTGCCGTCTAGCTTCCCCATCCCTGCCTCTGCCCCCACAGAGGTGACTGGGCCTTCCTTCTCACGTTGTTCCACCCCGAGATGCTGGAGTTCCTAGGGGCCAGACATGTGTCTGACATGTGTCCTGCACACAGCCTCCGCCACCCCTCTGCCCCCATCCTTCACTCTCGAGCTCCATTAACTGAAGCTCGGTGACCTTCCGACTCTGAAATTCTGAGTAGACTGAGAATCGCTTGACAAGTGTACCTCAAGCTGCCTTCACAAGCTCCTGTCCAGGGCAGCCTGCAGTGTGCCCGTCTCTAGGAGCCATAGACTGGGGTGGGAGAGAACGCACCCTTGAGCGGACAGGCCGGGTGACCCCAGAGCGGGCCCGGTGAGGAGACGGGGGGAGGAGGGGCGGCGCTGCCTTGCCTTTCCCCAGGCGCACCCCCTCCATCTCTCGGGGAGCCTGATTGGGAAAGGGCACCTCCTCTCCATCTGCGTGCGGCTTGGAGCCTTCCCCGCGGCCATCTTGTTCTCTCCGTCCGCCCTTCCAGCTCCCACGGCGTCGAGCCCAGCCCCTCTCCCCTTTGTCCTTCTACAGCATCCTTCCACCACCCCCACCCCTGCCCTTCCCTAGGGGTAAATTTTAAATTTTCACAACAGGTTTTTGCACATTTGCATTTATTGCTAAATGTTGTAGATGCAAACCGCACCCCCCTTCCCTAAACTGTACTTGGGATCTTGTGTGCTCTGTTGGTGGTGGTGGTTACTGAAGATTGCTTGGTGACCCTGCCCAGGCCTGGTCTCCTGCAGCCACCCCTGCTGCTGGCACAGCCCTGGGCAGGATGGGGTGTGCGTGTCCATTTCCTTTGCTGAATGTCTTCCATATCCTGTGTTTCCATAGCTATGATCCGTCCCTTGGCCTTAATTTTGGAATCTGGAGATTATATGCAAACATGTGTAAAGGCTTATGAATATGGATGACACTGGAATTTTATAAATTCTAAAATAAAACCCGAAACCAGATATAGTGTGCTAGAACTCATTTTGTCATGCGGCATGTCTTTTTTTGGTCCTGTGGAACCAGGGGTGTCTTCTACATGCTCTTGAGTGGTAACTGATATCCATGGATAGTTCTAGTCTCTGGTGTGATTCTCCCAGCTGGCATATGTGGGAGGTAGATCGGTTCCCTGGGAGCAGACAGGTGAGGGGCTGGGAGGGAAGCAGGCAGTGGGCCCTGAGCAGGGGTGAGAGGGGCCACCTGCCCTTGGGGCTGGGAGAGACATGGCAGGGAGCAGCTCCAGCAGTTGCTGCTGCAGTCAGCTGGGCTTGGGGGCCCCCAGCCAGCACCTGGGAGGTAAGGTGCATGAGCAGAGACCCAGGGTCACTGAGGGCACAGCGCTCTGGGCCAAGAAGGGGCAGGAGGTGAGCTGTGGCCTCTAGAGGGCAGTGGGCCTTTGATAGCTCTGGGGCCTCGGAGTCCCTGCCCTCCAGGTGGGACTGCCAACTTGAGGTGACCCCTGTGACCTCGGAGGGGACGGGTGAGGCATGGCTGACTCCTGGTGGTGTAAGCTGTGGGCCCAGACTCTTCCCCAAGTCCAGGGAGCTGTTGTCCTTTGTCAGTTTGTTCCAGAGAGAGCCTGTCCCCAGGAAAGGGTGCAGGAGGGAGTGACTGGACTGACCGTGGTCTGTCACGTGCCACGGCAGAGCACCGGGCCAGGCGCCATGCCACTGCTGGACAAGGGAAGGTGACACAGGAGAGGTGGGGGAGGCGGAGGGGCTCGCCTCATTCTCAGTCAGTGCCTGCTTGGCCAGGTAGTACTCCCGCTTCACTGTGACCTCCACAGACTCAGCAACGTCGGGCACCAGGAGGTCGAGGACCCGGCCAATGGAGAATACCACGTGCTGGGAGCAGGACACGGAGCAGCGGCAGAAGACACCCGCCCTTTGTGGGACGGATGCCTAGAGGGGCCTGCACAGGGCCAGGTGTGGGCACCTGCTCCCCAGGTGTGGGCTGAGCTGGAGAATCGCAGCGTAGCCGAGGAAACCCGCAGAGCAGGCGGGAGCGATGGCTGCAGAGACCTGTCCCAGGTTCTGGGACCCTGGGGAGCCTCCCGGGACGCTCTGCAGCGACCAGAGACAGAGGCCAGGCAGGGATTGACCGTTCCCAAGATGGGGAGAAACCGTGCGCAGGAGAGCTATGGTGTGACCAGGTGATGGCGTGTCTGCACCCCCATCCCCCCAACACCTGCACACCACGTGCTGGATCTGGCAAGGCGTCCTGAGGGCAGAGGGCAGTAGGAGAAGCCAACTGGGGAACTGGGAACCTGGCTAACCTCAAACACTATGATGAAAGCCAGGCGGATGGCCAGAAGATTCCAGTAGGTAGGGGAACTCTGCCCATCATCTTCCCTGAAAGCCTGGTACCCGCAGGAGACCAGGAAGTCAGTGTGGGCAGCTGGGGCTCCGCCTTTCCCTCCCATGATCCTATGACTCTGGGCCAGGCTTACCTGAGGGCGCCTGGAGGAGTATTCCCACACAGGGTACTCTGACAGGACCTTTAGCTTTCGGTGTTGGGGCTCCAACGAGGTGGATGGGCCGGATTGTCCCATTCCCCTGTAGCCTAAACTGGGCCCCGCAGTGGCAAATGTCCTATTGTCCAGCGGATGTGCTGATACAATAAATCTGTGCTTCTATGGGTGGTGTCACCCTAACCGTGAGAACGTGCCATTCCACGAGACCAGCAGCGAGCTCTCCTCACACTTGCCTGCCCAGCACTGCTCTCCCTGACTGAACAGGCTCGATATTTCTGGTTTGTCATCCTGCCATCCTTTGACAGCTTCTTGTGTTTCTGATAAGGTGCAACGTAACTTACATGCTGCACCCCATGGAAAGCACTACCAGGGCCAACTTTGTAGAGGGGGAAAATCTCGAATATTAAACAGTAATTGAGGGAAAAACCATCCATGAATGTAATAAACTTTTGAGTGGCTAAACTAGACAACAGAAGAGAGACTGTGGGGACACAGAGACAATTCTTTGAAGTCACCCTGAATGCTCTACAGAGAGCCTGAAGATGTAACAAATATTCACCGTGCCCTCAGGAGACATGAAGGGAAATCAGAGGTACTCCAACATGGCAGGAGTTCCAGAAGCTGAGAATGCAGACTATAGAAGCTCTGTTTGGTTTTGGGGCTTTTTTGTTTGTTTTTTAAAGATTTTATTTATTCATTTGACAGCACAAGCAGGGGGAGCTGCAGGTAGAGGGAGAGGGAGAAGCAGACTCCCCACTGATGCAGGGAGCCGGATGCGGGACTCCATCCCAGGACGCTGGGAACATGACCTGAGCTGAAGGCAGACGCTTCACCGACTGAGCCACCCGGGAGCCCCGAGAAGCTCTTTGAAACAATGAAGTGGAGAGGTTTCCAGAACTAAAGAAAGACATCACCTTTTAGATGAAAAGCATACACTGAGTTTCAACTTTTAAGTAGACTCTACCATGACAGAGACCTGTTAGTAACACAAGTCAAGGAAAATGAAAAAACTTTTCTAATGCTACCAATGCTTCCTACAAGAAAAGCCAGGTCACAAGAGAGTAATAGTCCCAAAGAGATGAGGGAAAATAACCTAGAATTGTATGCCTGCTATTTGAAGGACAAAGAGGTATTTCCTGACGTAAAAACCAACCTACATGAGGGTTTGCCAACCAGAAAGTGCAATTCCAGGCAAGAATAAAAATGAACTCAGAGGGAAGGCAATGCAGAAGAAACCGTAGCCACAGAGGCTACTAAAATGCACCAAATAGATGTGTTAACAAATGACTAAAAGTGTTATTTTTTTAATAGTAAAACTAAAACTGTGTAACAATAAATAAGATGCAGTGGTGGGTGCTCAGTCAGCATAAATGTGTGAAGATCCTTGTCACACAGGGAAAGGAGACGAGTGAATCCCTACAGTCTTGGTAAGGAACATTGACATAGTTAAGAATGAATGCTAAAAATGTAAGCGTAACCTCTAAAATAATAAAAATGGACACCATCAGTTCCAAATGAGCAAAAAGAGGAAAAGAGAGAACACTTATACTCAGCCACCAGAAAGCAGAAGAGAAATAAAAAGGAAAAAAATAAAGTATCCACTATGAAGAAATCATAAATATGAGCTTATTTCCAACTTGCAAGAACCTCAGAATACATAAAGCAAGAGGAGACAAGTAGACGAAGAAACTGACAACTACATTCCTGGAAAGATTCTCACCCTCTATCAGAGTCTGACAGAGCAGGGGGAAAAAAATGGAAATCTGAGCAGTAAGATTAAAAAGCTTTACCTCGTAAGTATATAGAGAGCCTTGCTTCAAAACATAAGATTCAGGTTCACTTGAAACAGCAAAAATCCACTGAGCAGGGCGCCTGGGTGGCTCAGTTGGTTAAGAGACTGCCTTCGGCTCAGGTCATGATCCTGGAGTCCCGGGATCGAGTCCCGCATCGGGCTCCCTGCTCGGCGGGGAGTCTGCTTCTCCCTCTGACCCTCTTCCCTCTCAAGCTCTCTCTCATTCTCTCCCTCTCAAATAAATGAATGAAATCTTTAAAAACAATAAAACCTAAGAAAGACGAAACAAATGAGTTAAGGTGTCAAGTCCAGAAGACTGATTTATTTTAAGAGAAACAAAAATTCTATCTGAAAAGAAAATGAGGTCATAACTACCAAAACAGAAGAGCTTAAGAAAATCATCTTATGATGAACAAGTTTGTGTCAGCATATTTTAAAAGGTAGCTGAAATAGGGAGATACCACCTCACACCAGTCAGAATGGCCAGAATTAACAAGTCAGGAAACAACAGATGTTGGCGGGGATGTGGAGAAAGGGGAACCCTCCTACACTGTCGGTGGGAATGCAAGCTGGTGCACCACTCTGGAAAACAGTATGGAGGTTCCTCAAACAGTTGAAAATAGAGCTACCCTACGATCCAGCAATTGCACTACTGGGTATTTACCCCAAAGATACAAATGTAGGGATCCGAAGGGGTATGTGCACCCGATGTTTATAGCAGCAATGTCCACAATAGCCAAACTGTGGGAGGAGCCAAGATGTCCATCGACAGATGAATGGATAAAGAAGCTGTGGTATATATACACAATGGAATATTATGCAGCCATCAAAAGGAATGAGATCTTGCCATTTGCAACGACGTGGATGGAACTGGAGGGTGTTATGCTGAGTGAAATAAGTCAATCAGAGAAAGACATGTATCACATGACCTCACTGATATGAGGAATTCTTAATCTCAGGAAACAAACTGAGGGTTGCTGGAGTGGTTGGGGGTGGGAGGGATGGGGTGGCTGGGTGATGGACATTGGGGAGGGTATGTGCTATGGTGAGCGCTGTGAATTGTGCAAGACTGTTGAATCACAGATCTGTACTTCTGAAACAACGCAATATATGTTAAGAAAAAAGGGGGGGTGCCTGGGTGGCTCAGTCGTTAAGCGTCTGCCTTCGGCTCAGGCCATGATCCCAGGGTCCTGGGATCGAGCCCTGCATTGGGCTCCCTGCTCCACGGGAAGCCTGCTTCTCCCTCTCCCACTCCCCCTGCTTGTGTTCCCTCTCTCGCTGTGTCTGTCAAAAAAAAAGCAGAAAGGGAAAAATGAAGGGGGGACATCGGAGGGGGAGACAAACCATGAGAGACGATGGACTCTGAGAAACAAACTGAGGGTTCTAGAGGGGAGGGGGGAGGGGGTGGGGGGATGGGTTAGCCTGGTGATGGGTGTTAAAGAGGGCACATTCTGCGTGGAGCACTGGGTGTTATATGCAAACAGTGAATCATGGATCACTGCATGAAAAACTAATGATATAATGTACGGTGGTTAGCAATAAAAGAAAATGAAACAGGTTTCTGGAAACAAAATTGGCAAAACTGAGGAGAAATGTAAACAGGCAATAAGCCTATGCCCCTGAGCGGACCGGGACCGGGATGCACAGGCACCTTCCCGGGGAGGGGTGGGGGGCGCGGGTCGCGGGGCGGCCAGGGGGCCTGAGCCCCAGGGCCACGGTCCAAGAGCCACCGCCCCGCCCCGGCCTCCACCCCGTGGCCCCGCCCCCGGCGCCCACCCCGTGGCCCCGCCCCCGGCGCCCACCCCGTGGCCCCGCCCCCGGCGCCCACCCCGTGGCCCCGCCCCCGGCCCCACCTGCACGTGCGGTTGTGCGCGGACGCGAAGGCGGGCGGGGCGCGCGCCGGCGTGAAGTTGACGAAGCCGTAGAGGTCGCGGGCGCGGGCCCGCCGGTGGTAGGCCCGCGGCCGGAAGTCGGACGTGCAGGCCGGCAGGAAGGCCTGGGCGGGCGCGGCTGCTCAGCGGAAGCCCGTCCGCGCGGCCCCGGCGCCCCGCCCCGCCCGCGCGCGCTCGCGTGGCTGACGACCGCCAGGTGCGCGACGGCCGTCAGGTGGGGGCCCAGAGGCCGATGTCCTGCGCGCTCGGCCCCCGCCGCCGGAGCTGGCAGACGAACTTGCGCGTCCAGGCGGACCGCCACCCAGTTGTTGAGCAGCGCCAAGACCGGCGCGAGCGGGCAGGCGGCCGCGGGGATGCTGACGAGGCCGACCTGCAGCCCCGCGGCGGAGGGCGGTCACCGCCGGGCCGCCCCCCGGGGGCTCTGGCCGCCCGCGCAGCTCCTGCACGGGCCCGCCCGGTGGACGCCCCTCCAGAGAGCCCTCGGCCAGGGAGCCCCCCGGCAGCGCGCGCAGCGCGGCCGGCGTTTCGGGCCCCGCTCGGGCCGCGCCGTGCTCCCCGCGGTCGGCGAGTGGGGCGGCGCTCCCCGGCGCTCAGACACCCTGCCGGGCCCGTGGCGGCGGGAACCTGCTTCTGGCTTAGGGCTGCCTTCGCCTCGCGCCCCTCTCAGGGGAGCCTTCGGGAACGGCTTTTGTTACTGTCACGGAAGCCCTGCGCCCAGTGTGGGGGTCGGACTGGCGCCCGAGGCCGGGAGCGGCCGCTTGAGGGGCGTTCCCGCGTCCTGGGCGCAGTTCCGCAGGGCGTGGCCCGTGTCGGGGGGGCGGGGACGCGGGGCGTGGCCCTGTCGGGGGGCGGGGACGCGGGGCGTGGCCCGTGTCTGGGGGCGGGGACGCGGGGCGTGGCCCATGTCGGGGGGGCGGGCACGCGGGGCGTGGGCCGTGTCTGGGGGGCGGGGACGCAGGGCGTGGCCCGTGTCTGGGGGGCGGGGACGCGGGGCGTGGCCCGTGTCGAGGGCCGGGGACGCGGGGCGTGGCCCTGTCGGGGGGCGGGGACGCGGGGCGTGGCCCGTGTCTGGGGGGCGGGGACGCAGGGCGTGGCCCATGTCGGGGGGCGGGGACGCAGGGCGTGGCCCGTGTCTGGGGGGCGGGGACGCGGGGCGTGGCCCGTGTCGGGGGGCGGGGACGCGGGGCGTGGCCCGTGTCGGGGGGGGCGGGGACGCGCGAGGGCACCCCCCCCGCATGGCCGCCTGGACGAGCGGCGCCGCCGCGGGCGCTGCCGCCTCTCCGTCCGTGCACGACGGGCGGCCACAGTTGGGCGGCCGGGCGCCCAGAGCGCTGTGCTGGGTTCAGGCCGGGGGTGCGCGTGATCGCTCCCCTCGGGCGCCTCTGAGCCCGGACTCGCAGGGGACGCCGACCCCGCGTGGGGCGTGAGCCACAGGCACAGCGGACCGCGGCCGGGAGCGCGGCCTCCAGAAGGTCTCTGGGGAAGGGCGCCGCCTTCGGCTCAGGTCACGGTCCTGCGGACCCGGGATCGAGTCCCGCCTCGGGCTCCCCGCGCGGCGGCGCGTCTGCCTCTCCCTCGGACCCTCCCCCCTCTCACGTGCTCTCTCTCTCAAATAAATAAATAAAATCTCTAAAAAATAAGTAAATCAGAAGCCCTCTGGGGAAAACCACCCCCAGGCGTAGCCGCAGCTCGCGCAGGCCCGTCTCCCGCGCCCGCTGCCGCTCGTCCCACCCCCACCACGCGGCTCCGGCGCGTGCTCGCCCGCACCCCGTCCGAGGCCCCCAGGCGCGCAGCACTGGCCCCCCGCCCCGGGCCCCCCTCTCAAGCGCGCCTCCCTCCAAGGCCACAACCGCCTCCCCAGAGTCTCGGTGCCCACAGGTAGACGCCCCGCCCGCGGCGCGGGCCGAGGCCGTGGTCACTAACCCGGCTCCCACCCATTTCCAGGCACTCTTCGAACAGGCCGTCACAGGGCAGAAGCTCGCAGTCGGCCTCCCGGGGCCCCGGGCCAGCTTCCTCCGAAGGCCCCGCCTTCCTCTTCTTGGAGCGCAGCCGAAACTTCTGCCAGCAGCCCTGTAGCTTCCTGGGGCTGGAAACACCCGGGAAAAAGGGCCTTGTTTCTCCAGGCTGGGCCCTGCGTGCTCCACAGTTCGGGGCGGGGGGAGGTGGCCTGGGCCATAGGGAGGGCAGGGGCGAAGCCTCTGCGCACAGACTAGCGGAGAGCATCTACATCTCAGGGCTGGGGGCATCCCCTCCCCTGCTCCCCTGCAGCGCCCTCTGGAAAGTCAGCATTGCTCATGGAAGCTTCTGGGGGGAATGGGTTCCTCCTGGGAAGTGCTAAGCAGGTGCCAAGAGCTATGTCAAATGAGGGCAGTTGCTGTGCCAGGGGCGCTGTGTGTCGCTCCACCCTATGCGGCATGGGGGGGGGGCATATTGCTCTGCCACACTGTCACTTGTCCAGGCCCTGTCCCCGCCAGGCACTGAGCTACGCCCTGCCCTTGTAATCTTGAGTTCCGCTTCACTGCGCCAGCTGGGCAGAGAAGCAAGGCCGCACCCAGAGCAGGGCGTGCGGTGGTCAAGGTCCCACAGCTATGTTTCATGGGACCCCAGGACAGCCAAGTTGGGAGCTGCTAGCAGGGGTAGATCAGGTGTGCAGGGGGGATGGGACGGTGTCCAGGTTGGCTCCAGCCTGGTAGGGGGGCCCAGTTGCCTTAAGGTGGGCCACAGTGGTGCCAGTGGCGGTGGCACTGGGGAGACGGAAGGCACCTGAAGCCTGGGGCCTCCCTTGCTCCTCCCTGGTGCTGCCCTCGAGGCTGGGGATGCTGAAGAATGCCCTGGCCCAGCCCGAGTGGGCTGCAGATGGGATGGGCCAGCATGGGTGGGGGTGGGCCCGGGAAGCCAGGCCTCCTCCCCACACTAGAGCTGGCCCCAGGGCAAAGAGACCTTAGTCAAGCCCAAGCAGCAACCCCATGGGGTGGGGTGTCACAGAGCTCCTGGGGCAGATGGCCGGGGCAGACCCGCCCGCTCCCCTGCAGCTGAGGCCTTGAGGTCCAGGAGGGTCTGGACCCACCTTCCCTCTACCTCTGTGTCCAGGCTGGGGCTGGGCTGGAGGCTGCTGCCCCCCACACTCTTAGGTCCCATGGTCCCTGGTTGCTGCCCGGGCAGGGTGGGGTTGACTCACGGGATGAGGATCTCCTGCACATTGTTGATGATCTGTTTGCCCACCATGATGACCAGAAGCTCCTGTGCCAGCTCAACGAGGCAGCCTCCAACTGCACACTACAGCAGCAGGGTTTCAGGTCAGCTCGAGGGAAAGACTGGCCACATACCCAGCCATCCTTCTCTATGCCTCAAAGGTGGCCTGCCATGCTGCCACCTCCCTTTCAGACATGCCATGGCACATTGAGGACTGCGGAGACTCCTTCCCTCCCTTGACCTCACCCAAGCCCCCACAGACTGTGCAGAGGGATGATGGGGGTACTGCCATTTGGCACCCCAGATTTCCTTTGGGGATTTTTGGGGATCCACGCAGGGTTATGTGGGGCTGACCCTCATAACCCTCATGGCTCCAAGGAGGACTCAGGCCCCACTAATTGGCCCGAGTTAAGTGACAGTTGGGCTGGGACTTTTAAGGGGACTCCTGAGACAGCATGCCTTGTACAGGGGTACCGAGCCAGGGGGTGTTGGGCCAACTGCAGGCATCTTCCCCACCAGGTAAGGAGAACCTGCCTGAGAGCACAGCCTATGCTGGGGAAAGCCATGCAACATCGTTTAAACACCTGGATCCAGCCATACCTGAGCCCACAGGGCCCTGAATGTTTTCAATATCAGAGCCAGTGACATTCCCTTTTTTGCTTAAGCCCGTTTGAGTTAGCAGCTTTTTCCACTGGTCAGTGAATGCTGCTTAACTGATACAGTATGTCACGCACAGTCGTGCCCCTGAGTTGGGGTCCCAGCTGCCCTGTCCCTGAGAAGCCCCTCCCATCTCATGTGAAACTGGAGAGTGTCCCTTCGAGGTGGACCCCTTGTAGTCAGCAATTGGGTTGGGTCACAGGCCAGACCTGTGGGAAGAAAGGAGACCTTCTCCTCAGAAAGAAGAAGAGGTGATGAGCCCAGCAGGGGCTGGTAGCGCCCCACCCATGTCCCCTGACCCAGCGCAGTGGCCTTTAGGGACTGTTCCAGGCACACCTGTCATGCTGCCTGTGGGCTCAGGTGTGCTTGACCTTCCCCCGCTGAGGAACCAGATGCACAAGGACCATTTGGAGGGTTTTTCTGCAACGTCCCAGAGGGTCCAGGGCAGAGTCACGCCCAGGGGCTCCCAGCAGTGACCCCTCGCACTCAAGTACTCACAGGCACACCCCCTTCTGCCTGCTTGCTCCCCGCCCCTTGCATGCTTCCTGGGGTGATGCCCAGAACAATTACTTGCACCCAAGTCTTTATCTTGGGGTTTGCTTGGGGGACCGACATGACAGCAATCCTGACTCCTGAAAGTTGGTTTAACCTCTACTTTGTTAAAAACAGGTTCAGGGCGCCTGGGTGGCTCAGTTGGTGGGGCGACTGCCTTCGGCTCGGGTTGTGATCCTGGAGTCCGGGATCGAGTCCCACATCGGGCAGAATGTAACCTGATTTGGAGTAAAGGCCTTTGCATCTGTAGCTAAGGTAAGGACCTCCCGACGAGAGCAGCCTGGACGGGGGCCCTAAGCCCGAAGACAGGTCCTTAGACAAGCAGGGGAAACAGCTGCACATGGGGAAAGGCCAGGGAAGGTGGGGGCAGAGGTTGAAGGGACACAAGCCAGCCAACACCAAAGACTTCTGGGGCTCCCGCACACTAGGAGAGGGCACGGAACAGCTTCTCCAGAAGCCCCACCCCGCAGCACCTCGATCCTGGACTTGCGGCCTACAGGGCTATGAGAAAACAGGGTGCTGTTGTTTTAAGCCCCTCGGGTATGATCACTGGTGACAGCAGCCCTAGGAAGCCGGGTCAGATGGGGTCCCAAAAGTGTGTCAAAGTGTGTCCGGTCCGTGGATCCATCCTGGGCACCTGGGCTCCAGGCCCAGCGTGTGGGGGATGCAGGCAAGGCCATGAGGCCACGGTTCCTATGGAAAAGCTGACGGGCCCAGGTGGTGTGCGGGGCTCCGGGACTCCAAGGAGCCTCCTGGCTCCTGCTCAGTCTGTGCCCTGAGAGTTTCGGGGCTTGCCTGCCCTGGCAGGCCTTCCCGTTAACCTTGGCTGGTTATACATAACCAGAAGAAGAGAGCTAAACGTAGGGGCAGCGATCCAGGCAGGAACAGTGCCACAGAGGTTGGGTAACTCACGGGGGCAGGAGGGGGTCTGCCTTCGGTGCTGACAGGGCTGGGGCTCTAGACGGGGCAGGACCAGAAGCCAGGGGAGCTGCCTTCCTCACCTCACCTACTCGGCTCCGTACCTGGACCAGGGTGCAGGCGCTGGAGAGCGGCCAGAAGGGGCAGCCCAGGCAGAGCGGGCACATCTCAAAGTTGTCCTCACTATTGCACAACTCCTGCCTTCTGGGCACAAGGGCGCGTTGCAGGAGTCCGGGGGGGGGGGCAGGCCCCCACCAGTCCCACCCCTCCCCCTCCCCCGCCCCACCACGGCCTTTGACAGGCTCAGCATTTCTTTACAAAGTAGTTTTAGAATACAAGCAATGATAATTTTTGAGTTAACTTTTTGAAGTTTTAGCTCCATAATGAAGTAAAAATCAAGCCTATTTACTTATAAGAAATGCTTATACTATTATAAGAAGCAAGGATGAGTACCAATAAAATTAGCCCAGGAGCCCACCTGTCCACCTGTGCCAGCTTTGGGAGCCCACCTGCCCACCTGTGTGAGCCTGGGAGCCCACCTGCCCACCTGTGTGAGCCTGGGAGCCCACCTGCCCACCTGTGTGAGCCTGGGAGCCCACCTGCCCACCTGTGTGAGCCTGGGAGCCCACCTGCCCACCTGTGTGAGCCTGGGAGCCCACCTGCCCACCTGTGTGAGCCTGGGAGCCCACCTGCCCACCTGTGTGAGCCTGGGAGCCCACCTGCCCACCTGTGTGAGCCTGGGAGCCCACCTGCCCACCTGTGTGAGCCTGGGAGCCCACCTGCCCACCTGTGTGAGCCTGGGAGCCTACCTGTCCACCTGTCAGCCTTCCAACCAGGTCTACAGGAGGGCAGGGATGTGTTCAGTGCTCACCTCCATCCCCAGCTCTGTACAGGGCCTGGCACCTATGGGTCCCCCAACCACACACCCCCTCAGGAGACACAGGGCAAGTCCTGGGAGCTGAGAGGAGAGGGCACTTACGTGGGTATGTCTGAGAACACCATGAAGCAGCCAACCAGGAACACCAGAGTGCCCACCGCCGCTGCCGGCAGGAGCCAGCCTGTGTAGACCCCTGCAGGGGCAGCACCAAGGTTGGCCATTGGGACCGGGTGGAGGGACCCTGGGAGTCGGCTATCAGTGCCCTGTGGGCCTGTGTAGCCAGCACTGAGCTAAGCACTGGGTGGGGGTCTGCTCAGCCATGCTTGTCCCTCGGGTATCCCCATCCAGCCAGCAGAACCCGAGACCTTCTGGGAGGAAGCCGGCAAGGCACGGTGCTCAGGAATGCCCCCTGGCAGCTCTGAGCCCAGCTCCTCCCTCCTGGCCTCTGCCCTGGTCTCTGGACCCCCTACCATTGACCCCCCCGGGGCTCCTGGACATCCCTAAGTCCCAGTCGCCTCTAACCACCACGCCCCGGATGGGCGTCCCGTCTGTGGGCGGCTCACAGCCCTCTGCATTCCAACCTGGGAGACAGACGGGGGTCCATTCTGGATGCTTCCTTTCCCCCCGCACCCACCCCACCATGGCTAGGTCCCTCAGTTACTTCAGTCTCTCCACCGGACACTCCACTGCCTCCCATGGGTCTAGCCCAGCCCCTGGCCTGGTGTCCTGCTTCCAGTCCCACACCTGCATCGGCCAGAGTGACGCCTGGGCCGGAAGCCCAGGAAGAGCCGGTCCTCCTGCCCTCTGCGGCCTTCCAGCCTGGCTTCGCTGTCCCATGGCCTCTGCTTCTCCTGGCCCCGAGATGGAGCCTCAGGGTCCTCACACACAGGCTGCCCCCGCTCTCTCTGGGTCCACAGTGGCTGTGAGGGCCTCCCCTGTGTCCCCCCATGGCTGGTGCACTCATGAGGGCAGGGTCCCTGCAAATGCGCAGCACCCCGACATGGCTTGCCATCTGAGTATGCCTGAAGGAAGGCTGGCCCAGGCGGGGGGCGAGAAGGCACACGTGCTGTGTCTGGGGATGACAAAAGACTTCAGAAGGGGGGAGGGGATGGTGCTGCCCTGGGGGTGGAGCCTGTGAGGGGAGCTGGGAGAGCCAGGCTGCCCAGGGCAGAAGGTCATTCCGAAGGTCCCAGCCTGCCTGCAGTGGGTGACGGGGCGGCTGACCCTGGGCCCCGGGCAGGGGTGACCTCTGCCGTTCGGGAGTTCCTGCAGTAGCTCAGGGCCTCATGGGCCATGTCTGGTGGGCCAGGGATACTGGCGGCCCTTACCAGCAGAAGGGGGCTCCCGGCCCCTCACTGGGGCGTTAGGAGGGCCCCAGAAGAGCCACAGGCCTATCGCGGGGGCTGGCAGTGGCTGGGCGGGGCTGGGCTGGGAGTTGGGAAGCATTTTCCTCAGGGTGTCAGCATGGCTCCCCTCCGGGGGACACGGATTAGCAGCCTCAAGATGGAGTTGGGGGGGTGCGGGCGGTCCAGGGGGCAGGGGGGCAGCACTCACCGAGCCAGGCGAAGTAGAGGGCCACTTTCTCCCCGAAGTACCTGCGCACGTGGTCCAGAGGCTGGTACTTGGTCCACTTCCACCAGTGAGCCCAGTACTGGAACAGGACCTGCCTCTGGGTGAGGCCTGCGGCCTGTGGGCCCTCTGGGGGCGTCCCAAATGGGCCCTGTGGATGAGAAGCCGTCTGGTGGGGAGATCCAGGCTGGCCTGGGCACCGGGTACTGCACTCTCCCCGAGGTGTGAGAGGAAAGGGTGATGTTGGGGGACCAGGGAGCCATGAGGGCCTCTCCGAGGAAGGAGCATCTGAGTGGAGGCCCTCAGCCGAGGCTCCTGGGGTCCAAGACCAGGGCAGGGAAGGTAGCGGGGGCAGCCCCAGAGCTGTGTGGTCCCTGGCAACCACAGGGCAAGTGGGGCCGGCTGTGCCTCCCAGAGAAGGATGGCACCTTTGGCGGGTTGGGGGGGCCACCAGGCATTCCCACCCATGTCCCCGCAGTCACACAGCGGTGGGTACAGGCCTGCCCCAGCCCTGCAGGCCTCACCACCCCTTTGTGCAGCTCTGAGGACTCATGGCGGGTCCTGTGCATGAGGGCCCAGCCCCACATGGTGGACATTTTGTCAAGGACACTGGTCAGGCTGACAGGTGCCCCTCCCTGGCACTGTCCTGGTTTACCTGGCTTCATGAGGGGCACAGGAGACCTCACTGTCTTCCCCAAGATGGAAGGTGCCCAGGGAGAGAGCCACCGGGCCTGTCATGTGGCACGAAGGGTGGCACCTGGCCACCCCCAGCTTCAGACAGGCCACTGTGGGGCCCAGTCCCATGGCAAGTGTGTTGCTGATCCCGGCATGGCCTCCCGTCCGACCAGGGCTGCCAAGCACGGAGGGCAGGGCCCCGGGGTCCTCCTCGGCCAGGACCTCACCCTCACACCCAGGCCAGAGCCCCCCACCCCAACAACCAACCCCCGGGTCTCACGTCGTGTAGGGGAAGGCTGCGCTGAAGACGCTCTCCGCCGACAGCTGGTTGATCCCGAACAGGTCCTTCTTCTCGTGGCCATGTGGGGTCTCGGCCAGGGTGGCAAACAGCTGGGGGGTGGGCGTGGCGCCAGTGACCCGTCATGTGGCAGCAGGACCGTCCTGGCCCACTTGCCTCCCGGCTGAGCCCTCTGCTGACAGCGACGCCACTGTGTGGGCCCCCGGTCTTGCTCAGGTAGCCTCCCCCACACACCACAATCCCACTTTAGAAACGTGGAGACCTTGGCCAGATCCACTGGACCCACAGGAGTCGGGTCTGGACCTGAACCCAGGCCCTGGCCTTGCTCAGCCTGCTCCCAGCCCATCCTCTGGGCGGGAGTCAGCCTCCGTCTGGGCACCGGCATCAGGGGTGGGCAGTGCCAAGGCCCCGTGCCCTTTGGCAGTCAGCAGGAGGCTCTCCTGGGCCGGCCTGTCCTCCCGTCTTCCCCACCACAGGCCACTGGAGCAGGCCACTGGAGCGGCCCATTCAGGGATGCTGTGGCTGTGGGTCCATGCTGGCCCTCGGTCCCCTTCCCCGCCAACCAGCAGGACCCATGCCCACCTGGGCCCTGGGTCCTGGAGGGGTGCTGAGCAGGGCCCCTGCTGTGCAGTGAGCTGGGGGTCAGCCTGGAGGCCTCCAGCCCCCAGCCCTGAGGGGCGCCTTGGCGCTCTGATCACAGCAGAGCCTTCCTGTGTCCACAGAGGCCTCCATCCCCAGCTCGGGGACACAGCGGGGACCCCCACTCACAATTTGGTGCCTCTTGGTGCTGGGGAAGAAGGTGTCCTGGTTGTCACTCCCGAGGAACCTGTGGGGTGTGGAGCGCAGAGGTCTGGCACACGCACAGGAGTGCACGTGGGGGGCGCACACTCGTGGCTTCATCCCACACCCTGCGGAACAGCTGCCATCCTGGCAGCACCATCGAATCCTGTCTGTGCTTTTTCCTTTCTGGAGGCAGGAGGTCACGGTAGGTTCTCCAGACAGCACAGAATGCCCCCCCCACAGGGTGGGCAGAGAGGGCAATGCGGTGGGGGAGCCTTCCACATGCCCCCCAAAGCTCTGAGCACGGGATCAGCGGCCTCGCGGGTGGTGTCTGGTGGTGGCCTGCTTGAACAGACAACCGACCCCAGGACCTTGGGAAGTCCCATAGGTAGAGGCAGGTGCACACCAGGCTGGCATTCCCCAGGCCTGGAAGGAAGTGTTCTCAGCCTGGGCAGTGAGACCACCTGGGAGTCCTCCATGCTGGTCACCGACGCTGGTCCCCACCACCCCCCGGACACTAGCCTTGTCTGCAGGCTGGTCGCACCTGCGTGGCTAGCTGGGGCTGTACCATGCACATGGACGGGGCCCCCTTCCGCTTCTGCCTCAGAGGCAAGGCGCCTCGGCCCCAACACCCTGCCCACCCGCCGCGGCCCTGTAGCTGAGCAGGAAACAGACCTGAGTGTCCGGCCAGGTTTGGGGGATGTTTGTCCCCCCGCACACCCTGCCTACCCCGACTGACGCAGTCCGTGCTTGCCCACTGAGATGCATGTCCCCAGTTGGAAGCTCCAGGGAGGGAGAACGCCAGTGGAGGGGCAGCATGTTTGAGCTCACTCAGTCCCTGAGCCTCGTGTTCATGCCTTCAGCCGGTTCTTGCACCGGGAGAGGCCCCAGTCTCACCTTGACAGCTTGCTCACTTTGAACTGGCAGGAGTAATACTCAGGGGGCACATCAGGCACGTCCTCCTGCAGGATGTTGGGGATACCCAGCCACGCCAGCAGGCCCGCCGACCAGTTGGAGGCCTGGTTGGGCAGTTCCTGGAAAGGATCGTCACTCGGCTCCCGCTCTTGAGCGGAAGCTGATGCGGATGCCGACACCATGCCGCGGGGTGGGGGTGTGCGGGTGTGCCGAGCGGGCGGCAGGTGAAGGGCTCCAGCAGAGGGAGAACCCCTGCCCTCCCCTGCCGCCCTCTGCCCTGCTGTGGACCCTGTGGGGAGACGCCAGGCCAGCCCCTGCCCCTCTCTGGGCCTCAGGCCCCAGTACTGCCCTGCTGGTCAGTTTGAGGCCAGAGCCCCTCCAGCAGGAAGAGATAAGAGGGCAGCCATGTCTCTGTCCACGCCCACACCACGAGGCTCAGAGGGAGCCGGCAGAGTGGGCAGCACAACGGCCCCCAGGTGGGTCATCCTCAGGTCACCTGGAAGGTGCCCCCCCCCCCGCCCTGTGTCCCCTGGGGGGAGGGGTGGTCTGGGCCTGGAGAAAGCGCACACTCCCTGAGCCCACCCTGGCTGTCCAGCCAGGCTTCTTGGGGCGCAGAGATGGGGGAAGGACCCTCAGGGACACTGAGTGGGGAGCCTCCAGGGTTGTCGGCACTGTGGGGGACCCCTGGGCCCCCCCGGGCACCTGCAGGGGCAGCTTTAGGCGCAGGTCCTCTGCGTAGCAGCAGAGCACGGCCCAGAGGGCGCTGAGGAGGATGTAGTGCACGGCGCCCTCCTCGTCCTGGACGTCGCGCTGTGGGGACGAAAGGCTCCGTGAGAGTCTGAGGGGCATGTGTGGGGGTGTCCGGTCACACTCCTGGGGAAGGCAGATGCCTCTCTAGCCATGGTAACAGCTCCCCAGCACTGGTGGTAACGCTGTTGGATAAGTGGCACCTCCGATCGCTGAGCCGGCAGGGAGCACGGCCGTCGGGAGGTCAGCCCGTCGGTCACAGACAGGGTTGGGATGACTGCTAGGCCTCCGGGACCCACGCCAGCCACGCCCTCTGGGACCAGCGTTGAGGGCACGGGCTGCTTGCTCAGAGACCGCCCGCCCTGCCCCCTCTCCTGACTTAAGGAGGCACTTGAGTCAGCCTTTGGTTTGCAGATGGTGAATGACGGCCTCGGCCTTTGACGAGCCACTGGGCATCCGTGTTATGCATGGACGTGTGGAAGTGTGCACACGTGTGCCAGCGGGCAGGCATGACACCTCACGTGTGTGTGCATGCGTGCAGATGTGTGGCAGGCACTCCTGGAACCTGAGACAGGGACTTGCAGCCCCTCTGCCCCACGTAGGCTGGGTTCCAAAACCCCTCTCTAACCTGGTGGCTGTCAGGCCTTGCTGCGTCACAGCCGGCTGTCTTCCCTAAATGTGCACGTCCGGGCCCTGCCCGGGGCCCACTGCAGCAGACAGGCCTGGGGCAGGGCGGGCTCGGTGCTTCGGGCACCCCCAGCTGGTTGTGCGGTGTGCTGAGAACTGCCCTCCAGACTGACCCCGGATGTCCCCTGTGCCAGTTCTCCCGTGACCCCCATTAAAGGGCAGCCTGCCCATCTGGATGAAGGTTCTGCAAAGTCATGTGGCCATGCAGATGAGCCACACTGTCCCAAAAGCTTTTTGCATAATAAAGGGGGGGAGCATCTTTTCATCCCCACCCACCAGACTGTCAATTGGATCCAAACCCAAAGGGGAGGGGTGTTGGTTCTTGACCCCCGATCCCACTGGGTATATGTCTGTCTGCAGCTCCGGCCCCGTGAAGGGGCGTCAGGGGTGGGGAAGGTGAGCACATCTACTCATAAAAGGGGCTCAAGGACGGAGTCGTAAAGAGGGGTGCATTCACACGGGGGGTCCTCTGAGGAAGGACGACGGCCCAGCAGCGGCTGCACCAAGTACAGAGGATCATCTCAGAAGCACGGCCCCGGGGGGAACTGTGCTGAGCACAGTCCCGTTCTATCAAGTTCAAACAAATAAAACGAAGCTGCATTGTTTGCAACATCAAATCGGTGCCAAGATGATAAAGACACGTGAAAATGTGATTAATGTCAAATCCAGGACTGGTTTACTCTGGGCAGGGAGAGGACACCTGGTGGCAGGGCCTGTGCCCGGGGACCGGTGGAGGGCGGTGGGAGGGGTGGGTGAAGGGCACATGGGGCGAGGCCTCAGGGACAAGGCAACGTGAAGGATCTGGGGCACGAGCGAGGCCGCCGAGGCCTCAGGGCCACATCCCCCACTGGCCCAGACCCACCATGCAGCCACACACGCCCTGTGGCCGCTGTTGCCGAAGACACAGTCCAGGCAAGGGGCCGCTTTAGCTGCTGAGCTCTCACCACGGGGTTTACACCTGGACACACCCATGCAGACTAATGGGGAGGTGGGTCTGAAGGGCTCTGGCTCCCAGGTGCGAGCTGGGCATGCGAGGGTGGGTGTCGTGCTGGCCTGTGGTCAGTGGTTCTGCGGCCAGAGGGAGCTTGCCGAGGGTGGGGCACCAGCAGGACTTTGGTGCCTGGTTTGTTCCGGGGTCTGGACCCCACGTCCTCAGGCCTTGTCAGGAAGGTCATGGGTCATTGAACAGATGCAGAGCCCACCACTGACCCTAAGTACCTGGTCCACATGCAGCCCAGCTGCACAGAGGTTATCCAGAAAGGTCTCCCTCCAGGCCGCGTGTGTGTCTGTCTTGTCCCTGGTGGCACTGTCCTGCTGCCGACCCAGCCTCAGGTCTTCCTCCCAAACGAGGACAAAGTCCCCTGGGAACCAACAGGGACAGAAGTCAGGCTGGCATCCCAGCCAGGACGCTTAGCTTCCAGGTGGGGAGTAGGAGCCAAGCTCTCGGACCCTTGACCTGCTGCTCTGTGTCTCCCTCCCAGCCCTCGCTCTGGCCCCGGTCAGGGCTGGGAGGCCTCCAGGAGGGCACTGCAGACAGGAGGGGCTGCGGAGGGGCTGGGGCCTGCTCCTGGCTCTGCAGGTTAGTCCCAACCCCCCACGGGGTCTTTAAGGACTCTGAGTGCAAGTCACCATCAGAGTTCCCTCCCTGGGATAGAGAACTGTAAAGGCTGGACAAAATGTGGGCAACCCCTGCTTTTCTGGCAAGAAGGATCAACACACCACAAGTGGTAAATAAATAGGTAAGTATCAAAGTAAAACTATTTCTATTTACAGATGACATGATCTTGTATATAGAAAAATCCAAAGGATTTCGCTACGAAATTATTAGGACTAATAACAGGTTTTTTCAAAGTTGCAGGAGACAAGACCCACATGTGGAAATCCACGGGGTTTCTATATGCTAGTGATAAACAAGCTTAAGATGAAAGGAGGGAAACCACTTACATTTATAACAGCACCTCAGATAAAATACTTACAAACAAATTTTACAAAAACTGTGCAAGACTTATACTTTGAAAACCACCAAACATTGTTAAAATAAATGGAAGACCTAAAAAAATGCAAAGATACCCCATGTGCACGAATCAGAAGATCGATGTTATAACAATAGCATTGCTCCTGAAATTAATCCGCAGATTCAACATAATCCTTATCGAAATCCCAGCTGGGTTTTGTTGTTGTTGTTTTTGTTTTTTTCAGAAAATGACAAGTCTAAAATTCGTTTGGAAATACAGGAGATCCAGAATGAAAGAAACAATGTTGACGAAGAAGAACAAAAGTGTAGGACTTTTTGACTTCAAAACTTACTATGAAACTAGAATAACCAAGACAGTGTGGTACTGGTAGGACAGACATCCAGATCAGTGAAATATATTTGAGATTCTGAAAATAAACCCATATATTTATGATTAATCCATTTTATTTATTTATTTTTTTACAAAGGGGGCACTACAATTCAATAGGAAAAAAATAGTTTTCAGGAAATGGTGCTGGGACAAGTGAATATCCAGATTGAAAAGAATGAATTTGGACCCCTACCTCACACTGTACACAAAAATTAACTCTAAGTGGAGTTACAATCGTAAGATGAAGATCATAGACATGAGTAAAAGAACCAAAATGATAAAGCTCTTAGGAGGAAACAGTTGTATATCTTCATGACCTGGTTTAGGTGATGATGTCTTAGACAGAGCTTAGCAGGAAGAGAGAAGACTGAGGGACTTCATCTAAATTAAAAAGCTATGTGCTTGGGGCGCCTGGGGGGCTCAGTCATTTAGCGTCTGCCTTCGGCTCAGGTCATGATCTCAGGGTCCTGGGATCGAGCCCCGTGTCAGGCCCCCAGCTCAGCGGGGAGTCTGCTTCTCCCTCTCCCTCTCCCCCTGCTTGTGTTCCCTCTTTCATTGTGTCTCTCTCTGTCAAATAAATAAATAAAACCTTAAAAAAAAAAAAAAAGCTATGTGCTTCACAGTAGCCAAACTGTGGAAAGAGCCAAGATGTCCGTCGACAGGTGAATGGATAAAGAAGAGGTGGTCTATATACACAATGGAATATCATGCAGCCATCAAAAGGAATGAGATCTTGCCATTTGCAATGACGTGGATGGAACTGGAGGGTGTTATGCTGAGTGAAATAAGTCAATCAGACAAAGATATGTATCACATGACCTCACTGATATGAGGAATTCTTCATCTCAGGAAACAAACTGAGGGTTGCTGGAGTGGTGGGGGGTGGGAGGGACGGGGTGGCTGGGTGATAGACACTGGGGAGGGTATGTGCTATGGTGAGCGCTGTGAATTGTGCAAGACTGTTGAATCACAGATCGGTACTTCTGAAACAAATAACGCAATATATGTTAAGAAAAAAGAAAAAGAAGAAGATAGCAGGAGGGGAAGAATGAAGGGGGGGAAATTGGAGGGGGTGACCAACCATGAGAGATGATGGACTCTGAAAAACAAACTGAGGGTTCTAGAGGGGAGGGGGGTGGGGGGATGGGTTAGCCTGGTGATGGGTATTAAAGAGGGCACGTTCTGCGTGGAGCACTGGGTGTTATATGCAAACAGTGAATCATGGATCACCACATCAAAACTAATGATGTATGGTGACTAACATAACATAATAAAATTAAATTAAATTAAAAAATGAAAAAAAAAAAGCTACGTGCTTCAAAAGCACCACCAAGAAAGTGAAAAGTAACCCAGAGAATGGGAGAAAATATTAGCAAATCATATATCTAATAAGGAACCTGTATTCAATATATATAAAGAACTTTTCAACTCAACACTAGAAAGACAAAATAGCCCAATTTAAACATGGGCAAAGATTGTGAATAGCCGTTTTTCTATAGAAGACAGACAAGCGGCCAATAAGCTGCTGAAAAGATGCTGGGTATCATCAGCCATGAGGGACTCCGAGATCAGAACCACAGGGAGATGCCACGTCGTCCTCCCTAGGATGGCTCATCAGACTAGGGATGGTGTGGAGAGACTCCGGCGGTTTGCCAAGTGCTCCGGTCACTTTGAAAAACAGTTGGGCGGTTTCTGGAGAGCGTTCAACCTCGAGTTACCATATGACCCTGCCAACCCCCAACAATCCCCTCAAAGGCACGTGCCCCAGGAAAGAAACGTGTCCCACGAAATCTGGGGCACGAATGTTCACTGCCGCTGCGTTATTCACATGAGCCACCAGAATATCCATCACCAGATCCTTCGGGGAGACACCTACAAGCGGGGTGCCGGCTAGCCGGGTGGCTCCAGGTCTCATTTCCAGGACCCGGCGCCCGGGTTTCCGCACGGGCTCCCACTCCTGCCAGCAACGCCCAGGGGTCCAGCTTCCGCACGTCCTCGCTGACGCTGGTTATTTTGTTTTGTTTTATTACTTGTAATAGCTGCTGTCCTAACGGGTGTGAGGTGCGGGCGGCAGCGGGCAGCCCAGGTGCTGGGAAGGGTGGGCAGGAGAGCAGGGCACGGCCCCCCTGGAGCCCCTCCAGCCCCGCCCCCTCGGGAGGGACCCCCTCCCTGCCGGCTCCAGCTCCCCGGCCGTGCCCTGCGCCCCGCCAGGCCCTTGCCCCACCCCGGGCTCAGCAGCTGGCCCCAGAGCTGGTGCGGAGAGAGTGCTGGGGGGGAGGGGTGGCCTGGTTACTAGGGATGGTGACTGGCCGCCACCCGTGGGCATCCCATCTGTGTCCCCACCCCCAGGACTAACTTGGGCACAGCTGTCAGGCACTGGGAGCGGCTTACCTATTTGGGGCTTGGAAGGGCTCCCCACCCTGTGGGCGGCCTCCTTGTGTCCATTCAGCTGGAAGGAAAGAAAAAGGCATGGCAGCATTCTGACCCTAATGACTCCTCCACATTCTGCTCCCCCCACTCCAGACACAGAAGGACGAGCAGAGAGCACAGCCACCGAGTATGGGCAGAGCAGCTCCCAGACGCAGGCACGTCCAGGGCTGAGGCCAACCTCATGCCCCCTCCGGCCTCCCGAAGGCCACATGGGCCTCCAAGCACCTGGCTGGGCTGTGGGCAAGGGTCAGGCGTGTAGGTGACATGGGCAGGACCACAACTGAGGGCCTCCAGCAGCTGGAGGAGAGCCAGACAGCCCCCGAAGTGGCTCTGCGCATAGGCCAGAGGCAGTGATGGCGCCAGAGGGTTTCTAGAAGGTCTAGGTGATCCCCGGGCAGGTAACAAAACACCGTGGACACAGCTGACATCCTTCATCCCTCCTTTGGGGCAGGGGCTGTCGGGGGGTTGCCCCCCTCCCAGGCCACTTCCATGCTTTGCACACGTCAGAACACAGCATCTTAAGGAACATCGCTGTGTTTAAGTTTCAGGACACGGTATGTGCCCCTCTCTCTTTCCTTCACGCCGGTGGGACCTGGCCTGGCCCAGCCTGAGCCTGGCCTCTCGCCTAGCCTGTCCCTGGGCGTGTCTGCATGTGCCCCAGGGCCGGTGAGCCGGGTGGTGACCTGGGATCCTCTCCCTTCCTTTCCCCGGGGCAGCTCGAGGGCACAGGCGGTCGGGGCCCAGGCAGGGAGAGACCCTCCTAAACCCACAGCCGACTGTGGGCCCGGGTCCCGGGGGGGGAGGCGAGAGGCTGCCTCCTGAGCTTTACCTCTGAGGTGCTGGCTGTGCTCCCGGAGGAGTCGCCACTCTCGGAGCGGAGGGCCGTGTCGACCAGGACGGTACTGTCCTCCTCCCGGGCCTGCACCCCAGAGCCCAGGGGGGCCCGTGGGACAGGGTCCCCGTGTTACCACGCAGCCCACGGGAACCCGCTTCCCCGGGGAGGGCACAGGCTGAGCTGTCCCACCTGGAAGCACAGGATGGTCCCCCACATGGGCCTCCAGCTCCGAGAGCAGATCAAGGACAAGGAGGGAGCGTTTGGGAGGTTTGGCCCAGCAGCTGTCTGTCTGTCCACCCGTCCAGTGTGTGCCTCCCTCCCTCTCAGCCCTGTCTGGGGTGGTGGGGCCTGAGGGGGCCCAGAGGGGTGGGCTCAGCGGCCCCCTCTTCTTTCTGCTCCCCTGCAGGAGGAGCAGATGATACTCTTTAATAGAGACAAGACCTTGGCTCCTCCTGGACCATCGGGGAGGCTGGCCTGGCCACGCGGACGCTGCGTCCTCCACACCCGATGCCTCTGTTCCAGCTGACAGGCTGGCACAGTGCAGCAAAGAGCACGAGGGGCGCTGTGGCCCGGGGCGGGGGTTTGAGTGGGGGCCGGCCATCTGCCGCAGCACAAGCGATGAGGGCCGTCGCCGGCCCCGGAGGCTGGGAGGGCACGAGGGTGAAGGAGCTGCAGGGGCTTGGCGGGGACAGCCCATGGAGGCCAGAGAGTCTGAGGCCCAGAGAGGCAGAGACGTGAGCCCGCAGCTCCTGACTGTCTTCCAGGTTCCAGACAGCCCGGAGCCAGGGCTTGGCATCATGACACCGTCCCGGTACAGGGCCAGTGTGCATCATGGGGCACTCCTGGAGGGATTCTCAAGAATTTGAAGTCAGCTAGCAGCCTTTGGTGCTGCTGAACACCCCCTGCTGTGGTGTGGGGGTGCGGGGGTGTCCCCTTCGGAGCGCTCTGTGCAGAGAGGACAGGGACAGAGGACGCCCCAGTCACAAAGGCCACAGAAGTGACCTGCTCCACGGTGGGCCCACTGGACAGGTGGGAAAACTGAGGTTCCCTAGGATTGGAGGTGCTCTGCCCAAAGGCACACTGAGCACCTGGCCTTTCTCATCCTCCCCCAGGGCCAGGTAGGCCTCTGGGGCATGAGGGTGAGCCCACAGTTCAGGGCATTGGGAGCCCTCATGGGCTGGGGTTGCTCACCCAGCCTCCCTGGAGTCCATCTCCCCACCTCCCTCCCCGTGGCCCCTGCATCATGGAATGGGTTCCCACCTGGCACGGCAGCTTCCGGAAGAGGCCTCCGAGGTCATGGACACCCTTTCAGCACGAGCCTGGTCTGGGCACAGGTGGGTCTGGGCCAGACCTGTAGGCAGAGAACTGGGAGGGACCGTGGCCCTGCCCAGGTGGGGCTGGCCACACACATGTCCTCACCTTGCCTGGCAAATGGGCAGGAGAGGGGCCTGGCGTAGCCGGCTGGCTGGGGGCAAGGTCGCCCCAGCTCCTGGAACAGGATCTGCCTTTGTTTGAGAAGGGGGTATGGGGCTCTGGGTCTGCAAACAGAGGCAGCCCATTTTCCTAGAGCCCTTCCACCCCACACGCAAATGCCACGGTCCTTCCAGCAAAGGACACCGCTCGTCTTTCTCCCGACTTCCTTAGGGGGGTCGGCTGCTGCTGTGGAGGGTTCGGGAGCGTTGGCGTCTGGCAGGGGCAGCCGCAGCGGGGTCGCCGCCACCTCCGCCTGGGGGGCCGCCCCTCCGGAGACAAAGCCAGTTCTGCCGCTTCCTGGGTGCGACCTCAGGGGCCATCCGTGAAACGGGGTGCAGCCCTGCTCACTGCAGGGAGGGGTGCCCTCCGTCCTCCCCACAGCACTGCTCTCCCGGGGCCCTCTTGTGCAAAACCCCGGAGTGGCGCCGTGGTCTTGGCTGCATCTCCGACCCCCACCCCCTCCCAGGGAGACCCTGCGCAGTGGGTCGGGGCCCGGCAGGGACACCCTGAGCCGGAGGGTCCGCACTGAGCTCTCTGTCTGGGGTCCCCGAGATGGGTTCCCGGGTACCGACTGCGCTGGGGATGCTCCAGAGCCGGGAAGCGGGGTGAGACAGGCTGCAGGGGGCCTCAGCCTGATCCCACAGGGCCTCTGGACAGGAAGGGGTGGCCCGGAGATTTCCCAGCCTGAGACAACTCTACACTCTGCTCTGGCCGCACTGTGAAGGGCCCAGGAAGAGGTCAGCTCCGGGGGTTCCCGGCACTCTGCTCACGGTGGCCCCGGGGATGTCTGCTGGGGAAGAGCGGCGGGGCGGCTGCTGGGGGCCACCGCTCACGCAGTGTAGCCGTGCTACACCAGGCTTTTTGACAATAACTTTTTATATCCATTTGTGTAACACTGAGAAATATGTTGGTGGAAGTGGGGAAAAAAGCCTCCAACTGTGGCTTAACAAAACAGATTTTCCTCACCTCAGTAGACCCAGCAGGCCCAGCCGCCAAGTCCAGGTTCCTGGCCCCGAGCCGGCCGCACTGGCCCTTGCCCTCAAGACAGCAGGTGCCGCGGGCTAAGCATGAGCCCCAGGCCACCCGGCCGCCAGGCAGCCTGGAAGGGGAACAGACCCCAGGGGCTGGGGTAGAACCAGTGCGCCTCCCCCCCCCAGGGGTGGGCACCTGGCTGGTCCCAACACAATCACTGGGCTGAACGGCCCTGGTAAGTGACTGCCAGCCAGGGGCGCCGCTGCTCCCCAACACTCACCTGCCCTGCACTCAGTCTGAGGGCTGGGCCGTCTTCCTGTGCCCCACGTGCTATCCCCCTCGCTCAAGCCCTGCCCTCAGGACCCTGCCCAGACCCGCCCCCCCTCCCAAACATTCCCTCCGCACAGAGCAAGCACCCTCCCCCGGGTGGCCACCTGGTCCACTCCCCGCCCGCCCGCCTCCATCCTCGCTGCTGGCCTCTTGCCACAGTAGGTGTCTGCGTGCCTGGCCCCCGCCCCGCCCCTCCTCAGGGTGCCTCCCCTGCCAGGAAACCTCCCTGCTCCTCCTCCCTCGCGGCCTCCTGGGCCACCACCGCTAGCTCCCCACGCGGGCTCTTCCCGCCAAGGGCCCCACACCCATGGGTCGGGGTTCCCGGGCCTCCTCTGCGGGTCCCCCTTCTGGGATGCTCTGCCAGAGGCTTCCCTCTCCCCGCCCTCTACTCGGCCGCCTCCTCTCTGCTGCCCCCTCAGCCTCCTTCCCCCCCACCCCCAGGGTGGGTCTGCCCCTCATCAGGGTCACCCCACCCCTGCTGCCAGTGAACCTGTCCATGCGCTCTGCTTTCTTCCGAAGGGCAAGTCACCTTCTATTGTCTATGGTTGTCGCTTCATCTACGCCCCCCAGGTCAGGGATTGTTTTTAAAATCTTAAAAAAAAAAAGGCTTGTTTTGTTCCTTGATGTAACCCAAGTACCTCAAAGGACGCCGAACCCCCCCTGTAGCCAGGCTTTCCCACACTTTATTATTCATTCCATCACCTCTGCCCCCCCAAACCCCCCCAGGCGGTGTCTTTGCTTGGGGTTGTTTCAGACCTTGGAAGGCTGTTCCCTCCTGTCTGCGCGCGCCCCTGCGGAGCCCTCGCCCATGGACATGTGGTTTCTGCGGCCGTGGCCTCCTTGGGTTTCCGAGTGGGCACTGTGGCTGCTTCCTGCTGAGGAGCATGTACTGAGGTGCCCAGGGCCGGGTGCGCTGTTTGAAGCTCAGGTGCCCCTGGGGTCCCTCCCCTCCCTCCGGGGACACCCCGCGCTGGGAGCTTTCTAACCGGCTAATTTTGGGTAGGCGCACAGGGATGGCCCCTTTCGCAGTGTGTGCTTCTCGATGGCGGCGTGAGGGAAGGGGGGGGGGGGCCTTGGCCCTCTGGCTTCCCTGACGTGCCTCCTCTTGCCTTGGGCCGGTTTCCATCAGGGTTCTTCGATGCGGCCTTTGCCGGTTGCACACACTGCGAGCATCTTCATTTGCATCTGATCTACTCTTGGCGTTCCGTGCGCTACCGAATTCCACTTGTGTGTGAAGGAACCCATCAAAAGCTCGTCTTGCGGTCCTACTTTGGGAGCCCACAGCCCCTCCTCTGATGTTCCCGTTCACACCGGGGCTTCTGACCCTCGGGACTTGGCCCTGCGGGGGACGTCCTGCCCACGGCGCGCCAGGCGCCTCCCCAACCCGGTCTGCAGCCTTCGGGATCCAGCAGGAAACTGCCTCTCTTGCCTCTTGTCCAAAGTCGTTCAAGGCTCAGCGTCGGTTTTAGGGTTCAGTGGATGGCACGCGACTGGGACAGCGCTGGGTTCAGCACCTCGTGCCCCGCCCCCTCCACCCCCGAAGTTTCCTGTCTGAGACGCGCAGATGCGCTGGGCAAGCGTCTGTGTCCCATCCCCATGAGGACAGGCCTGCTGAGGACTTTCTCTTACTGTCCTATTTGCTCGAGGCTCTTTGGGTTTCTTTTCCCACCCGTGAGGAAACACCTGTTCTGTTAGCGGTGACCGTGAACATCTGGCCTCCCGTGCACCGTTTATAAGTGACTGCTCCCTTTCCTTGCTCGTGCCACACAATCTCTGCAGCCACCAGCCATACTCTGCCTCCCAGAATAAAAAGCGGCGCCCTCGTGGCTGACGTCACGCCGTCTTTCCGGGGCACGGGCACGTCCCTCCCTTGCGTGGGCCAGAACGCCATCCCAGCTCCGCAGAGGGCTCCGCAGGCCCGTCACCTGCACTCCTGCAGGTCTCCGCCTTGTGCTCGGATGCATGGCTCCCCGGGAATAAGGCTTTCAGCAAGGGCATTCCAATCCTGAATCCTGGGGTCTAAACTTTCTCCTGCGACCTCTAGGGCCATCATCCCAAGGCCCTTTCTGGGCCCATGCCCTCCCACCCCCGTGTCCGCCGTGTTTGCTTTCTGTAGGCAGGTGCTCCTGGCTTCAGGCCAACTACTGCCACATCCGCAACTCCTGGGAGGGGTCACCCTGTCGCCCGGGGACCTCTGACCTGCTTGGGCTGCTCATGAGAATGGAGGGGGGAGGGCTGCCCCTGGCGAGATGCGGCCACTGAGCACCTGGAATGTGGCAAGTGCAACCGAGAAGGTGAATGCTTTATTTCATTTTATTTAAACACATTTAAATTTGAATTGAAGCAGCCACACGTGGTGGTGGGCGGCCCCCGTACTGGACGGTGCCACTCTAGAATCTTGGAGAAGGGACCCACGGTGACCACTCGATTCAGTCCTCTTTCTGCAGAAGGGAAATCTGAGACCCCAAGAGAGGCTAAGGTCCCCGCAGCATTAAATTCAGACCCCGGGTGACTGTCGATGTAAATCTTCTAAGAAACAAGCCGGCACAAGGACGGGGTAAGACTGGGAAGCGACGTTAGAGGCTGTCAAGACATGAGCTCTTTGGAGCAGGTCTTGAGCAGAGCCTCAGCTGGGTTTGCGCTGTCAGCGGCCCCGCGCGGCCAGGTGCTCGGGCAGCGGCGCCTCTGGCGCTCACGGGCAGCCCCGGCCTCGGAGCGCCGCGGACGGGTGGGACGGGCGGCCTGGGCAGTGGCTGGCAGGGGGCCTGGCGCATGGCCATGGCTGTCGAGGAGCCCAGTGGGTCGCAGCACACGGGACCCCGCGATCCTGTGCCCACGGTTTTGTTCTGAAATACGTATGATTAGAAAAGCCCTGGCGTCGCCTGGTCTATAAGACCAAACAGGTCTGGGCTGCCAGGCCGGCCCCCGAGTGCCCCCACCCCAGGCAGCGCCCTCACCCCCACCAGCCCGCCCGTCTCTGGAGGAGGAAACAGACGTGGCGGGAGTGCCACGGGCATGACAGCACCAGGTGGCAGCGTACGGGCCACAGTGTCCCGAAGCGGCACGGGCGTCACACACGGCGGGTATCACTCAGTGCCTTTTTATTGCCATCGGGTTTGTGACTGCTGAGAGAGTGCCGGCTTGAGGAGCAACGGGTGGGTAAGAACCGCGGCTGGGAAGTTCTTGTGAAGAGAGGGACCCGGCAGGCGCCAGGAGGACTCAGAACCTGACGAAGGTGGCGTCGATCTGCCGCACTGAGGGCAGGGCCAGCATAATCTTCCGCCGGTACTGGGGGTCCTTCTGCAGGGGGTTCCGCTCCAGGTACACCGTCTCCAGGCTCTTGGCCGCTTTCAGCTCATCGAGGTCGCTCCAGCTCTCAAGGAGGTTGTCGTTCATCTGGAGGACACGCACACACATTAGGAAAGCCTCTAGGACAGAACAGCCCCGGGCCTCCTGGCCCCACATCTGAGCAGGAGCCCACTGACGCGCTCCAGTCCTCCCCACGCAGAAGACAGCCAGGTGTCTTCCCCGGAGCCTCCTGGGACCTCCTAGCCGCCTTCCAGGAGCACCCCAAGGAGAACACTCTTGCTTACGCCCAGAACGTGGGCCACATCACCAAACAGGGGCGAATCCAAGTTAAGATCAGCAGAGAAAAGACAAAGCCACACCGCTTACAAGCCCCGCCCCATCTCTAGGCAGAGTGTTAAAGCAGGTTCCACTGTACTTCCTACAAACCAACGTGGTGGTTGTTTCCAAGGCCTGACTGAGTGCTCTGACCCTAACATGGCCAGCACAGCAGAGGCCACGCCAAGTAAATGTCCATCTGTCCCGTAAGCTGCCTCTGGCCTGTTCCACTAGGGGCATTACTGGTGTCTGGGAGGAAAATGCCCCCCACCACTGAGCTCCCACTGCCCACGTGATGTCCCCAGGATACAAAGCTGGACGAGGGGCTCAGAGGTCTGAGCTGTACTGCTCAAAGCAGTTAGGGTCCATCCTCCTGACCGTCACGGCCCACCTGGAGGGGACCTGCCAGAGATGGGAAGAGTTCTCTGACTTTTTAAACCACCATCAAGACGAGGGCATGGCGGGCCTCTGGCTTCAGAGTGCCCGTCACAGCGTGTGCCTCTGACCAGGTCAGCCCACACCTGTCCTGTGGATGATCATGGCTCCTCTGTGGGGGGCAGGGCAGGGGGCTCAGAGAGGTGAGCTGCCCTGGTTTCTACCAGTTCCCAAAGAATACAGCAGAGGAACAAGTGAAAACAGATGGCAGAAGGGTCTCTGAAGGCAAGATGCACTAAGCGCCTGGCTGAAGGTGGAGGCGAGGGCTCAGGATGGGTACGCGTGTGAGGTGCTGTGTGGGCACGCGTTCAGCAACCAGCTCCCAGAGAAATCAAAAAGCCCTCACTTGTACTGCCTGCCAATTCCTGTGGTGTAAATACCCCGCCATGGCTGATTTCACGCTACCAGCATCAGGTCCCTGACCACAGAGTTGGGATGAGGCACATAGCTCCGACGAGCGAGGGCAAGTGGGCTCCAGCCTGTCACTGCTCACAAGGGTTTTGGATGACAGGAACTTTAAATGAGGGGCAAGCTGAAGAGCTGCTGGGAGCGTATGCATCACTACCAGCTTCGCGTCTGCTGGTCTGATCCCCCAGGTCCGGTCGTGCCCGTTCTAGAAAGCACGCTTGGAGAGATGGTGGCCCCGGGCCCCCCACGCACAGAGGCAGAGAGCAGGGCCGCTCCTCCCGAAGGACAGGGAGCAGACCTGTCCTCTGTTGAACCTATGGTGGCAGAGGGTTTGTGGTGTCTTACCACTACTTTTTCTTAAGCATAGATCACATTTTCCTATTTGCATATCTAATGATTTTGGATCAAACACTAGACATTGTGGATAATATGTTAACGAGACTGGATTCTTTGAAGAGGGTTAATTTTCTGTTCTAACAAGCAACTTAATTACTGGCTGATCACCTTTGGGCTGTGTGGGTTTGGTGTCACACACCTTGTCAGGGCCCCTCTAACTTGGTGGGGACCAGCCTCCAAACTCCACCTCCTCTGGAGATATTCTTGAGGCCTGACTTCAGACTTTATTAGGGTGGGTTTGAAGCAGGTCAAATCTGAGCCTGTGGTCCTTACCCTCAGAAATGGCCTTTCTGGAGTCTAGCTGGATGCCAAGAGTGTTGGCGAGATCCTTCTACTTGGGCAGGACTGAGCTGCCCAGTGGCGCTACTGGGTGAGCCTTGAGGGGGGTGGCCTTGTGCCCAGACTGCTCAGCCCTCAGCCATGGACTAACAGGGGATCCCCACATGGACCTCTGGGGCCCCTTCTCTGCACAGCTACCCCCGTCCAGGGCCGTGTCTCGCCATAAACTTCGATCTCTGCTTCTTCAGCTCAACTGAACTGCCATGCTCTCCTGGGGACGAAGCCTGTGCGCTGCCCAAGCAGAGCCAAACCATCTTGGTGCTTCTCACAGCCGGAGGACTAGTCTGTGATCAGTTCCACAGCCACAGCCAGACGACTGTCTTTATTAACTTCCTGCGATGACATATACTTCCAGACCCAGCTGTATAAGGAGCCCTATTTTCACAGAATTTCTTGTGGGCTTCGTGTGCCACCAGAACCCAGGTCTTGGCCCTTGTGGAGGGACCGAGGACTGTGTCACAAGGGCCCTGACACCGAGAAGGCACTCTGCTGCCAGCCTGAGGGAGCGCCTCCCCTGGGAGGGGACACTGGAGGATAACTCTTTACGGACAGATTCTTAAGTGTTATTCTGTTAAGCATAAGTCTATCCACTCATACAACTTGAGTGGCTCATGTGGCCAAGTGCCAAGTGAGACGCTGTGGCTGTGCCGTCAAGGCCAGTTGAGAGAGAGTGCACTGAAGGGGAGAATCACTAAATGGCGCCTGTGCCTTAAAACACGCAAAATGTATATTCATTTAACAAAAGCATCAGTAGGGCACTGCTTAGAAGGAAGAAGTATTTTTGTGGCATAGTCTGCTTAGAGACGTCTCCCTGCCATCACATCACGGCAGCGGACTCCGGCGTGGAGCACGCAGAGCCTCTTCTGTTTCACTGTAGCTTCATTCCCATCTGCCACAGCACATGCTTCTGTCTCGCACTGCGGGCCCGTCACTTGTCCGCGGCGCGGGGCCAGTTTTACAAACCCCAGATCTCATCACTTAGGATGAGTGGCAGCCGGGCCTCAGGGCGGTTTTCTCCAAGATTCAGGGAGTGCGGAACTGGAACTTTTACCACTGTAACGGCGTCTTTGATACAGTAACTTTTAGAGAATCTTATCTTTGTATACTTCCAAAGTTGGAACACAAAACCATTCACTTGCATTGTTTCCATACACATTCCAGGGTCTCCTGAGTCCCTGGCGGGGCAACGATGTTAGGCTCATGGAGGGAAAACTGATCGCCTTCATATTTCTCCTTTTAAGTTCTTCACCACGGGATATAAAGGAGCTTGGGTGGGACCCTTCCCTTCCTAGAGTATCTCCCCAGAAGGGGACAATTTTTAGCCTCTTTTAATCTAGAACATTTCCCACACTCTGTAGCATAATTCCAGTAGCGGATTCAGGCAACGCTCGTCATTGGAGAGCTGGATGTCTGCCGCGTGTCAAAGAATATTTGACGTTTTCCCAGCAGACTGCCCATGGTTATCAAGACCCAAACTTCACTGGATATATTTCCCCGCCTTACGATGGTTTTTTGGCTGCTATTTAGATAGAAAACATGCACTTAATTTCCCCCAAACTCAGTAATATCTTAAAAACAGAAACAGAGGTGTGGGGGAATTCTCAAGATACATTTCATACACCACTGGGAGGATATCAACATCACTTATTTTTTGAAAATCCGCAGGACATTTCAACAAGGAGACGTGTGCTTTGTATCGTGCTGGCGTCAAAAGAGGTGCCTGTTACTTCAGAGAATGGTAGGGACTCCGGAGAGGGCCAGAAGGAGCCTCCCCGATAGAGGCCAGCCTTTTCAGAACCCAGTCATGGAGGGGAAATCCTGTTGCTTCTGCTGTGTTTTGTCAGTGAGGCCCGCACACGCGCACGGGCAGGGTCCCACGTGGGCACGGTTGCTAGGACCTCGGGCGCCGGGGCCACGCTATCGATTACCTCCCGTGGCTTCTACTGAGATGCTTTTTCTCCTTGTCACGGGTCACGTTCTTCTGCTTCTCCGCGCACTGAGTACTGTGGAGGCTACATGACTGGGGGTTTTGTTGTCCTCCTTTAAAAGCGGTGTTTCTGGCAGAGCCTCCAAGTCCTGTGGGGGCTTGGTCACCGGCTCTGGGAGAGCGTTTATCTGCCCCTGACGGGTGGCTGTGGCGGCCCGTGGATGGAGCTTCTGGGGTGTCTGGCATCACCCCTCCGCTCTGGCAGGTCGAATGCCAGAGCCTCCACGTGCTGTATGGCGTCCGGAATCTCCACCTGGCCTCGAGTTCCCGCGGCTGTCTGCCTCTGGGACACACGAGCAGCTGAGTCGTTGCGAGGGCTTTGTCCCTGTGCAGCAATCTCCCTGCTGCATGCCTGCCCAGAAAATTTCAGCTCCCAGGAGCCCCAGCTCCGATTTCTGCCTCCTTTGTCCAGGGAAACAGCCGCTGTGTCTGTGCCCACTTGTCGGTGGAAAGTACCCTGAGCTGAGGGCCCGGGTATGACCATGGTGACCACCCCGAGCCCACGGCCTGCAGACAGCTGCCACCTACGCTTGGCCGTGTCTGTGGCTCTTCACGCTGAGATGACAGGCCGATGGCCCTACCTCCATGCCTAAAACTACCTCCAAATCCAAATTCAACAGGACAGGTTACACTTGTTTGTATCTGTATCTATTTTCTTGTATATGGAGTGTTAGGATCTGACTCACACACCAGTATACTTATTTATCCTGTAACATATTTAAAATAGTTTCAAAATGATAATACCAACATTGGCACGAATAAAACTAGCGAGTGACGCGCAAGATCCTTCTTCTAGGAGTTATTTTACACAGGCCACAGTCAGACCTCTGTTTCCTATGTCACTTAAATAATTCTTTCCTTTGTGCGGTTGCTGTACTAACTTGAAATATAGCTAGTCATTTGTTTCAGTCCGTTTGTAATTGTAAATTAAAAACATTTAGAAAACCGAACTACGCAAACAGATGTATTCAGAGAAGTCGCCCTCCACCTTCCCCCTCAGGCCCCACAGGAGACCATTTATGCAGGTTAACACTTCCCGTGTTCCTCTTTGCAGGAATGAAGGAAAGAGGTATCTGTTCTTGCTTATCACTTTCTATACGTGTCCACATGATCACTTACTATGGACAGCACACTGCATGTTTGGAGCCTGTCCACGCTAATTTCTGGGAGCCGTGATGATATGGCGAAGGAGAGACTATCAAGGGAGCTCCCAACTCCTCTGCTCTTCCTGCTTGGCCTCACAAGCCTCCCTGCCTGGGACCGTCGCCTCTCCCTCTGGAGGTCACCAGTTTCTGCTGATTCACCGTTGGCGTTTCTCTTGAACTCATTCCCCTTTTCTGACCCTGCTGTGGCCGCCTCGGGCCAGGTCCGTTCATGTGGCCATAGTGGCCGGCGAGGCAGCGGGGAGGGTCCCGGGCCTCCGCAGGCCTCTGCGGTCCTGCCAGCATGAAGCGTACTTTAGCAGCCACATGCTCACCTCCTCAGCTGTCACTGAAATACACCTGCTTCTCCTTTTCCTCTGGGCATAAAAATGCTCATTGCCAAGAAGTGAGAAATACAGCAAAGTATTTAAAAAAAGGTAAGAATCACGCCCAGTCTCGCCACCCGAGGAAGACCACGGTCGATCTTCTGCTCTGCTTTCTTCCACCTGCTCTGGGAGCCCATCTACCTCAGTAGGGAGGGGCTGGCCTAAGTTTTCCCTCTTGTTCTCTTGGAATATACTTTTCTTTTCTTTTTTTTTTTTTTTTAAAGATTTTATTTACTTATTTGAGAGAGAGAGAGAATGAGAGATAGAAAGCATGAGAGGGAAAGAGGGTCAGAGGGAGAAGCAGACTCCCCGCTGACCAGGGAGCCCGATGCAGGACTCGATCCCGGGACTCCAAGACCATGACCTGAGCCGAAGGCAGTCGCTTAACCAGCTGAGCCACCCAGGCGCCCCTGAAATATACTTTTCTACACATTTGTTTTTCACTTAGGAAAGAAGTACATGCTTGTTATGGAAAACTTGGGAGGAACCAAAGAGTATGAAGAGAAACAGGAAAACCAGCTACACGTTTACAATCCAGAGACAAGGGCTTCTCGCTTCTGTGTCCACACTTCTAGTCCTTTCTCTGCTCATGTGTGTCCACAGGCACGGAGTTCAACAACATCTCGATCTCCCTCAAAACACTTTGCATATTCCTTTTTCGTCAACGCTATATTATGAGCATTTTTCTGTAATGAAATCTCCTTTACAAACATCATTTGAAGGCCTTGTTTATAGTGGCATATTTCATCATATGGATATATCATAATTTATTTATTATTCCCTAAGGTGGAAAAATTGTATGAATAATACAAACCTAAAGTTTCAGAAGAAAATCTGGGTAATTGTTTTTATAAGCTTTGGGTTTATAATCTTTTCTAAACTGGACACCAACACAGAAGAGCAAGGAAAAGACAGATTTGTCTTTCTTCTTTGTAATCCGATCTTTTTCTTTTTTACAATGAACAGATAGACTTTATCATTAGAAAATACAACAAAAGCTATTGCCATTGTAAAACAACAAATCCCGATAGTTACGTATTTTGTATGTAAATCTTTGAATTTCTCAGCAATTTGTTAGGGTCTCGAGGCCCCGAAGACTCCACAGGACCCAGGTGCTGACGAGAGTCCTGCCAGCGTACCCAGGGAGCGCTTGCCGCAGCACAGCCCACATTCCAGCAAAGGCTGGTGCCAGTCTGAAGCCAAAACGCCACATCTCACTGTTTTAGTGTATTTTAAAAATTAATGAAATAGAAAATGCTTTATGTATTTTCAAGCAACTGTTACTTCTTACTCTGTGACTTGCCTGTTCATGCTCTACCCCATTTTTTTTTTTTTAGGATTTTATTTATTTTAGAGAGAGACGCAGCAAGCGAGTGAGCACAAGCAGGGGGAAGGGCAGAGGCAGAGGCAGAGAGAGAATCCAAGTAGACTTCCTGCCAAGTATGGAGTCCGCACGGGGCTTGATCCCACAACCTGTGAGATCAGGACCTGAGCTGAAATCAGGAGTTAGACGCTTAACCAACTGAGCCACCTGGGTGCCCCTCTACCCTCCTGTTTTCCAGTGGCACCTCTGGATGAGCTGTGTTTAATATATGGATATTAACCTTTAGTTCACATATTTCCACAAGCATGTTTTCCAATGGTATCTACAGTTGGTCTCTGTCCAACTAACCCACTTCCCCTCGAAGTTCCTTCCTCTTACTAAGCCTCATGTGTGCCGGGCACTGTTCTAGGGGCCAGGATGTAAGGGTTAGCAAATAGATTCCTCTGCCCTCACGAACCTTACACACCACAGTCGGTGAGTGAGACAGAAAAATGAAAGTAAGTAAAGAGACAGGACTTCTACTTCGAGGGAGGAAGTAATTGGAGCTGGACTTGCCTTTCTGTAATAGGCTAGAAAATAGGAGAAATCCCATGAAACCGCGGTTTGCGTACGTTGGACAATGGGCGACACACAACAGGGACTCCCGAGCGCAGGAAAACAAGGGAGGGGGGCTCTGTGCCCATCGGGCCTTCTTGCTGGAGGCACTCTGTGCACCACAGGGGAGCCCGAGCACAGCCTGCTGGCCACTCTGAGTTGAGGCAGGGACTGTAGTGTGGAGAGGCAGAAGTAGCTGGAGTTCCTGGAGAGGAGTGAGCTATGTAGGGAAAAAAGCTTCAGAGGTGCACCTAGTGTGCCCTGGAATCTTGGACTGAAAGCTGAGTGCGGATTGGCCCAGGAGCAGCCGCCAGAGGCCATGAACCGGACAAGGCCCGAGCTCATGCAGGGAAAGGACATGTTCGTGCTCCCACCAACCAGAGGCAGAGACCTCACTAAATGCCTGGGGCATTCACTAGATGCCCAGGATGGATCACAGCCTGGAAACAGAGCAGAGAAGCCTTCGAGGACAGGCTTCTTAGACTCACACTAATAAAGCTGCAAACAAGTCTCAAAAGGATCAAGGGGTGACTCAACCGTCTGCCAGATAAAAAGTACAATATACTTTAAAGGAAAACAACAAAAATCCAGAGAGTCAATAACTGAACATCTCTCCCTCTTTTTTAAGATATTTTATTTTTATATAATCTCTACGCTCAACATGGGGCTTGAACTCACAACTCCGAGATGAGAGTCGCGCCAGCCAGGCGTCCCCAATAACTTATAATCCTAATGGCCAACAGCAAATACAAAAATTACGAGCCATGTGAAAAAGAAAGGCTTTAAGGGAAACACACACGTAAGGAGAGAAACAGAATCTACAAAAAGAGAACCAAATTTTTTTAGAGTTGAAAAATACAACATCTGAGAGAGAAAGCTGAGTATGTGAGCTTAACAGCACGTGAACACTGCAGAATAGAAGATCATGACGTCTGACACGAGAGCAGAAGTCATACAAATGGGAGCGCGCAACATAACAGCCGGCAGCCCCACTGCCAAGCGCTGGACAACATACGCGTCACTGGGAGTTTTAGGAAGAAACAGCAGAAAAATTTTTTGAGGCAATTATTTTCAAAAGTTTTCTGCATTTGACTTTGAAAACTATACATTCAGAGACCCAAAAAGCTCAATAGCACATGACATGCAAGTGGCAAGAAAGACAAGTGATAAAAGGAACATAAAATAGCAGCTGGAGGGAGAAAGACGCATTGCACACAAGGGAACAAGGACAAAAATGACGAACCACTTCCCATCAGAAACAGCTCAAAATGGGGCCCCTGGGGCGAGTTCAGTGATGGAAGGCAGCCCCCAGCACGCTGTGTGTAACACTACCCTTCAAGAATGAAAGCAAAGCAAAGCGGCTTCTCCAGATCAATCAAAGCTGGAAGAACTGGCTCACAGCATATGCTGCACAATAAAAATGCTAAAATTCTTCAGGTGGGAGGGAAACGCTACAGTGCAAACTCTACAGAAGACTAAAACATGCCAGAAATGGTAAAACAAGTGGGTTTTCTTGTTACTAAATTTCCTTTGGGGTGTCTGGGGGGCTGAGTCCATTAAGCATCTGACTCTTGGTTTCGGCTCAGGTCATGATCTCAGGGTCGTGAGATCGAGCCCTGAGTCGGGCTCCGCACTGAGCATGGAGCCTGCCTGGGATTCTCCCTCTCCCTCTGCCCTTCCCCACCCACATGCATGCTCTCTAAAAAAAAAAAAAAAAAAAAAAAAAATTAATTTCCTTAAAAGATAACTGATACGGCGACGTATCATGGGGTTTATAACCTATTAAAAGTAAAACATAAGCCAATATTAGCTGCTGGAGAGGAAAGGAAGCGTGCTCCTGGAAGGGCCTTACGTTATATGTGATGTGCTGTAATATTACTTGAAGGCAGACTGCGGTTACTTAAAAATATACTTTGTGATTCCTAGAATAAGTCACCAAAAGTCAAGCACGCAGAATATAAGCAAATATGTCAACAGTGGAAATAAAATGGACTATCCCCAAAACAACATTTTTCCCAATCTAAAAAGGCAGGAAAAGAGAGATAAAGGAACAAATAAAAAACAAATAGCAAGATGGCAGATTTAAACCCAACCATGACACAGAATGCAAGTAAATGTAATTATATTAAATATAAGTAGGGTAAACACCTCGCTTGAAGGCAGAGATGGATCAGACTGGATAAAAAAGCAAAACTCCTGTGTTGTTTATGAGAGATACATTTTACTTATTATGAATGAAGACAGGCTGAGTAACTGGATGGAGAAAGATACCCATGGAAATAGTAATCAGGAGACAGAGTAGCCAGATTAACACAGGGACGTAGGCCTCAGAACAAAAACAGAGGGCAGTGAAGAAAAAGGACATTCCATATGATGAAAAGATAATGCTTCAAAAAGACACTACAATCCTACATGTCTATGCAACTAATAAAAACCTTCAAAATACAAGAAGCAAAAGCTGATGGAGCTGACAGGAGAAAGCAAATCCACAGGTATGGCTGGGATATTTCAACATCCTTCTGTTGGTAATTGGCAGAACAAATAGAACATCAAAAAACACAGAATTTGGGTGATTAAAAATTTATGAGGACTGGCTTCCCATTTCTCCTTCAGAGACTAGCTAACAGCTAAGCACACCCCATACGAGCACAGAAGGGTTTGAGAGCTCCTGGTTTGCAACCTCCCCTCCTGGAAAGCACAATCCTACCTGCTTCACAGGGTTGCCGTGATCAGGAGACCGGAAGAGAGAGCTCCAGGTTCGAGCAACTGCCAGCCTGCCTGCCTCCCTGATGGCCGGGGTGCCCTGCCGGGCCCTACCTGTGGTCTCAGCACCCCATGTCCCATACTCTTGTCCCTTGGCAGGGCACGGAGAAGGAATCACACGTTTCAGAAAGATAGCTTCAGGATCAGCTGGTGTCCTTGTCACCCAGGCCCTCTGCCCCTGGGTTCCTCATTTGTCAGTGGGTTTCTCTGTGGGGTTCTCTGGCCTCTTCAAGCCAAACCCTTGCTCTGGTCCAAGCAGCCTATCCCCAGCTGCACCTTCCTGCAGGGGTGGGCCGCACACTAGACCCACTGGGCTTATGGTGGCTCGCTGGTGCCCCTGGCCCAAGACCCTTTTCTCTCCTACCTCTCTAATTCTGGGTCTGGTGTCCTCAGATTTGCTCTGGCATCACAACTTGACACTACCTAAGACCCAATGCTATTAACAAGGGGCTAGGGACATTTTCACAGCAGGTGACCTGTTGATATTTTAAGATGAGGAAAGAAAACCATACAGGATGCGAGCAGGGTCAGCAGCCTGCCTAGACGAGGACGGATCCCGCCTTAGATTCAGCACGAATCCTGGTCAGAGGGAGCACATCCCGGACAACACTCAGCTCACAGCATCACAGGGTCAGAGTGTGCAGGGATCCCTGCGGGGCCGCCAGCCTGGGGACGGGCAGCACACATGCCCATGGGATCTGATGCGGAGGGTCTCAGTTCAGGGATCATTCTGCAATGCCTTTAGTGGAGTCAAGAAGTTAAGACTTCCTACATCCTGTTTCTCTTCCTATTGCTTCTTATTGGCTCTGCGACACGACTCCCCAAAACCACACATCAGAGAAGACTCGGTGGAGTCCAGGAGGACGGACTGCACAAACCCAGCCGAATTCTACTTCTGGGGGGCATGTCCACACTGAATGCACGAGCTCCTGGGCTGGGTTTGGCAATTCCAGGGTCTCCCCATCTGGAGTAAAGTGGGGCCTGAGGTTTTGCTCCTGGGTGACGCCGACGCACAGACAAAGCCAACACCAAACTCCGAGACGGTGCCCGCCCACCTCACCCTCCCGGGGGCTCCAGGCTGGCGCCCCTGCCCTTGCTCACGGCACCCTGCTCCGAGGCACCATTTCAGCAGAAGCAACATCCACCCCAGCATGTATCCACTTACCCAGAATTCCTGCAGCTCTGTTAGATGGCTGATGTTCTCAATCTTTTTGATTCTATTTGATGCAATGTCCAACATTGTGAGTTTGTTCTAGAACAAGGAGATAAGATTTTTCCTGAATTACCCCAGTTCAACAATGACTGTGTGACCACGCACATGGTGTCGGGGGCCAAGCTGAGAGCTGTGGGGCAAGCCACCCTCTCTACCCTCGTGGCACAGGAGCGTGCTAACAGGATGGTGATGCAGCCCCCCCCCGCCCCGGCCCCGCCATTTCACTCACACACAGAACCCTCACAGCCACTGCATGGAACGCTCATTACCACTGACACCTGATGCTCCCAGCCCTGGACTCCCGGACCCCTGTGCACCAGGGTCCCCATCCTGGTGAGATGTGTGGTCCCAGAAGAGCAGAGTGACACCTCCCTGGGAGCAGGGCAGGCCTGGGGCTCAGGGCGGGGGGGGGGGGTGCTCCATTGCGTGGGGGCTTCTGGGTGGGCTCTGAAGAAGGGGGTGACACTTGTAGCCACATCTATTCAGTCCATTTTGAGGACATGCACAATACTTCAAAAATCCTCAAAACAGTATTTTTGTCTTCACTTAAAGAGATGAGGAGCCCAGGGCTCGCCAAGGGAGGAAACCGCCCAGGTACGAGCAGAGGTGGCAGAGGGGGCACTGGTGGCCCCAGCCCGTGCTCCCGGAGGACCCCCTTCTTCTGGGAAGAGGCCACCAGGACGAAGGGGCAGAGAGGAAAGCCTGGTGCTGAGGGAGAGCGGGTCGAGCGCCGGTCTGGGATTTACAGCTGATAGAAGAGAGCAGAATGAGTGCTCGGCCCTACTGAGGAGTGTCCGGAGCGACTGAGCACCCTCTACAGAGGCCAGACGCTGTGTCTCCTGCTTCTAGCGTGTGCCCCACCATCCCCTTCCTAAGAACGCTCAGCAGACACTGTCAGCTGAGCCTGGGGAGTAATTTTTTAAAGTTCGGTTTCAAGCTTTAACAGAGTTGAATAACACTGTAGTAAAAATGAAGTCTGTTAAAGCTTGCATTGCTTGCTGAACCAGGTTTAATCAAACCAACCGACAAATTTTTCTAAAATCAAAAGGGAGGGGCGCCTGGGTGGCTCAGTCGTTGGGCGTCTGCCTTCGGCTCAGGTCATGATCCCAGGGTCCTGGGATCGAGCCCCACATCGGGCTCCCTGCTCAGCGGGAGGCCTGCTTCTCCCTCTCCCACTCCCCCTGCTTGTGTTCCCTCTCTCGCTGTGTCTCTCTCTCTCTGTCAAATAAATAAAATCTTAAAAAAAAAAAGGGAAACATTTAGAAGTTGGTTGACAGCCACTGATAAGCGTTCATCCCTTCTTGTCTACCCATTTCTGACTGTAGATCCCTTCTTACATTTTCTGCTGCATTCGTGGGATTCTGATTTCAAATCCTCCTTAGAACCCTAAGTTCTAAGGGAAAGTTAACAATTGTCTCAATAAAATAAGAACAAATCCATGAACACACACATCAGCCCGCAGGCGGCGCCGTCCTGACTCAGAAGGGCTCTGGCCCTGGTCTCTGACTCCTCGAGGGTCCACCCGTGCCTGTCCCCTCTGCCCCTGCAATGTCACCCAGCAAGAGCGCTGGCCAGTCACCCTCCAGGACGCCACAGGGTCCACGCTGTGTCACGTGGCAGCTGGGTGAGGAGCTCCTCCGAGTAGCTTGTGTGGGGCCTGTCATGCGCGCTCAGACTGCTGTGTGAGAGTGCAGCGTGACAGGAGCCTCCCGCCTGGGGGGCTGGCGGGGCTGCAGCCAACAGGGACTTCGGGGAACTTGGCAGGAGAGGGCGGGCAGCAGGCAGTGCCAGGCTGGGGCCGCCACCGCAGCGATCTCCAGCCCCCCCGAGCCCATCCTGCGGTGCTTGGTGTCATCGGATGAGCGTGCTTCGATCGTGCTGCGGGCCCCGTGCGAACGCTCAGCACCGGGGCATTGTGGCTGACAGGACTGGTCCTGGGCCTCTGAGCACACGGACTCAGTTATGTGCTCAACACGGTCTTGTTGTTTTGGGCGGAGCTGGACAGGGTTTTGAAAGCTCATCCAAAAGCAAACCAGTAGGGAATTGCTTTAAAAAAAGAGGAGGAACCGGGAGGGGCGGGGAGCAAACACAGCAGACGGGGCGTCCACCGTGCAGTGACACGCCGCAGACGACTGTGTGCGGGGGGAGGAAGCCTCGGCGGGTAGCGGGGGGTGACGGGGAGGGAAGGTGGCATCGCCAGTGGTGCTGGGACAGGGGATTTGCCACTTGGGAAAAACATACATTTACCATTTACTTCCTTATCTCCCAGAACAAAAATAAATTCCAGATCAATTACGAGAGGAAACTTAAATGAACATTTGATCTCCAACTGAACGAAGCCCTGAGGAGACTGTCACGTTGGACCAATGATAAATGTTCTAGTAACATAATTACCTTTAAAGCCACAACTGCCTTTTCCTTTTTTTTTTTTTCTGTTTTGTTCAGAGGCCCAACAATGATCTGGAGTTGAACCCAGACCACAGCGTAGCACGGCTACCGGAAAATTCTACATTCTCACTTCTTTCCTATTTGCTGGGGACCTGTGCTGCAGACACTACCCTCCTCCGACCCTGGGGGGCATGGGGTGGGGGGACCCACAGTTTGCCATGGGCGTGGGCCCCTCAGGCTGGACATGTGCACGCCCTGCCAACTGCGCTCTCAGGGCCTCCGTAGAGTCCGGCCTCTCACAACCCTGCCTCCACCCACCGCTCTGCACTGCCCAAGTGCGCCCGGCGGATACGCCAGTCTGGTAAGCTCTCAACCGGACTGCAAGGTGAAGGGAGGAGACTACACTTACCACGGGCCCAATTCTCACTCCTCGAAAATTCTAGTTAGTGGTAAAATGAAATTCAGAACATGGTTTTCCCTCTAAAACATTACTAACAGTGACTAGACCCAGGGGCTGAGGCACAGAGGCCAAAGGAGCCTCTACTAAGACTGAAGTGCTAAGTTTACAATAACCAAAGTAACCAAATCGTTACCTTTGCTGGCAATAAACAAAACAGAAAAAAAAACCCCCAGTAAAATTGAATGAGAGAAAGTCTTTTATTTGTCTTGAATACTGCAGGGAGGAAAAGTAGGCTTGCCAACAGGCAGCTGAGTGCCGCCTGGCCTCCCCGCTCAGCGCATCTAAGACTGTCCTGTGCGGGGCAGGAGCAGGACTATCCCTGGGAGGTGGACAGGCCCTTCTCAACCCTGCGAGGGCGGCTGAAAAGCAGGGAGGAGGAGGAAGGTGCGGGGACTCAGTTCAAAGCTGAGGTCCCATGGCCCCTGTGGTCTGGAAAGCAGTGGGGCAGGAAGTACAGTGGGCAGGATGGGGAGGGAGGGAGAGCTGCTGCCACCTGCCAGCCCTCTGCAGGCGAGGACACCTGGGGAAAGGCCGTGGTGCCGCTGCAGACCGCACAGTGCACCCTTGCCCCGGAGGTCCCGGTGCTGACCGCAGCGTGCAGCACCAGCACCACACGCCTTCGCGGGGACAGAGGGAAGACTGCACGAGCTTCATGTGCATCCCAGTGTGCGCGGGGACGGTCTCGACCATAAACCTCGAGAGGCAACGAGTCTTCTTCAAACCAGGCCTAACCCGCACCGCCCCGGCCAGACGCGCAGACGTCTTACATTGTTCTCCAGGCCCTCGATGACCTCGATGCCGTTGTGGCTCAGGTACAGCTCTCGAAGGTTCACCAGGCTCTGCAGACCCTCCATCTTGGTCAGCCGGTTGCTCTGCGAGAGGGAGGGCCAACAGCCATCAGAACAGCACGGAGCGGGGAGACAAAATGGCTTGTAGAGGAGGATACCTCTTGCCCAGAAGAGGCCTAACACTGGCCCTGCACTCCCAGTGTGCCGGAAGGGACCTTGCCGGAGAGAGAGCTCAGGATTCTGAGTCTGCTGCACTGGCTAAAACGCATGTGTGAGAGTTAGAGGCTTTTAGGTAAAGAACACTTCTTTAGATGTGCTTAGGGAAGGTCTACCCCCATAACTTAGCAATTCAAAAATGTCCAATCCACTGAATATTTTAAAATAAATTACTTATTTCTTTTAACATATATTGTAACTCAGAGTATACAGTCCTTTTTAAAAAAAGAGTCTGCATAATGTTTGCTTTATGAAAGGCACAAGTGATCTGGGGAGACCTGCCACGCCTAGCACGCGCCACCACACCTTGCCTCAAGGGCCTGGCTCCACCCATCTGCTTCCAGCACAAAAGGCGGTGTGAACCCAGGCATACTCAGGTGCTTGCCTACTCGCAAACACAGGGCTCTGCTCTCCGTGAGGGCATGGAAGCTTCCACCCCTGAGTCAGACACTTCAGGAGGCCTTGGCACAAGCTCAACCCTCTTAAGACGACCCTGTGGCTAGAAACCACCCAGGGAAGGAAATTTTATGTGTATGGACGCATAAGTCTTTGAAACCTGGCATTTCAATTGCTCCCTGCTGGTGAAGGGAGCACTGATCATGGACATGGGGAAAGACAAACATGCAGGGGGTTGGGCAGTCCCGCCCCGGCTGGGGCTTGGCCAGATGAACATAAAGGCAGGTCGGTACCTGCATACTGAGCACTGTCAAGTTGGTAAGTGCATCCAGGTTCTGAAGTTTAGTGATCTTGTTTTTCCCCAAAAACAAACTCTCCAGACTGGTTAACGTGTCAATATTTTCAATTGCCTGTGAAAAAGACAGGGTAGCAGTTAACACTGTGTGGCCCACCAGCTAGACCAGGGTAGGCAAGGGGCCCGGGCGAGGAGACACAGCTGTTCGGACTGCAGCCCTGGGATGTGGGCCAGTTACTTGTCCACTCTGGAAATTCTCCAGTGAAATCTCACTTAAAAGGTGGATAGTCCAAGGCCTTGTCTCCTAGGCTCACCCCCAACCCTCACAGAGCTCGAGGTCAGGGGACATCCACAGATGAGCAGTCCCCTACCAGCTAAAGTTCTGAGTTGACACGTTATCATGTAATTCCACGTAGGATTCGTTAAAATGCATTCTAAGAGCCTAGGTCTTCCCAGAAGCACCTCTGACCTCAGGACGCCACCCAGGATTCCTGGGAGCAGGCGCCCCCATTCCATGGCTCTCTGTCCCCCATCTCAGGACCTACCACCCTCCCTCCTTGCCAGGATCCTGTGCTCCTCTAGTCAACTGTCAATACCAGTGCCGGGCGGAGAGCAGGGGGTCTAGGACATGCTGACTCGACCTGCTTCCCTCCTGAGTTTGCTGCTGCCTCTCAGCAAGCTGTCAGCTTTTGTAGCACACACCGACCCACCAGCAGGTGCCGAAGGCAGGTGCATCCCACCTTGCACATCACAGCAGGATTGAGGATTCAGGGGGAGGGCATCCTTAACTGCTATTAGCTATGCTGATTTGTGATGAACCACCTTCCTCCTAGAAACACCGCAGAGAGAGACACTTGATAAACTGCCGACATCTGGGCCACTCTTCACTCTCTAGTTTTAAATGTGTTACTTTGCTACAGGGTCCATGTGACTGCTCACAACTGTCCCAAGAGGCCGTCCTGGGTTTGCATCCTGCCCAGCTCTCAAGGGCTAAGCTGGCTGATGGCAGGGTGCTGTGAACAATCAACAGCCAGATGCAGGCTGTTTGCACCACAGAGGTGGGGGAAGAAGTGCTTGGACCACTGGCTTCACTGGGATGGCAGGTGGGCATCGAGTGGTCTTCTGGCTAGCAGATATCCTCATTACTGTTCTGCTGACCCTTCCTCCTCTTTGCCGGCAAACCGCCGTCGCCACTCTCTCCACCCCGATGTCTGTCCTTCTGTGACCCCGTCTGCATTTCTCACCACGGGTTCTGCTCGGCAGCTATCGTCAGATGGGTAAAGGGTGGCTCCTATGGACACCAAACCTCTTTCCCAAAGCCTCTTCTGTCTACTCTGCCCAGTGCTCCCAGAGGCCGGGTCCAAGAGAGCGTGGCAGGATGTAAGGTTGCTGTGGGGCGTATCCCAGTTGTACGAAGCCGTCCAGGGTGGATGGGCCAACCATGCACCAAGCTGCAACATGCTTCCTACGGCCCCTGTGTGGAAGTCGGGTCGCTACAAGCCACCACTCTGCTGTGTCTGGGACACTGTCATCTCAGAGAGGTTCACCAAAGAACACAACCCTCAGCATATGTAAAACCAAAGTGCTTCACTCGGGCAGAATGCAGCTGGGATGCTTTGCTAAGGTTTAGGTTGTGATCTGGATGAAGAGCAAGTAAAATTTATGTGCAGAAAATGGGCTAGACCACAGAGTTTGAGCACATGTTCTTATTAACACTGACCTGCAGTTAGCATTCTCTTCCTGGAAACTAAAATCACACCATAGGAACACTTAGCCAAGCACACACCTAGCGCCCATCACCGCCAGTCCCAGAGGCCAGACCCCTGGCCATGCACCCGTACCTACCCGGATGCGGTTGGACCCCAGCTCCAGCATCTGCAGCTGGTGTAAGCTGCTTATGTTCTCAATTTTACTGATTTTATTGTTAACCAGGAAGAGCTTCTTCAGTCGCGTCAGCTTTTCGACTCCTTCAATGTTTCTCAGCAGATTGAAAGAAATATCTAGAATCCTGAGAATAAGCAAAACATTTCATTTTTAAATGAGCACAGGTGGCACGGACCTCAAAATGCAACTAAGCTGGAGGCAGCCCCCCCACCAGGTGGGCCACATACCACCCCAGCTGCCCGCCAGGCTCTCAGCACTGCGTCGAGGATGAAAATCGTGCTGGCCCTGGACCGGACCCGTCAATGCCACCTATGGAGCCCGGCGCTGGGCAGGACCCTGTGGCAGAGGCGGCCCCCCCGGGGCTGAGAGCCGGGGCCCAGGCTTGGCTCTGGGGAGACTGAACAAGCCCCTCAGTCGTCCCCCAGACTCACGACTCACTCCAACTGTGTTAGCGCCTCCAGATTCTCAATCTTCTTGATTTGGTTGTCATAAAGATCCAGCTCTCGCAGACTCTGTAACTCCTCCAGATTTTCAATGCATTTAATTAAATTCTGACGGAGGCAGAGAGTCTGAGGGATGAAAAAGGACAGTTGACACAGGCAACGGGGAGGCCCTGAGATGCCAGCTGTGTTACAGGACCGGCCTCCCAGGGCGGGGGGGAGGTTCTCATCCTCCTGCTGTCTTCTAGAAATGTGCTGACCTTGGAGAGGATGGGCAGACACCCAAAGGGAGGCTGGAGGCAGGCCTCGCACTGAGCAGACCTCCGTGCTGAGGGAGGCATTGGTCAGGGTTGAGGGTGTGTGCTGTTTCCCAGCAGAGCAAACTGCTAGTGGGCTCAATTCTGAACAAATTTAACTGCAACAAGGTAAGGACTACACAGTCCGGGGTGTGCTTGACTGTAGGCAGGCTCTGCACTGGGTCATCGGCTGGCCTCCTGGACTGTGCTGTAAACCTAACCGTGTTTAGGATAAAAAGTGCCGAGAGCAGCTTGGGACACAGGCCAGCAGCTTCTGCAGAACCGGCCCTCAGTTGTCGGGGGGATGGGCTCTGGGGTGTCAGCATCCCCTCCAGAGGAAGGACAGAGTCGCCCTCACCTTCACTTTCTTCAGCACCTCGAACCCCTCAATCTTCCCAATGCGGTAGTGATTCAGATCAACATCCTGAAACGAAGAAGAAATCCAGCTGCAGAGAAGCATCTGAAGACCTGCTTCCTGGAGCAGGAGTGGAGGGGGGCCGGCGAAGTGGGTGCAGGGGAGGGTGAGGACACACCAGCGAGCCTGCAGACAGGTGACAGTGACACAGAGGATGGCTGCAAGATGCTTGTTGGCAGTTTGACATAAAAATGAGCAGTGCGTAAAGCCTCTTGCCCCACAGCCCCCTGAGCGCAAACACAGGCCTAGGCGCCCGCTGTCAGCTGCAGGCTTGGGGTGGGGGGTGGGGGTGGGGCACCAGGGTGATGCTTCCTGGTGGTCTCCCGCCTGCCTGGAGCTGCCAGTGTTCAGTGCGCATCAGATGCTGGGGAGGTCGAGGCCCTGCCACGGACAAAGTAATCACCTGACCCCCTCGTGTCACTTAGGTGACAAGGGCGGTTCATCGGCCACCCAACCCTCTGGTTACACAGGGCTGGGGTTTTAGTCACTGGTATTAGAAACAAGCAGGACACAAGGAGTCTGACCCAACCAAGCAGGGCTCAGATGACCTCGCCTAGGAAATCACTTACTAATCTGGCACCTCCGTAAAAGATACCCTCACAGTCAGAGTGGTCCATCACCATGCCCCCCGCGGCTGCGTCCAGCAGGTAGCATTACCTCTGCATCTCTGTCCAAGTTGATGGTTTCCATATCCACAGGCAGCTCTTGTCCTTCTGAAAAAATGAGAAGGAAAAACAAAGCCCATTCAGAGCCTTAGTGTCCGTGGCACTGGGACTTGGGCTGCCTGGCTCAGTGCTAAGTCATGCACAGCAGAAGCCACGCGGCGGCACACGGAAGCTCCGGATGGCACGGCAGGGTTAACGCCCTGCTCGTCACGGTCACCTTTCAAGCATTCAGATGTTCCTGAACTCGGCTCCTGGCAAAGGTCTCCAAACTTCCATCTGTGCCACTGAACTTGCCAGGAAAGGAAATGTAGCCTGCAGCTGTTTGCAGGAAGGAGGGGGTTGGCCGATGGAGCCTCAGGTGAGCCCAGTCAGCAGTAGGGGATCCGCCCAGAGCTGCCCAGCTGGCAGCGGCCTGCCCTCTCCTTTCTTGTCTGTGGCAATCAATCAGACCATCTGAATATAGCTCCTGCTGGGCATGTCAGATGTTCTAGGATGTGCCTTTTATTGCTTTGGAAAGTGGCCTCGTTGTCTATAAACACTTATCTCTGCAAAGAGGAAACCAAAACAAAGCACAGCTCGACAGAGGGACTGGAGAGCCCTGACCGATTTAAACACACTTCTCCCCTGGAGGCACGAGCTAATTCCAGTAGAGGCTCCCCCTGCCCCAGTGCCGGGGGAGAGCTGTGAGATGCGCTCAGGCTGCGGAGCTAACGGCCTGGAATCAGTTGCTTCCTGGTCTTCGTTTCCCCTGAGCTGATGGAAGTGTGCGTGTCTAAAAACAGCTCAATGCTTTAAGAAAGTATAACAGTGATTCTTGGATTTCATCAACTGTCTGACGATTTCTCCCCTCAGTCTGCTTGTGTTAGGATCCGAAGGACGTCATATATTGTGACTGGATGACATTTCTCTAATGTCCCTTTTGGCTCTCTGAGGAAACTGGGCCGCCTGGCTTGCCACACTTCTGGGGAGCATGTGGTTCCTGCTCTCCTGGAAACCCGCTGTCCCCACGGCTACTTTTACCTGGCTCCTACTGCTACCCCTCCCCTACAGCAAAGCTGCATCTGCTTCTGCTATGGAACGGGCCTGCAGCCCTCAGACCTCACGCTCCCGGTGCCTCCCGACGACAGGGGTCCGCTCCGTCTGCTGGCCAGCCTGGCCCCTCGACTGGAGGCTGTAGAGAGGTGCACTTAACAGCGGACGGACCAGCTTAACAAAGCAGCACTGGCTGGCGCTGGCTGAATTCAGTCTCCTCACTACACCTTCTCCATAACAATCAACAATGGCTAGGCAACAAAATATGTCATTTACTCTAGTTTATTATTTACTAGAATTATTTGCTCTAACTTTACAAGGTATCAACCTACCTAGGAATGAAATAAAAGGAGCTAGGGAAAACCAAGAGATATACCCAAATTACTCCTCACCCCCAGACACACAAGTCCAAGGTCCATGAACTCTGGAAGCTGCGATGAGAGAGGCAGCACAATGAAGGCAAGTGTCTAGGCCACACAGCGTCCAAACCAGGACACCGTGAGAGTGCAAGTCAAGGCACCACTGCAGACAGTCGAGCATGGCCGGTGGGTAGAAACCAGGCCTGGGCTCCTGAGGACAGGTGGTCACACAGCTTAATGTGGTTGTGTCTGTAACATGCCTGGCACTCAGGACAGGCCCCTCAAAACAATAGCTTAACCTCTGCAACAGTGGCCAGCCTAGAATGTTTCCCCAAATGTACAGGTATTCATCCTTTTTCTTGTTTTTTAAAATCAGTTATGGAAAATAAGTGAAAGGTAACAGTTGACACGTTTCCATTTTATTTGAACTTAGGACTTTATAAATAAATACAGGTGGGAGCACAGTGAGTCCTGGCTTCTCTCAAGGACTTATAAAACTGCATATTTCCAGAGTGCTTTTTTTTTTTTTAAAGATTTTATTTATTTATTTGAGAGACAGCACGCACAGGAGCAGGGGGGAGGGGCAGAGGGAGAAGCAGGCTTCCTGCTGAGCAGGGAGCCCGATGGGAGACTCAATCCCAGGACTCTGGGATCATGACCTGAGCCGAAGGCAGTGGCATACCGACTGAGCCACCCAGGCGCCCACCCCACTCCCCCCTTTAAGATTTTCCAGAGTGCTTTTAATCAGCTAGTAGTCTGAAAGAACGCTGGATTTGGACAAGCTGGGTTTAAGTCCAGCTGCTCTACTTTGTCACCGTGAGCCCCCGGGCGAGCCACTGGGAGCCTGCGCTCACCACCCAGGAGGAGAAATCCCCAGGACAGGGCTCCACCAACTCTCCAGTCCTCCAAAAGCGCCAGATGTTCAGATGGGAGAGCAGGTGACGCTCCCACCCGCTTGGTCTTTCCGTGACTCAGACATAACGAAAGCTTTCCTCCATCACTCCCATGTACTTATTCCACCCACGCTGCTTCCAGAATATCGACTCTGGAGCTCCAAAGTAAATGTGGCTGATACTTTGTGGTAATCTCCCTTTGCCTTAAAATTAGGTTGCCATAGTTACCAATCATCTTCACTGGCACAGAGCACAATGTAATTTTAAAAATTAGTTTTGTTTTTTAGAATTTGTGGGTTTTATTACCATAAGGGTAGAGCATGACTATTACTACCTTAAAAATCCATACATCGTGTATGAATCTAGACAATGCAGAAGATACAACATCCTCTCAAACCTGTTATTCAGAGACCTTCAACTGCAGTTTGATGTTAGTTAAGACTTTAAAGTAGGTTAAAACTTACATAAAATTAATAATTCTAACAATAAGACTTTAACATGCATACTGTTTGGAAATGTGCTGTTCTCACCTAATAATGTATCTTGGACTTCTTTCTGTCTGTTCATATGCCCTCTCTCATTCTTTTCAATGTAAATCGACTTTTCTAACCAAACCAGTAAGGATCATGGTTGGGGAGGGTGAAAAACCACCATTATGGACTGAGAACTTACTATTCCCATCACTTTTTAATTTTACTTTAAAACTTACTTTTTAATCACTAAAACAATAGGAGGCTGCTGAGATATTTTCTGCATGAAACTATTTTCCTAACATCTTGGCAATTTAGAAGTCAATCCTCAGGCCTCTCATATGGTGAAGCACAACTTAGAAATGACTTCTCTAAAATACTAAAAGTGCTATTCTGAAATTGGTTTACATTACTATGATAGGAAACAAAAGCATCGTCAACGAAAAAAAATTTTTTTTTCAAATCTCGCTTCCTGAATATATGGTTAATAAAGTAATTTTCTGGTTCTGTTCCAGATGATACTCCAGCACTAATGTTATTAGTAGCATTTGCCTTAGTGGAACTAAAAAAAAAAAAAAAAAAAAAAAAAAAAATGCATCCTGCTTGCAAGTGCCGTAAACGAGTCAGCTCACGAAGGGAGTGCCTCGGTGGGCGCACTGCTCCGAGAGCACACGGCCGCCAGCCCCCACTGGGCCTCTAGTGCTGCATCAGCAGATCAAGAGTCAGCCAAACGAATGCCCTTCTGGCACAGCAGTCCTCCCACGGCCCTCGCCTCTCCACCACACAAGGAGGTGGGGTGGAGTTGGGCAGATCATATGCAACATGGCCGCACCCTCCCCCTTAGAGAGTTTAAGGCTCTTAACTCGGCCTGGTACCTTCTGGGTCCTCTGCCCCCTGCTCCTCTCCATCCTTTAGGCTGTGCTCACTGAGGTCCGCCACTATACCGCTGCTCTGCTTCTTCCCTTCCTCATCGCCAGACTCTTCAGATTCGACTCGCCTGTCAACTGAGCCCACACACATCAATAAGAATTCACAGCCACTTTATGTGACTCCCTGAAGAACATTTAACAGACGGACATCCAGCTGTAAGTCAAAAAGACTTCATTGAGAAACATTTATTGAAGTCAGCTCAACAAACACGAGTGTCTTTCCTGCTTGGGCACCACCTGGGGTGTACAGTGGTGGGGACAACTTGTGTGGGGGAGGGCAGAGCAGGGAGGACACATGGGTACTAAGATGATTAACATATTCTTCCTGCCCTCAAGGAAATTGTGAAGAATTTCCAGGTGTTATAAAAGCCCTGGATCATCTGTGACCAAGCGTACTCATGGGTGACACAGTGAAGCACCTCCTGTGTGGCTCGCTTTTGGCCTGGACGTCCACGTAGAGGGGACCATTGTGACCCTTCCACCACATACCTTCATCCATGCTCCACTATCCATTTGGCCAAGAAAACCAGCCCAGTTCACAGGCCCACGTTCTGAAAGAAATCAAGACTAACTCAAATCAGACTGTGGGCAGAGGGGGGGCTGTAATGAAAAAGGAGGAGACAGCCAATAGTGCCAAATGCCCCACATAAAGGTCACCGGTGCCACACATCTGCACGCAGCAATACCAGCTTTGAAAGGCTGGTAAATAAATATTTTTTGAATTAATAAATAAGGCAATGACTAAATATGGCAGAGTGGTAAAAATTCTTTGGTAAGACTGTCAATTATTTTCCTTTTTCCAGCTTTTTTCATGATCTCCCTTGGAAGTCTATCTCGAAGAGCTGAAACAGTAATAAGTTACTGGGAGTTATCAACAATACTGAAAGTATTTTCTTTCCCGACTACAGTTTGTCCACAAAGGGATGTGCTCTTTGAGGAAAGGAAGTTTTATTTCTTCTTTGTATCCCCTCCTGGGCTGAGAAAAGGAGCACCCAGGGAAGGAGTGCTGGATAAAACCCCGTCCTTATGAAATCCACCTCCCAAACCTCCAAACCCATTCCTTCTTTCCCACCCTGGCAACTGCCTGGGCTCCTGCCTCGTCTCCTAACTGGTCTCTCTGTGGCTTTTCTGGCTCTGTCTAATCTATTCTGCATGACTAGAGAATCTGATGTGATTCTAAAACCCAAATCTGATCTTTGACTCCAAAAGTTTTTACTTTTATTTTTCTTTTTTTAAAGATTTTTTAATTTATTTGACAGAGAGAGACAGAGAGAGAACAAGCAGGGGGAGTGGCAGCAGGCAGAGGGAAAGGGAGGGGCAGGCTCCTTGCTGTGTAAGAAGCCCGAAAGATGCGGGACTTGATCCCAGAACTCTGGGATCATGACCTGAGCCAAAGGCAGACGCTTAACTGACTGAGCCACTGAGGCGTCCCAACTCAAAAGTTTTTGGAATGCCAGTGACTCCTGCCGAGATTTCGCCTTGCCCATAGAGACACAGGCTGTTTGCTTTTCCAACCCTCACTCTCCTCATCTGTACAAGGGGGCTAGAATAGGACCCATAGACCAGAGATGCTATCAGGACTAAAGTAGAAAAGGCACAAAAGCAGTCTGCATGTGCATGACATGGAGTAAACACTTGGTAGTTAGTTATTACCAGGCACAGGGCACTCTGTGGCCAAGGCTAAGAGAGAGCAAATTCTACTGGGTGTGGTGTGGCTGGGACTGAGCTAATGAAGGGCAGCCAAAGTGAAATGTGGGACTCTATCCTGAAGGTAGCAGAGGGTCTGGAGCATGAGACAGTAGATCCAAATACAAGGCAACTTTGGGATACTGGGAACAATGGGCTGGCTCCAAGCATTGGTAGTGGGAAGGAAAGAGGTATTGAAGACCTGTAGATATGAAGGATACAGAGGCATCAGGTTAATTGGACGGGTGGGAGTGGGAGAGAGAGAATCACCTACGTTTTGTATTTGCCATTTACCAAGACATGGAAACAGGTGAAGAAGGAGGAGTAGTCTGGGAGGAGGGGTGTCGAGGAGGGGGGGTAGGAAGAGGTGCTTCCTTGCTTAAAAAAGATCCAAGACCCTTCACCAAGGTCCTCCACGGCCCCTCCTGCCACCCTCCTCCAACGGGACTGTCACTCTCGGTCAAATGTTCTTCTAAACAGACCACTTTCTTTCACAGCACTTTGCTTTTGTCTTTCTTAAACTGAAATGATCTTTGATGTTTCTCCAACCTGGTGATTTGTAGTTATCCTTCAAGGTTCAGCTCAGAGCTGGATTTGGTTGGGCAGCCATCACTCCAAACATAGCAGCTCTTCCTTCGCACCCCACCGCCCACCCTTCTTCCCTAGCACTTTACACATACAACAGTGGTTTCTTCTGGGGCTCTGTACCTCCCCCCACCCCGCCCCAACCAGCGGAGACCAAAAGCATGTAAGCACGGGAAGACATGACTGACTCTCCAGGTGGTGTGTCTGTATAACTGCGTGCAATACAATATGCAAATGACTTTTTTCAACAAAACTAAAGAGTTGAATTTAGTCTTTTCGGAACTATGATAGCTTTGAAAGCAGGCTTCCGCTGTTTAATAATTCAATCTCTCGGCTCCTTTCCACCCCTTCCCCACAACCCATTCGCTTACGAGAGAACCCTTCTCCACCTCCACCATGTTCACCCATGAGCCGACTCGGGCAGGCCCCACGGCGCTCTGCGCCTCAGTTTCCCCGACAGCTGCCCGGGGGACAGACCCGGCGGGCCAGGCTCAGAGGTTCGGGGCGAGGCTCCCGCCAGCCTGTGGACACCCGGGCAGCCGGACCAGCGTCGTCAGTACCCACCTACCCGCCCGCGCCGCTGTTCCCCCCCCGCCTTGGGTTTGGCGCCTCCCGGCCGCCCGCGCCTTCCTGGCCACTGCAGCCTCCGCCCGGGGTCCCCGGGTCCCGGGCCGCCCCTGCCCCACCGAGCCGGCTGGCAACTGTCAGGGCGCGGCGCGGCCCAGGTTACGGCCAGAGGCGGAACGGCCCGTTTCTCTCAGGCAAGGCCGGTGCGGGCCGCCGCCCCCCAGCCCGCTGGGCCCTTGGGCCGCCGCCCCACGGAGCCGCTCACCCTCCATCATCTCCTGCGACTGTTGCTGGCCCGCGCCGCGTTCCGCCGCCATGTTGGCTGCTCTTCCCCTTTCCGGAATCTGTCGCCTCAGGCCCCTCAGCCAATCAGGGCTCCCGACTCCGTGCTGGCTCAGCCAATGGAATCCCACCCCAGGTTTGAACCCCGACGCGTCTGCGCAGCCTCAGCGCCTCATGGGAATTGTAGTTCACCCTCGAGGCCATGCGGTCCTCAGCAGCAGGAGGAGCCAGCCTCACCTCCTCGGGACAGGTAATCTGAGAGCACACCGGAGGCTTCTGGAGGCGAGGAGCGGGGAAGAAGACAGGGGCGGTCGGGGCCGCACGCACGGAACCGTGGCTGCAGGGGAGCGAAGAATCTGGGAGATGCTGGGGGCACGTGGGCTCGTGGAGGGTCTCTGCGTGGGGCTGCAAGGTGCGGGCCAGTCGAGTGCGTGGCGGCCCCTCCGGGCCTCAGCGGCTGCGTCTGTACACTGGCCGACTTCGTCCCGACGTCGCCGCGCGGACTTAGCCCGTGAGAAGGGACCGCCTCCAGTTAACGCTCAGCGCTGGGCGTCCGCGCTCGTGCCGGGGTCGGAGCCGAGGCCAGGGGCCGGGGCACCGGGGGCCAACTCCGTCCGCAGGTGCGGGGACAGCCCATCGGCGTCCAGGACGTCGACCCAGGCCACTGCGGGCCGCAGCCTCCGTCGGCCCCTCGGCCCTGCGGGCGTGCCTGGCCGTGAGGGAGCCTCCTTGCGCCCCCCGCCTTCGAGGCCTCAGAGAGGGGAGCAGCGCGCTGCTCACCCTTCGGGATTCGGAGACCGGAGGAAACGGAGTCGGTCCGACCTGGAGGGCGGAGGCGCCGTCTCTTTTGGTTCCTCCGAGGCGCCGTAAAGGGAGTCCGGTGCGTCCCTAGCAACCGTTTGCGCGGGCTTCTCCGCCAAGGGCTCGCTGAGTCCCGCCCACGGTCGCTAGTGGTTGGCTCGGAGGGCCTGTCAATCGACACAGTTGTTCTACGATTGGCCGGTGGGCCAGAGGCGAGGATCAGCTCCCTCCCGGCGCGGTGAAGCGAATTTGGCCGGGTGACCCTGGCAGGCCCCGGAGGAGATACCTGCGGTCGGGAGAGCGGGCCCGGGCTCCCGGGGCGCCTGGCGCGGCCGGTGGATGAGCCCCAGCCGAGCCCTGCGCCCCCGCGCTCCCCCCGTGCAGCTCCGGCCGGTGGTGGCTCGCTGCCGCCTTGCGACCGTTTGCGGCGCCCTGGCCGGGGGACCCGAGGGGCACCGGGCCGCACCTCCGCTCCGGGGCCGCGCCAGGGCCTAAGGCCCCCGGCGCACCCTCCATCCCGGAGCTGGCCGCGTGCGCTTTGTTGACGTCCTGTTGCCCGCCGTCCTGCGGGAAGCCGCGTGCGGGAGCCCCGGGAGCGCGGCCGGTTCTCTGCGGGTCCCAGCGGCTCTCCGGCGCCGGCAGACCCGTGTGCACGCACCACCGCCAGACGTCTCCAGCGGGCTGCCCATACATACCTGGCTTTACCGTCAGGCCCCTCTTCACTGGCTCTTTTCCCAGACAGCGGCGGCGGCCTGAGCGCGGAACTCGGGAGGCGGTCTTGACACCTTTCGGGGCCTTCCTTTCCGCGCCTCATCAGCCGGTCAATCTAGGTCAGTCCTGTGCCAGGTGGTCTTGTGCGTTCCCCACTCCGTCTTTCCGCCATTGGTATACCTCAAGACCTCGTATTTCTTGCCTGCATTGCTGTAGCCTCCCTCCTGCCTCCCCAGGCCCCTGCCCCTGGAGTGATCTTTGTGGACTGCTATCTGGTCATGTTACTGCCAAGCATAGACCCCTTTAAAGTCCATCTTTGGGGAAAAGTCCAGACTGCCTGGGCAGGCATAGGAGGCCCTGGAGTTAGATCTGACTTCTTCAGGCCCAGGCCCACTTACTCCTCCCCGAGGGTGCTGAGGGAATCTTTGTCTTTGGGTGCCTCTGTCTGCCTGCAAGGCTTCTTCACTCCCCTTTCCGTGCTCGGCTCCACTGGTGCCTCCTCCAGGAAGCCCTTGTTGACCCTTCAGGTCTGGGAAGTGCCCCTTGCTTACATCCTCCATCACAGCAGCCATCATCCTAGATATTCTTCGGGATGCCTCCAGGCGAGAAACAGAAAACACAGTCCCAGAAAGGCTCTGGGGGTGAGTAGTTATTGGCCCCTAAACCTGAAGTCCAGAGCAAGGCAGATTTTAGGGTAGGTTTATCCTCAAAATGACATCCTTGCTGTCTTATGCCCTGCTGTCCACCGTGTTGGCTTCATCCTGAGGCTGGTTCTGCTCCTGGTGGTACAGCAGTGGTGGGAGCAACTGGAGCTCTTTGCTTCCTAGCTTGTGAGAGAAAGATGGTTGCTTCCAGAAGTTCACCCATGAGCTCAGAATACTTTCCCTGAAACTCCCTGCGAATCTCTCCTTCTCTTTGGTCTGAGGGGGGTCACTCATGCCTTCTGAAATCAAAACTAGCAACAGCAATAGGATCACTCTGAGACACCACCAGGTCCTCTCTGGGTTCAACGTCCTATATCTTCTGCTCGGAACAGGTACAAAAAACCCCAAAACCCAGGAAAACTGTTCTAAAGACTTACGGCTGGACTGGCAGGAGTTTCTGGTTAGCCTTTGAATTAAACCTGTGAAAAAGGAGTGATCTAAGGTTGTGTGAAGCCAGGCTCTGTGTTCTCAGAGGCCGGCCTGTGCCTGTGGAGCTGGAGGCGCTGGGTGGCTCTGCAGGAGTGCCGTGGGCCTCTGTTCCACATGGCGTGGATGTGGTGTGCAGTGCTAATTGGCACGTGGCCGACCGTAGAGGGCACAGAAGCCACAACGGGAAAAACGATTTGGCTTTCTTACATCAACTTGATTTGTCAGCTTTAGACACGACCTACTCTCCATGCAAGACCAAGCACTGGCCCTTACCCTCCCTTCACTTCCCTCCCTTCTGTCCCTCTTCTTGTTACTTTTACAAAGTCAACTTTTATAATACTTACAATGTACTCTAAAGAGTTTTATTAGTAAATTTACAACTTACTAATAAATTTACATCCAGCTGTAGTCTGAAGAGTCATGTTTTTGTTTTTTTACAAATCAGAGTTCTGTAACATTCACAATATAGTCTGAAGCTATAAGCAAGTCTCTGTGCTTTGTCAATAGGTTGGTTGTAGAAATAGAAATGAAAACATGATGTTATTTATTTTAGAAATAATTAGTCCATTTAGATGCTTAGAGAAGGAAAGCAATACGTTCTAGTAGTTTGCTATTTTCTCTTTTGCTTCTTACTCTTTTAGTTCGATATCAGCTGCTGCTGTTATGATCCAGCACTGGATATACACATATGTGTAGAAAACATCTCTTAACTTTTTTTTTTTAATATGGAATGCTTCACGAATTTGTGTGTCATCCTTGCACAGGGGACATGCTAATCTTCTCTGTATCGTTCCAATTTTAGTATATGTGCTGCCGAAGTGAGCACAACCTCTCTTAACTTTTTAGTGTATGCTAGTTGATCATTCAAAGAGATGAATGCGACATTAGTCATGAATCATAACAATGAAGTGAACTCATTTAAGCCCACCCCCAAATTAGGAACCGAAAGATCCTGGGCCATTGTGTGGTTCTCTATTCCAGCTTTTGCTCCTGGACCCTCCTGCCCGAAGTTTGGGTTTTTCACATTCGTGTGTACCCCTCAACAATGTACGTAGATGGGGGGGGCGTTGTAAAAAGGGAATTTTACTATTGATGGTCTTCTGTAACTTGATTTTTTTCGCTTCTTATATTGCTAAGATTTATCCTCATTGCCTGTATAGAATTTGTTTTCACTGTTATAACTCACAGTATGAATATACCAGAATTTTAAATCTGTTTTCTTATTGATGAGTGTTCAGGTTTTTTTCTTTTCTTCCTTTTTTTTTTTGGCCATCGTGAGCCATGCTGCCCTGAGCATTCTTGAGTGTGACTCGCTACATATGTGCAAGGATCCTATAGAGTAGAAGCCTAAGAGTGGAATATACTGTCCTAGTAGGTTAATGTTTGACTTAAATTGTTTTCTGAAGAGATTATATTAATTTGTTCGAGTCCCATTAATCCAATCTCTATCAGTATTTAATATTACTAGAATTGTTAAGTTTTTTTGCTGGTTTAGTTGGTGTAAAATTGTCTTGCACTGTGTCTCTTTTACTTTCTGTTTTTTTAAATTTTTAAATTATTGGCCTTTTAAACTACCCTGGTTATTAATTTCCTGGTTCTCTATGTGGCAAATATCTTCTTCCAACTTGGGGTTTATATCATTTTGTTTGAGGCATTTTTGGTGAATAGGCATTCTCAACTTTAATGTTAAATTTATCAATCTTATAGGTAGAGCTTTTTGCGTCTTGTTGAAGAAAACCTTCCTTGCCCAAAGTCTTACCGAAGGTCTTTCTAATTTTCTTCTAAAAGTTTAGTGTTTTGACCTTCATAAGTTAAAGTCTTTTGTGTCCTGGACGTTGCTTTTCGCGTGTGGTGTGTTGATCGCTCTGCTGTCACTGTTTCTTGGCCGGACACGGAGTTGCCTGGCTTCCCCGCCAGGGCCTGGAGCCGCTCCCGCAGTCAGGCGTCCAGCGTTGGTACCCGCGTGGGTCTGGGGCTGGTCGTCCTCTGTCCCTTTGATCAGTTTGGTCATTCCTGCCTGGACACACCCATGCCACGGCTTCCTGTCAGGTTTTCACGGCTGGTAGGCGGGGTTGCCCCCCTCAGGGCCCTGGATCTGTGGATTTGTTGCTCACTCTTTTACCTCTTCAAGTGTTTCTTCCTCTCCCCTCTCCAGTTAGCTGTTCAGTTCTGCCCGTCTTTATCTCTTAACTTCTCGCTCATATTTCTATGTTCTTGTTTCCCTGAGTTGCATTCTGGGTTGTTTATTCACAGATCTACCGATCCTCTAATTTTCTTTTCAGCCGTGACTACCTGCTTGTCTTACTCATTCACTGACATTAAAAATTAACGTCGTGGTGAGAATTTACGGACAGTAAAATGTGCTGATGGTCAGTACATAGTTCAGGGAGTGTTGAGATGCTTCCACAGCTGCAGGATCGTGAGCACAGTGGAGTCGGAGAGCATTCCCATCCCCCTCCAAAGCCCCTCTGTGCTCTGTCTGAGTCAGCCCCTGCCCTCCGCACCACTGGCCCCGGTCTGCCGCCGCCCTGCTTTCTGCCCCTCTAGATCAGGCCTGTCTTGGGACTTGCTTCACGCCAACGGACTCCTGCAGGAAGTGTTCTCTGGCCCAGCTCCACGGTACTGAGACCCATCGGAGCCACCACTGTCTCCCTCTCCCTCCCAGGCAAATACTTCGGGCGAGCGCTGTGTCCTGGGCTGATGGGCAGACTGCTTCCCCGCGTGGGTGTGTGCACATCCTGTCTTCCTGCCAACACTCTGTGAGTGTTCTAGCTGCTCCCCATCCTGACCGACGCTCTGTGTTTCCACTCTGTGCTCGTGTGTGACCGCTCTGGACAGTTCAACTTGCATTTCCCATGTTATGAAGGGTGGTGAACATTTTTCTCACATGCTTCTTTGTGATTTGTACTCCTTCTTCGGTGAAGTGTCTATTTAAAACCTTTACCCTCTACCCCTTTTAAAAAAAAAATCTCTGGTTGTTAGTCTTGTGAATCCTTAGGATTTTCTAGGTATATGGTCCTGTCGTCTGTGAACTGAGACAGCTTTATGCTGTTCTTTCCAGTGTATGTGCCTTTGTGTACTGGCTGTGCCCCCAGGATAGTGCTGAAGAGAAGAGGCTACATGGGCTCATGGGCTTCCTCACCCTGCTCCTGACCTTGGAAGGCGAGCATCGCTGGCTGTAGGTTCTTCATGTATGCTCTTGAGCAGGTGGAGGATGTTCTCACTTCCTAACTGTTGAGTGTGTTTTCCTGTGGAGGGGTGTTAGATTTTGTCCAATGCTTTTTTGACATCAATTGATATGGTTGTGTGATTTTTCCTCCTTTTTTTTTTTCCTTCTTTAGCCTGTTGATATGGTGAATTACACTGACTGATTTCCAAATGTTAAATCAGTCTTTTATTGCTGTGATAAACCCCGCTTGGTTGTAGTGAATTCTCCTTTTTACACATTGCCTCGGTGGATTTGTTAACATCTTGTTGAGGATTTTTGTATCTCTGTTCGTGAGAGTTATTGGTCTGCGGTTTCCTTTTCTAGCAATGTTTTTGTCTGGTTTTGGCATCAGGGTGATGCTGGCCTCAAACACGGGCTGGATATGGTTAGCCTGTTTTTATTTCTGGAGGAGTCTGTGTAGTACTGATGTTACTTCCTTCTTAAACATTTGATAGAATTCACCAGTGAAGCCATCTGGGCCTAGAGATCTTTGAGGGAAAGTTTAAATTACAAATTCATTTTTTTTAATGCTGAAGTTTTAAAATTTTAATTTCTAAAAAGCTGGTGATTCTTTCAATATGTAGTTGTTTCTGAGAAACTCTTGTTCTGCTCACTTTTGTGACTCCCATCTTTTGTATTTTAAACATCTACAGAGGCATTTCTGGTATCTGATGTTCTCTTGTGTCTGAATCTGTTTGATTTTTCTGTAGACTCTCACTGAGGGGGGCTTGTTTCCTTGTGTTCGTCATTGGAAGGGAGCATATTTGGTTGGTCTTCCTCTTGGAAACCTGTATTTAGGATGCTTTGCTTCTGGGAAGATTGCTTTTGCCTGGGCCCAGGCTGCTGAGTTATCCAGACCATTGTATTCTCTATCTTATTTTTTTCTAGAACTTTTATCTTTCGTTTTTGAATTCACCTGGAACTAATTTTTGTACATGGCAAGTCACAGGGATGCAACTTCACCCTGGTCTAATTACGCTAATTCTTTTTAAAACTGGCGGCTCACAGCTATTCAGCATTTTGCAGTCCCAGCTTAGGTCCTTGGGTCCTCACGAGAGCGCTGTGACATGTGCCTTATTGTTATTCACATTTTGCATAGAAGGGGGCTGAAGCTGGAAGGCCAGGGGGCTGTCCAGGGCCTCACTGTGCTGGGGAGCACTGTTCATTCCCCTTTGATCTTCACTGTGTGCCAAGCTCCTTAACAGACACAGGTCTGTTTCTGAAGCTGATTATGTTCCATTGTCCTTTTTGTTCTTTTTCTGTACCAATCTCCATTTGTGTAGGTCTTTGGCATGTTTTGGTGTTAACATCCTTCCACACTGGTGATAGTGGGGCCTTCAGTTTTCTGTCTGTCTTGGGGACCCCTGCCTCACCATGCTCAGAAGCTGGCAGCTGAGGCGAGCATTGGCCAGGCCCTAACAGCTGAGGGGCCTAGGGCGCGAGCATACTAGAAACCCCATACTGTTATCACCATATGCAGAATTATAAATTGGGCTCACAAACTGTTAACTATGACAGTCGCTGCCCTCCTGTGCTGGTGGTGAATATTCATGATGACCTAAAGCCAGGATAGAACTGGCGGGCTGGGCCTCCTTGGAGTTCCGTGCTGCGATGTGGCCTGGGAGGGTCAGCCCCCCTTTTCTTAACATAGCAGGCCCGTCCTGTGTGGGTGCCCCGGCCTGCTTATTGAAGCTTGGTCTTCTTGCACAGGAAGCTCCTTGGCCAGTCTTTGGGCCTTCGTGTACCCACGAAGGAGCCCTGATGGGGGAAGAAGCCTGTGCGGGTCTCGGAAGTGGGTTCCACATGCTCAGAAGGTGATCGTGGAGAGGGCACCCAGGCTTGGGGTGGGCACATTGCCCTAGTCCCTTGGACTCCTCCATCCAGGCCCCTGGCCCGGGCCTCCAGCACTGTCCGGAAGAAACTGTGAAGGACACATGAGATTTTTCTGTATTTTTTTCCTTAGGACTGCTTGCCAATCTACAAGTATTTAGAAACCACACTGTTAAACCGCAAATCCCTGGTACCAGGCTTACCTCCAGACCCTCTGCCATGGCTTTGCGTTGCTCGTTTGTCAGCAGCCCCTTGGATGGTTCTGGGTGCAGCTGGTCAGAACCCCTGGATTCGGGGAAGGCTGGGGCCACTCAGAGGCGCACAGGCCAGCGGGCGCTCGTGGCATCGGGAGCGTTCTTCAGTTCGCGTGGAGCTGTGGTCTTCATGGCCCCTTTGTGCCCTGTTCTGTTCTTTCCCCCTGTTTCCCTCTCTCTTCCCATCTCTTCTGCATTTCTCCGAAAGAGCTTCTTTTAGCAGGACTTTGGTCATTGGCCTTGCATTGGAGGTCCTGGCCCATGTGGCAGTGGGGCGTGAGGGAGCCTTTTGGGGCTGAGCTGCACTCAACCTGCCGAAGGATTAGTTGGTTAAACTGCTTTCCTACTATTGTGTTACCGATGCCGATCGGGTCCACTTTGTTTTCTAGTTGACGGTTGCTGCCCTGGCCGGCCGGTTCCCAATGGAGGACGGAGGCTCCCCCGAGAGCCCAGCTGTGTGGACTGCCTCCGAGCCCAGCGAGTCCCTGTCCTCGGCCCACAGACACCTGAGCAGAAGGAATGGGCTTTCGAAGCTCTGCCAGAGCAGGATGGGCCTCTCTGGTAACCCCCTCCTGGGCATTGTGGGCGTCAGTGTTGAAGATGAAAATGACGAGTCATTCTAGGCTTTGATCGGGTTTTCTGTTCTCGCAGATGAGGTGCTCGGTGTGCACCGGCCGCAATGCTGGTGGGCCTCTCCCGGGCCGCGTTGTGTTGCTGTGGTTCTTGGGCCTGAGACTTGCCTTGCTGCAGGGTGTGTGCGAGCACAATCCTGGGCCGGGCTGCCGTGCAAGTGAAATACAGTTTGGCTGATCTCGTTCAGTAACTATTTACTGATTGCATGGCAGCCTCATGCTTTCCTCCCGAATGCAGACGAATTTTGTGGACTCAAGGGCAGCGAGCTTCCCAGTGCGGGAGGTGGTGCCTGGGCTGGGCTGTGATGTCGAGGCACCTGCTGCCCACTCACTCACTTGTTTCTCCAAGTCAGCTGGTGCCTCTAGAGCTCAGAGGGCTCTTTGTCTGAGGGGGTGCTTAAGGAGACAGCCGGTGTAGGCCTGCAGCTGGGTGGACCTAGAGTGTGGGGAAGTCGGTTAGGACAATGGGAATGTCCACAGCTGGGGGACAGGGGCTGCCGGGGGAAGGTGGAGGAGGGGAACAGTCCCCTAAAGGAAGAGGAGGGTTGGAACCCAGCTCACACACCAGCCTGGGAGCACAGGGTGGGAGTGTTTGGAGGGAAACAGATGCTGGGTCCTCCTGGTGAGGACCAGAGATTCTGCGGGGAGAGGGCTGGGCAGGTCTGTGAGGTAGGCAGCTGTCCTCAGGAGCATGGGCTTCCTGGTCTCTGCATGGGCACCAGTGGCAGAGTCAGGGTTGCAGTGCCTGTCCCATGGTGTGAGGAGGGTCAAGCTGAGCTTGGGGCGGCCAGGGAAGTGGAGGGCCAAGCAGATGGCCATGCAGTTTCCAGGCCCAGAGAACAGTCCAGGGTGGGCCCGTGAACTGAGAAGGGGAAAGGAGGGAAGAGTTGTTTTTGTCTGGATTTTGAGCTGCTAGAAGGATGGAGTTGCCATTTACTGAGATGGGTGGGAAAGGAGAGAGGCAGGGCAGGGGTGTGTGGGGCCGGCAGCACGTTCCTATGCGGAGTGTATTTGAAGCCAGCAAAGAATGGGTGGATGGAACGGAGGCTGTGAGCCCGAGTCTGGGCTTCTGCGGTGGTGAGAGGTCAGGGAGGTGGAGGGGAGAGGGAGCCCCGCCAAGGGCAGGTGGTTTAGGAGGCAGGGAGCAACCCCCTGGCCCAGGGCTGGGGTAGGGTGAGTGCTGAGAATTGGCGATGGGGTTGAGCATCTCGGGGGCCACTGGACGTGTTACTGGGAGTAGGTTTTCTGGAGGGGTGGTGAGTGAACCTGACCTGGGAATGAGGGAATGGGGGGAGGGGCCGAGATCGCAGGCAGCTCTTGGATTTGGGCGACTTTCCAGGAATAAATGTAGGGGGGAAGCCGGAGGGGCTGTGGGTCTGTAAGGGCAGACACAGGAGAGCACCTCTTGGGGGGGTGGTGGGAAGGGACCTCAAGGAGTGTTTCCACAGAAATGCTGAGCTTGGGCCGTTGTGTCTCCTGTAGGATGTGCTCTGTGGCTGGACAGCACCCAGGGGGACTCGGGGCCGTTCACATGGACACTGGAGGGTGAAGGTTGAACTCTGCAGGTTGATGTGATCCCTGGATCCTTTCGCAGGAGTTGAGAGCAGGGGCTGTGTGCTTTGGTGTGTTCGAGAAGAGCGCTCCTGGCAGCCTTGTGAGGTCTAAAGTTCCTTTTCCTTTTCTTTCCAGAAGACAGATGGAATTCCTACTGTTTGTCGTCACTGGCCGCCCAGAACATCTGCACCAGCAAACTGCACTGCCTGGTGCCACCGGAGCCGCCGGAACTGCCCCGGTCCCTGGGCAGCGCGTCCTGCTGCTCTCTGCTGCGGGGCTTGTCCTCAGGGTTGTCCACGCCCCTGCTCCCCACCCCCGTGTGCAACCCGAACAAGGCCGTGTTCACTGTGGACGCCAAGACCACAGAGGTATTGGCTTCGGCTTGTGACCCTGCTGTGAGTGTGGTCTGTGCCTTTGACCTGTGGCCTCAGACGGAAGAATCTGTGTGTGTGAAGTGCAATTAGGGCAGCACCTGGTTCCCCTACATAGCAGCAAAAGAGACCTGACTATGAATGAAAACAAATTGAATCCTCTCGTCAGGGTAGAGATTCGAGGACAGAGATGACCTGCGTGACTCCTCTGTGCTCACGAAGGTGGTGGCTCAACAACCATGAGAACGGGTATCCACCGTCTGAGGTGGCCGTGTTCGCATCGTGGGCATTTACATGCAAATAACCGAGATCATTAGGTGGGTGGGGAGTGGTGCGAGTCCTTACCTCCTCTGCGTGCTCCTGGTGGCGTGGCGTGCCCATCCTGGCGGGTGACGGAAACGTGGTTTTGGTCGTGGTGCTGGCATTTGGTTTCCCTGTGGTTAAGACCCGGAGGTGCGAAGGGCGTCGTGGCTGTGAGCCCGCCAACCGCAGGACGCTGGGGGAGCATGGGTTAGAGCTGGAGGTGCTGCTGGTGATGCTCGTGTCCTGTCCTCCCTGTGACCCCCAGATCCTGGTTGCCAACGACAAGGCTTGCCAGCTCCTGGGGCACAGCAGCCATGACCTGATCGGCCAGAAGCTCATGCAGTTCTTCCTGAAGCCCGATTCCGACGTGGTGAAGGCCCTCAGTGAAGAGCACGTGGAGGCCGACGGCCGTGCCGCTGTCGTGTTCGGCACAGTAGTGAGTGCGCCTTCCTGGGGTATGCTGCTGGGGGCCTGCCGCAAATACGGCCGGTCACTGGTCACCATGGCCGCCGTGCTCCCTCGGTGCTGGTGTGGGGAGCAGCTGGGGTGGTGGGCAGAGCGTCCCAGGAGCGGAAGGGGTGGCTGCGGGCCTGGCGTGAGGGGCGGCCCCGCCTGCGAGGGAGGAAGCTCGGGCGGCGGTTTGCAAACCGGCAGGATGCCACGGGGAGTGCCGTGATCTTACTGGCTGCACCCCTGACTCTCCAGTGCTGTTTGTTTGGTGTTCGTTGGCGGGGCTGGCGCGGCTGGAAAGGTCTCCCTGGGGCGTTGGGCCTCCCTGTGTGATGTGTCAGCTGGGATGTTGATGGGTTAAACTGCATGTGAGATGGTGAGCCCTCAGCCCAGTCCCCGAGGGACGTTAGATGTGGTCCGCCACTCTGTCCTGGGGACTGTCCACGTGGCTGACGATTGTGAAGAAGAAAACTGACTGTTCACCGCGTATTGGCGTCTGTTCCCTGAGGAAGCGCACGGGTGGCTCTGCTCCCGCTCTGTTGCCAGGAAGCTGACGAGAAAACCCTCTCTTCTGAGAGAGCGTCCACTCAGACTAAGGCTCGGTGTCAGGCTCAGATGTGGGCAGGGGAGGAGAGGTTGCAGGTGCCCCCCGGCCGGGGTCTGGGGAAGGCCAGGGGCAAGGCTGTGCGTCCCCACAGGTAGACGTGGTGAGCCGCAGCGGGGAGAAGATCCCCGTTTCTGTGTGGATGAAGAAGGTGAAGCAGGAGCATAGCTTGTGCCGTGTGGTCGTGCTGGAGCCTGTGGAGCGGGTGTCCGCCTGGGTCGCTTTCCAGGGCGATGTGAGTGTGCCTTCCGCATCCCAGCCACGTGGGGCTTACCATGCGTCGCCTCTCCGGGCCTCAGCCGCCGCTGGGGCCCGCCGTGTGCCCCTGGGGCTCATGGAGGGTCGGCCCTGTGGCACCCCTCCCTCTCTGTGTGCCTTCGGCAAGTGCAGTCTCCCTGGGCCTCGGTCTCCTCATCTGTAGAAGGGGGGTGTAACTGGGACCTAGGATTGTCTTAGCACGTCAGTGAGGTAGCGTCTGCCGAGCCATCAGAATGGTGGCTGGCACGCAGGGCTCGAATGCCACCTGGGCCTGGGCTGGCCATGCCGGGCGTCTGCAGAATGCTTCCAGAGGTCGATAATTTGGGTGCATCTGGCAGCGGGAGAATGAGGACCTGAGGAATGTTCATGCCCACCTCATGCTCTCCTGCTGTAGGAGCGCTGCTAACAGTCTTGCTTTCAATCTGGAGGCTTGGTGTTCCGTGATGTTTGAAGCCGAAGTGCCAGAAGTTTTTACCGTGATGCTTAACAATGCTGGTTTTTCCTCCAAGGGAACCATAACATCCTGTGACAGCCTGTTTGCTCTCCTGCATGGGTACGCATCTGGGGAGGAGATGCTCGGGCAGCACATCGCAGACCTGATCCCTTCTGTGCAGCTCCCCCCCCGCGGCGAGCCTGTTCCACAGGTACGACCCTGTGGACCCCTAACCGCCACACCTTGCAGCTGTACCTGGGGCCATGTGGCCCCTGGAGTCTGTTTACTCAGGGACCATAGGGTTCTTAGACTGGAATCCATGGCCTGGGGACACAGGCTGGTGATTCTGACAGCAGGAGTGTCCTGCGTGTGCACACAGTGGCACCAGGTCTGCTGACTGCTCTCTGGGCTCCAAAGCCTTGACTGAGGGTCAGAGCCTGTGCGGCTCTCCAATGGGCCACCCTGTCTCCTTGGTCCTCCCACTGGAGCCTGGAGCGGGGATTGCCTGCTGGGGTCTCTCTTTCCTGGGAGGTCTGGGGTTCTTGAGGAGCAGGGAGAACTGGCTGAGGGCAGGAAGGCAGGCAAATGGGGGGGCGGCAGCTCTGGGGACAGTGGAGGTTTGGGGTTGGGGGAGAGAGGTTCTGTTCCCGACTGAATCCTCCCGGTTCCCAGGTGCCCCATTTCCTACTAGCCTGCGGCCTTCACGCAAATGACCCTCATTTGTGGTGAATTCCACTGTGTCGCAGCCCAGTGCCACTTGTTTTTTGCCTAAAGTCACCTCTGCTGCTGCAAGGCACCTGAGATGCTTTCGGGATGTCTGTGGGCACTCCCTGCTTGTCCGGCCAGCTGCAGGCCTGGAGCTGAGCCCTCTGTCTGTGGGCACTCCCTGCTTGCCCGGCCAGCTGCAGGCCTGGAGCTGAGCCCTCTGAGCTGCAAGGCATCTGAGATGCTTTCGGGATGTCTGTGGGCACTCCCCGCTTGCCCGGCCAGCTGCAGGCCTGGAGCTGAGCCCTCTGAGCTGCAAGGCATCTGAGATGCTTTCGGGATGTCTGTGGGCACTCCCCGCTTGCCCGGCCAGCTGCAGGCCTGGAGCTGAGCCCTCTGAGCTGCAAGGCATCTGAGATGCTTTCGGGATGTCTGTGGGCACTCCCTGCTTGCCCGGCCAGCTGCAGGCCTGGAGCTGAGCCCTCTGAGCTGCAAGGCATCTGAGATGCTTTCGGGATGTCTGTGGGCACTCCCTGCTTGCCCGGCCAGCTGCAGGCCTGGAGCTGAGCCCTCTGAGCTGCAAGGCATCTGAGATGCTTTCAGGATGTCTGTGGGCACTCCCTGCTTGCCCGGCCAGCTGCAGGCCTGGAGCTGAGCCCTCTGAGCTGCAAGGCACCTGAGATGCTTTCGGGATGTCTGTGGGCACTCCCTGCTTGCCCGGCCAGCTGCAGGCCTGGAGCTGAGCCCTCTGTCTGTGGGCATTCCCTGCTTGCCCGGCCAGCTGGAGGCCTGGAGCTGAGCCCTCTGAGCTGGGTCTCTGCTGTTTTCAAGCCTCCAGCTTGATTGGAGCCCTCACCCCACCGCCAGTCCTTGTCGTCTCTGTGTCTTTCCTTCTGTCCCCAAGCTGGTGGGGACATCCATCGGCTCAGCCACCTTGGAGCCTGTGGCAGCATCTGCTCCACGGGACCACGGGCCAACCTCAGACCCCCCGGGGCACGCATTGGAGAGAAGTGTGTGCCAGAAGGCACGTGTGGGCTTGTTCTCAGCAGCACATTTGTGATAGCCTCAAACGGGAGCCCCCGATGCCCCAGCAGCAAGCAGAGACTGGCGGCGCACCCCTCATTCCTCATAGGGCCCCCTGGGACCTGGGGCCTGGCCTGCAGCCTTGGCATGGGGAGCCTGGTGTCTCTGAGTCCGAGCCTGTTCAGGGCGCAGCGCTGGGGGAGTGGAAGCTCCCCTGCATTCCAGGCCATGCCCACAACTTGGGCTCCCTCAGATCTCCTGCTTCCCAGGGTGGACCCTAAAAAGGGCAGGTGGGATTGGGTGAGGGGTAGACACACAGCCCTGGGCTGGTGTGCCGTCTGGAGACCCAAAAGGGAGCACACTCTCAAAGCCTTTGGTTAGGATGTGGCCTTGGTCAAGATTTACTCAAAACTGGATACATTCCAAGTATTTAAGGCATGGAAACAGGGCAAAGATGTGGTTTTTGGGTGATAGAGGTGCTGAGGAGGCACAGATGAAGGACGGTCAGCAACAGCCGGAAGTGGCTGGCCCTCAGGCTGGAGGACAGAGTGAGTGTTGGGGGACATCCGTAGGGGTGGGACCCTGGGGCTACTGGGGGTCCAAGGCGGACGGTGGGGAGAAACCTGCCCGCCCTCCGTCCCTGCAGGGTTGGCACAGACATGAGTCCAGTCCTTGCGCGTTTCTTGGTCGCCCTGGTGTGTGCTGTCCTCAGGCCTTTCTGGAGTGGGGGGCAGCTGCTAGACTGATGCCCTCGCCACCAGACACAGCTCCTGGTCAGGGCTCTGCTTTCCCTGGGGCAGAGGTGGGGTGCAGGGAGATTGGGGAAGGAGGGGCAGTGTGGGAGTGAGGTGTTCTGGGCTTGCTCCCCATGACGCGTGGATGGGTTCAAGTCTAGAGCTGCAAAGACTCAAAGCTTGGGCCATGTGAGATGCTGCTGTCAGCTCGGTGGTGTGTTTTTTTCCAGAATCTCAAGATTCAGAGGTCTGTTGGGAGAGCCAAGGATGGTACCACTTTCCCTCTGAGCTTAAAACTGAAATCTGAGTCCAGTAGCGAGATGGTGGAAGACAGCAGTGCAGTCCCCGAGCTGGGTTACTCGGCATCCATCTGGGTATTCTCCACCATCAGCGGCCTCATCACCCTCCTGCCCGACGGGACCATCTACGGCATCAACCACAGCTTTGCACTGATGCTGTTCGGTTACGGGAAGACGGAGCTTCTGGGCAAGGTGGGCCCTCCCTGGGTGGTCAGCCTGCCCTCCCCTGCAGGGGCCCGGTCCACTTTCAGTGAGGACGTGTGCTTGTCACAGGCCTTGTACCTCCATGTCTACTAGTCTGGCCCACTGGCTTTCCCGGGGCATGCTGGGCACCATTCTCCCTAGCAGCTCTCATTTCTCTGGACCCCACACTGAGCACTTAGTGACCCCTGGGACCATCTCCAGAGCCTTGTCTCCACATGCTGTCCCTGGAGAGGGAGGGGCTGTTGCCTCGAAACCTGTCCTGAACGAGGTCTGGTCTAAGTTATCAGACAAGGGTGTATGTCACAGCTGTGTGCCCGGAGGTCAGGGTTGTCCACACCTCCTCTGCCCTGGGGGCCACACTGGGGGGGCCTGTCGTGGGGTCAGGGTCAGAGGAAGATGTGTCTATAAACTTCTTCCTTGGCTTGAGCTTTCTCTGAATTTCTTGAACGCGGGGTGGAGGTCTCTGCACAGCGGGAGCCAGGCCTGTCAGGGATGTCCACTGCCCCATTTTCATCTGCGGCTGTGCTCAGCAGTCTGTATCTGTTGCTGCAAACCACCATAAGCTTGGGGCCTCAGACATGACAATCTGGTATTTAGGTCACAAATTGGCCCTCCGGGCTGCGCTTAGCAGGACGAGTCATTGTGCTCCATGTAGAGTCAGCTGGGGCTGGTGTCCTCCTGAGATGCGTCTGCTCATGTGTCTGGCCGGCTGGGCCTGTGGCTGGGGCTGGTGTCACTTGATGGCTGAGCTCCAAGGGGAGGTGAGCGTCTCAGGCAGCTGTGGCATGCTCCTCCTCAGATGGTCCTGGGGTCCTCCTGGGTCCTGGGAAGGGGACATGGGCCCCCTACTCAGTGGCAGGAGGGTCCCGGGGGAATGAGAGGCTGCTGAGTGGGGTTTTGATGTCTAGCAGTCCCCGTATCTGTGCACCTGGCCGGTCTGCCTCTTGGATGCCTGCAGCCTTTCCCTGAACACCTTGTTCTCCCGGACTTCTGCAAACGGAGGGTGGGAGTCCCCTCTTGTCATTCTCAGTGGGGTCGACCCCAGACCTAGTGACAGTCAGCCATCTTTTGAGGCTCCAAAAATGGGTCCCTCTGTGTTTCCTAATAGAAATACTAAGGAACAAGTAAGCTAAAATTTAGTTAACTGAGGGCAAACTCAATTTGAAGTTAATGAAAGCACACTTAGTGTGATTTTTGGACAAGTGATTGCCGCAGGAATGTTGAGGGCATTGGGTCCTTTTAGGGAGTGTGTGGGGGGTGGAAGCACCCTGCCTCTGAGGTCAGACTGTGTTCTGGATTCACACGGCTGCGGGCACCCCTCTGGGAATAGGGATGGCACATGGGTTCAGAGAAAGCGTGTGTCCTTGCAGCTTTGGGCCTGGGACCCTTGTGCTGAGGCCACGGCCAGCACAGCAAAGGCACCTGCAGGAACCCAGGGGCCAATTTCATGTGCCCAAGGCCCTTTTGTCCCTATGCTGGGCCCCCATCACTCTCTGCTAGCCACGTAAGGTGGAGTTTGCAGACGTGGCTTTCAGGCGTCAGGGCAACATGGGGCAAAGGCCAGACATCTGCTTGGAAGACGCGGAAGTGTTGGTATAACTAGCTTCAGAGTTGTTGATTTTGTCTTTTTCGTAAGAAAAAGTGGGAAAAATCATGAATTCCCTGTGGGGTGTCAGAGGGGCTTTGTGGGTCTGTGAAGAGGAATACAGGCTGGAGTCTTCCCTAGCCTTGTCCAGAGACTTGCTCACTTGTTTTCATTCTCTCCCCGGGTCAGATGGGGGGGTGGGCCTGTGGTCCAGGTTCTGAAATGTCACTTTGTTTTCTAGAACATCACTTTCCTGATTCCCGGCTTCTACCACTACATGGGCCTTGCGTGTGACACTTCTTTACCGCTGCCAGACCTGGCCAACTGCTTGGATATCGGCAACCAGAGTGAGCCTGGGGAGACAAGCGTGGGCCCCTGGCAGGGCCGGAACCCAGCCGGCGTGGCCACGGGTAAGCCCAGCCTCCCTCTTGCGGGTGCACACAGCTCCACGCCTCTGAGGGAGCTGGGGAGGGGTTCGGGGCACGGGCGTGCTGGGTGGGGTGGAGAGTGGAAGCGAGTGGCGGCTAGGCTATCGTGGGTTGGATGTCCTCTGTCGCTCGTGGGCCTTCCGTGTTCCCAGGGGATGGGACACATATGCGAGCATAGAGAGGATCCCTGGGGATTTCTTACCACCATGTGCCTGGATCTAGGACAGAGGTAGCTCATGGGCAGTCTTTGACAAGTAGATCTGTGGAGCCGAATGTAGCCTGTCAGAGTACCCCTAAGTTAAGTAGTCCTTGCCATACCTGCTCGTTATGATTAGCCCCTATACTTTTAATTTAGCATTCCATGGTGCTTTAAGTCCCCACGACATGAACATCGTAGGCGAGAGTGTGGGTGCACGGCTCCTGCCCTGAAGGGTCCCACTGTGGCTTTGGGGCACCTGGGAGCATAGGGCCTCAGAGCCACTACCTATGCTCCTGGGAAGGCACTGGGGCCTCCTGGCAGCCCCCTTGGTGCTCACCTTTCCGTGGACAAGGAGCCAGGAGGAGCTGCTCCCTGGTTCTGCCTCAGGAGCACTCCCAGCTTGCAGGGCCCCTCTCTGCCAGCGCCTTCTCCCTGGGCCACGCCCTCGCTGCACACCCAGCCAGGCTGACGGGTGCCATCCCCCTGGGAGGGGACGCAGGAAATGAAACAGGGCTGCTGGGGAGCATCAGGCGATCGCGTGTCTCCAGGGGGCTCACCCGTGGCCCTGTTGGAGGCCGCCGCACGGGGCAGGCTTAGGGTGCCCCTGGAACACATTGCTTACGTGCTGTCACCGCGGGACAGACTTGCTGTTTGAATGAACACACACGTGGGTGTAATACAGTCCCTGAGGGGGAAGAGGGGCCATGCAGTGTCTGATCTGTTGCTGGACGGTGCTCAGTTTTCTGGGCTCTGTGGGAGATTTCTTTGGCACGGGGCCCCATACCCAAGGCTGGGGAGGGTGGCCATGCTCCATGGGTCGCTTTTGAGGCATCAGAGGTTAGATTGCAACATTCTGTTTTATTAAATTAACTTTTTTCCCCAAAGATTTTATTTATTTGAGAGAGGAGAGAGTGAGAGCACGAGCAGGGGGAGGGGCAGCGAGACAAGCCGACTCCCCGCTGAGTAGGGAGCCCGCTTGGGGGCTTGATTCCAGGACCCTGAGACACACAGGGATAGGCTGGAAGGTGACCAGCATTCAGGAGGAAGAGCAGAGCAGGGGGAGGGTGTGCCGTCTAGGGTCCAGGGGCCTGGGAGGGCCCCCTGGGAAGGTGGCTTTTAGTGAAGACCAGAGGAGGCAGGAGCAGCATTCTGGGGACAGGGAGGAGGTCCAGGTGTGGCAGGGAGACCAGAGGGCCAGGCCAGTGGGAGTCACGGTAGGGACATTGGTGTTTACTTGGAGCTCGCGGCCGACGAATGGACCGCCCCAGCTCCGGTATTGGTGGGACCCTGCCAGCCGAAGGCAGGGCCCAGGCATGGCAGCAGGGGCACGGCGCACTGCAGGGTGGCGAGAGGTCATCAGTCTGTGACACGCCGCAGACATGGGCTTGCCGGAGTTTCTAAGGTCAGGTCGGGGGCCCCCCATTGCTCACGAGTCACGGGTAGGGGAGGAGACTTGTTCAGCAGGTATGCTACAGATGGGCACAGTCTCTTCTGCTGTTGCCGCTAGATCCAAGGGCTAACGGCGCGCTTGTTGGAGACCACGTTCTTCCACGAGGGGAGACCCGAGAGCCCGTGGGAAGCCAAGAAGCCTTCGCTGGGACCCAGGCCCAAGCAGACCCTGGAGGCGGCCTCTCTTCCTCCCTCCCGCGTCTGCCCACTCCAGGGTGAGTCCTCTGTGGGAGGCGCAGGGTGTTGAGGGTGAAGGCCGGTGGGGGGCCGTGAAGGAGCCCGTGGTGGTGGCGCCCACAGCTCACAACCCCTGAACACCCGCTGGGTGCCACTTCTGCATTCTCTGGCGTGGTGCGCAGCAGTCGCCAGGAGACCTTCCTGGTCCATGGGTGAGAGAAGGTGGGTAGGTTCCAGGAAACCGTTAGAAGCCTAGGGTTCTCCTTGTAAAAATCAGTTGTGTGTGTTCTCTTTGTGCATTGTTGAATCACAAGGTATTCTACCCAGAGTAGAGCAGGTTCACGTTAGAAAATGTGGAAAGTGTAGGTGAGCAGAAATAGAAGCTTCTTGCTCATCCCTGATTAGGTAATCCTAGCCCGTGGTGTGCAGCATTTTGGTGGTTTTCAACTAGTTTTCTCTTTTAAAAATCTCTGATGCCCAGTACACGCTAACCTGCCATGGTCCTTTTCGCTTGCGCCCTCACTGCCCTGGGGTAGGACGGAGGTCACAGGTATCTGTCCTTGAACTTGACCTAGGCCATCCCTTATTTCTGGTTCCTTTTGATCATTGTTTTGTTGGTGAGATTCATCCACATTGTTGTTTTTCAGTTTTCTTGAAATTATTTAAAAAATCTACAATAGCTGTGGTTTTTTTTAAGGACAGGAGAGTAACAGTGAAAAGTGGAAGCCCCCGTGCCTGGCTCCCCAGAGGGAGACCCCCCGCCCCCGCCCCGCCCCGATCGAAGGCCGTACCCCCGTGTCCGAGCGCGTGTGTGCAGCTGCTTTTGCTCCTGCCGCGCACGTAGGATCACACGGTGCACGCCGCCCTGAATGCGCCTTACCTCCTGTCTTGCGCGTGACTCATGGGGTTACGTGGATATCTGCCTGCTGACCCGCAGCACGGTGCTTTCCTGCCATTTGCGTGGACTCCCTGGTTTTCTGCTCCTTGCCGGTGACGAGCTCTCTGTCTCTCTGTGCTGCGTGCTCCTGGGTCCGACCCCCCGCACCCCGCCCCAAGGGTCCTCACTGCTGCGAGGATGGGGAACCAGAGGAGCCCATTCCTGCCTTCCCCTCAGATGGGGCTGCGCTCAAGTCCTGGCGCCAGCTCCACGTCCCCGTCGGAGGCAATGGCCGCTGCAGTTGCTCATTCATTCATTCCCTCCCTCCCTCACCCCTTCCCTCCCTCCCTCCCTCACCCCTTCCCTCCCTCCCTCCCTCACCCCTTCCCTCCCTCACCCCTTCCCTCCCTCCCTCCCTCACCCCTTCCCTCCCTCACTCCTTCCTTCCCTCCCTCCCTCCCTCACCCCTTCCCTCCCTCACCCCTTCCCTCCCTCACTCCCTCACCCCTTCCCTCCCTCACCCCTTCCCTCCCTCACTCCCTCACCCCTTCCCTCCCTCACCCCTTCCCTCCCTCCCTCCCTCACCCCTTCCCTCCCTCACTCCTTCCTTCCCTCCCTCCCTCCCTCACCCCTTCCCTCCCTCACCCCTTCCCTCCCTCCCTCCCTCACCCCTTCCCTCCCTCACTCCTTCCTTCCCTCCCTCCCTCCCTCACCCCTTCCCTCCCTCACTCCCTCCCTCCCTCCCTCACCCCTTCCCTCCCTCCCTCACCCCTTCCCTCCCTCACCCCTTCCCTCCCTCCCTCCCTCACCCCTTCCCTCCCTCCCTCCCTCACCCCTTCCCTCCCTCACTCCTTCCGTCCCTCCCTCCCTCCCTCACCCCTTCCCTCCCTCACCCCTTTCCTCCCTCCCTCCCTCCTTCCCTCCCTCACCCCTTCCCTCCCTCACTCATTCACTCCCTTATTCACTCACGCAGTGCTCATTCACTCCCTCACTCCCTCACTTACTCACTCCTTCATTCGTTTACTCGCTCCATTCACTCCCTCATTCCCTCCCTCCCTCCCTCACTCATTCACTCACGCAGTGCTCATTCACTCACTCATTCACTCCCTTATTCACTCACGCAGTGCTCATTCACTCACTCATTCACTCCCTCATTTACTCCTTCATTCAGTCACTCATTCATTCACTTATTCGCTCACACAGTGCTCATTCACTCCCTCCCTCTCTCATTCAGTCCTTCCTTCATTCGCTCCTTCATTCCTTCGCTCGTGCACACGCTCATCCACTTCCTCATTCAGTCACACTCGCGTGTTCACTCATGGGCTGACTCACTCATATACTCATTCCTTCACCTGTTCTTTTTCTCGCTCCCACCCTCATTCATTCATTCACGTGCTCACTCCCTCACTCACTCCGTCATTCACTTACTCATTCATCACTTGCTCATTTACCTACTAACTCATTCATTCTCTTACTCATTCACTCATTCCCTTGCTCACTCACTCATCACTCACTCAGCAAACATTGCAAAAGACTTGAAGGCTCATCCCTAAGACATATTCTTTAACAGAAAATGAGCTGACTCAGTAAACCTAGTGAGACTGGGAGGTGGGAAGGCAGGTCAGAATCATGACGTAGGGAGCGTCTTGTGTCCGGGGGCCTGGGGTCGTGCTGGCTCCTGATTCCCCAGTTCTCCTGGAGCCCTGGGGGCTCAGCCTTACTGTTTGTAGCCAGTTGGTAACGAAGCCAAGTGGACGGTTAGACTGTAGGTCAGGTGTTGTGACCTTGAGTGAAGCGCCCCTGAGACAAGCTGGTGGGGGTCTCAGGTCCCCATGGCACCTGTGCTTGGACAGTCGAGTAGAGGGGAGGAGGGGGGAGGAGAGGAGCCTTCCCTGTACTTAAGTCTCTCCCAGAAGCCTACTTAGCGCTTCTTCTCTTTACCGTGGCCAGAATTTAGTGACACTGCAATACCTGGCTGCTGGAGAGGTGTGGGGATGGGATGCGGGGGCATCCCAAGGGATGCTGCCCTTGGCCTGACCCCACACGCCCACCTCAAGGGTTGCTTGCGCTGCTCTGGGGCCGGACCCTGCACGCCACCGCGGAGGGGTTACCGCACTGCCCTGGGGCCTGACCCTGCACACCCACCTCGGAGGGGTTACCGCACTGCCCTGGGGCCCGACCCTGCACGCCACCTCGGAGGGGTTACCGCACTGCCCTGGGGCCTGACCCTGCACGCCCACCTCGGAGGGGTTACCGCACTACCCTGGGGCCTGACCCTGCACGCCCACCTCGGAGGGTTTACCGCACTGCCCTGGGGCCCGACCCTGCACGCCCACCTCGGAGGGGTTACCGCACTGCCCTGGGGCCCGACCCTGCACGCCCACCTCGGAGGGTTTACCGCACTGCCCTGGGGCCCGACCCTGCACGCCCACCTCGGAGGGGTTACCGCACTGCCCTGGGCCCGGACCCTGCACGCCACCTCGGAGGGGTTACCGCACTACCCTGGGGCCCGACCCTGCACGCCCACCTCGGAGGGGTTACCGCACTGCCCTGGGGCCGGACCCTGCACGCCCACCTCGGAGGGGTTACCGCACTGCCCTGGGGCCGGACCCTGCACGCCCACCTCGGAGGGGTTACCGCACTGCCCTGGGGCCCGACCCTGCACGCCCACCTCGGAGGGGTTACCGCACTACCCTGGGGCCCGACCCTGCATGCCCACCTCGGAGGGGTTACCGCACTGCCCTGGTGCCCGACCCTGCACGCCCACCTCGGAGGGGTTACCGCACTACCCTGGGGCCCGACCCTGCATGCCCACCTCGGAGGGGTTACCCCACTGCCCTGGGGCCCGACCCTGCACGCCCACCTCGGAGGGGTTACCGCACTGCCCTGGGGCCTGACCCCAGGTGCCCACCTCGGAGGGGTTGTACTGCTTAGAAAGGGGAGTGAGACCTTTCTGCCTCATTCATCTTCTGACCTTGCAGAGGACGTGCTGTTTCCTAGGGGCTGGCACAGGGCTGGTCATTTGCTGGAGTGGAGTGGGTGAATGGATAGAGATAGAGAGATGTAGCGAGAGACATAGATGATTTTTGCCTGACCTCTATACACCCCTTGTCCCACCCCTCAGTTTCTCCAGAAAACTGCTGCTGCCCCTTAGGGCCTGGCTCACAGCTCCTTCCTCTGAGGAACCTGACTGTGTGTGGGGTCCTTCTCCTCTGTGCCTCTTTACAAACCTCTGGTCATCAGCACCTCTGCCCCTAGTGAGGCTGGGCACGGCCACATTCTGTTGGTCTCGGTGCTGGCATTAGGCCTGGGGCTGACCGCAGGCAGGAGCTCAGTGGCATCTGTCATGTGGGGCCACCATGGCCAGGCCCGCTGCAGAGGAGGGGGTCTCTACCTAGCGCCCTCGGCTCTGTGATTGCCCTTCGGCTCTGAGGTGGCCTCTCCCTCAGTGGCCTCCATGCTGAGCATGCTTGTGGGCTTGTGTCCTGGCTCTTAGGAACTAGTTAGCCCCCACCCCCCATGAGCCCTTGCTCTTTCGGCCCCCTCCTTCTTGTACCAGCCTTGGTTCCCTGTCAGCTGTGACCTCTGATGGCATTTGTAGCCAGTCACATATCACCATTTCACATGTCACCACTGCACGGTGCACAGAATGCACAGTCTCTTTGCTTTCTTCCGCCCCTCCCCCCAGGCACCTTGTGGGTAGGCCGAGGCCGGCTGCATAGCTGTCAGGGAGCCCCACTCATTGTGAAACGAAAATGCTGACCAAAGCCCTGAGGACATGGTCCTGGGTGCTCAGTACTAAGTCATTGCTAAATGACGATTTATCTGTGAGTTGGTCATAGTTTATGGTGTTAAATGCTTTGTCTTTAATAGAGGGGGATCCATGTGATCTCTTCTTTTGATTCTTCTATGGTCCCTAAATAACTATATCATCCATGTTATAATTCTCAGAGTGGACAGCATCCCAGAAGGAAGTCCGCCAGCCCAGGAATGGTCGTCACCCGAGGACCAGGGAGACACCCCGGAAGGAAGCGCACCAGCCCAGGAATGGTCGTCACCCGAGGACCAGGGAGACATCCCGGAAGGAAGCCCGCCAGCCCAGGAATGGTCGTCACTCGAGGACCAGGGAGACATCCCGGAAGGAAGCGCACCAGCCCAGGAATGGTCTTCACCCGAGGACCGGAGAGACATCCCGGAAGGAAACGCACCAGCCCAGGAATGGTCTTCACCCGAGGACCAGGGAGACACCCCGGAAGGAAGCGCACCAGCCCAGGAATGGTTGTCACCCGAGGACCAGGGAGACATCCCGGAAGGAAGCCCGCCAGCCCAGGAATGGTCGTCACCCGAGGACCAGGGAGACATCCCGGAAGGAAGCGCACCAGCCCAGGAATGGTCTTCACCCGAGGACCGGGGAGACATCCCGGAAGGAAGCGCACCAGCCCAGGAATGGTTGTCACCCAAGGACCAGGGAGACATCCCGGAAGGAAACGCACCAGCCCAGGAATGGTCTTCACCCGAGGACCAGGGAGACATCCCGGAAGGAAGCGCACCAGCCCAGGAATGGTTGTCACCCAAGGACCAGCGAGACATCCTGGAGGGAAGCGCACCAGCCCATAGCCAACAGTCATCAGCCGATGACCAGCCGAATGCTCTCTTGGAGAAAGAGGAACCTGCAGCCCCAGAAAGCCTCAGACAGGACCTTGTAGGAAGAAGCGGGTCTCACCCAGTACACACATGGATGTCTGCCTCCCGTGAAGGATCTGAGGATAGGAGCAGGCATGCTGAAATGTGTAGCCTGTATGAGGCACAGTTGGAGTGGACAAGCTTGAGCAGTGCCCGCAATTCGAACCATCGGGCTGATACCATCATGCCCGAGCCCCATGCCACAGGCCAGCTGGCAGGGGAGGGTCTCCTGATGCCCTGCCCTGGATATCGGGGTGAGCAGAGCACGCAGTCAGGAAGCCCCCCCAGGACAGCACGACTCCCGTTTTTGATGCCTACTCTGGATGAGCCGTGGGTGGCCGTGGAGAATGACCGCGAGGAGCTACAGACTTGCTTAATTAAGGAGCAGCTGTCCAAGTTGAGCCTCGTGGAACCACTGGGTGTCTCTTACACCAAGCTGGCCCCAGAAGAGCGCCCCCAATTCTCTGCCCCTGTGTCCTTGTGCGACCCAGGAAGCAGGGCCCTGTGCAGCCGAGCAGGCAGCTCCTCGGCCTACTATGCTCTGGCCACAGACCTCCCTGGTGTGCTGGATGCAGCGCCAGCCCAGGAGGCTGATGGGAATTCATTTTCCTGGAACCTCAAGGAACTCTTTTACAATGAACGGACAGATCGAACTTCCTCCAGCTGTTCCTGCACTGCGTCTGAGCTTGTGGGGACGCCGTCTCCTTCGCCGGCAGGCTCTGATGTAGACATGAGTGGTCTGCACCGGCGGAGATCAGATGTTCTGGATGACCGAGAATTGTTGCTCCTGACCGGCACTTACTTCGATCTTGGGGAGGCTCGGCAGTTTTGCGAGAGCCGTCTGGGGCCCCATCAAGTAGAGCCCTCCGAGACGTGTCTGGTATCCTCAGAACACTATGAAGTGAGTGGCAGAGAGAGCCCAGCCTGTGTCCTTCCCACGCCGGGGGCTGGCCCCGCAGATGTGTGCCCCACAGAGGAGCCCAGGTTGAGTTTCCAGGTCACCTCCACACCTGTGAGAGGGGACAGCCCGGCAACATCTGGGGGTACCCGCGTGCAGCAGGAGATCCAGGAGGGGACCTACGCCGGCAGCTGCTACCACCGGGATGGAGCCCAGCTGAGTACGTGTGGGGGGCTGTGCCCTGGAGCCCCTGTAGGAGCACAGTGTGGCCGGGGGCCGGGCCTTCCTCGTCCTGGGGTCTGATGCGGCTGCAACCCCTGAATCGTTTTGGTAGCAACGTTAGGGTTCTGTAGTGATAGCTCATCTCTTGAAAATTAGGGTTATAAGTGCCTGTGCCTGGGAAGGGTGCAGCTTGAGGTCCCAGCTGCCTCTGTGTCCCTCCTTGGAAGCCACTGCGTGCACCGTGGTTGCCTGGGGCGGCCCCTCCTGTGCTGGGCTTTAGGCTGCCGTGCTGTCGGGTGCGCTTGCTCGGGATCAGGCCCCTTCACTTGCTCCTTGGAGTTGATTATTTTTGTTGTACTTTATATTTTCCTAACTTCTTTTTTTTTTTTTAAGATTTTTTTTTATCTATTTGACCCAGAGAGAGAGGGGGAGAGAGGGAGAGAGCAAACACAAGCAGAGGGAGTGGCAGGCAGAGGGAGAAGCAGACTCCGCGCCGAGCAGGGAGCCCCATGCGGGACTGGATCCCAGGACCCAGGGATCATGACCTGAGCCCAAGGCAGACGCTTCACCGACTGAACCACCCAGGCGCCCCTGTATTTTACTAACCTAGCAGATCCGTGCCACATTAGCCAGTTGTGTCCTTACTGCTGATTTCAGAATGTTGATTACTAAGGCTTTCCTCCTAAACTTTAAAGAGTTATGCAAGTACTGTGTTATCTGTAGAAAGACTAGAAAATGCCAACAAAAACACAAGATCACCTGTAAATGCCCCCAAAATATAACCCCGTTTGTTTTGGCATATACCTTGGAGGCTGTGTAAAAACGCATGCACTTGCGTGAAACTGTGCCTTGTACGTACGTCCGTGTGTGTTGCTGTGGTCGAGGCTGGAGGCAGACACGGTGCGGGGTTGGGGGCGGGGTTGAATGTGGGTCTCCGGGCTTTGCCCCCGTCCGAGTGTGGATGCCCCTGCCCTGCCCCTCGCGTGCGCTCTGGGAGGATGTGCCTCCTTCGCCGTGACGCCACCCTGCTGACCCCACTTCCCCCGCCCAGGTGTGCAGTTTGAGGTGAAGCGGGTGGAGCTCCAAGGCTCCGCAACCCTGTTCTGCTGCTGGCTCATGAAGGACCTGCTGCACAGCCGCCGGGACTCGGCCACGCGGGCCCGTCTGCTCCTGGCCAGCCTGCCCAGCTCCAGCCACTCCGTGTGCGAGCTTTCTGAACCCAGCATGGGGGAGGTGGGGGCCTGTGCGCGGCTTCTGCCTTGTACCCGCCTTGTGGTGTGGGAAGGGATCCTGCCTGGCATCTCTCTCTCCCTTTCTCTCTGCTTCTTCTGGGTTGGGAGGAGGAGCCATCTGGGGCCTTTTCCACCCTGCCTGCTGGTATTGTGGGTAAGTCTGAAACCATACGTGGGGTTTTAAACCTGAGTTTGCCCCACATGCAGGGTGGGGTCTTGGCGTGTGTGCCAGTTTGGGTGGATGTGGAGAGCACTTCTCAGGCCAGCCCCCCTGGGGCATGGGGACAGGGGGCCGATGACAGGAGTCTGCTTGCTGTTCCCTTTCTTTCTTGGGTCACGCGTGGCCCCTTAGGCCTCCCGTTTCATCCACAGATGCTCAGAAGCAAGCCCTGGTTCGAGGAGCCCCCCAGGGCTGTGGAGCTGGAGGGGCCGGCAGCCTGCGAGGGCGCATACTCCCGCAAGTACAGCACGCTGAGCCCCCTGGGCAGTGGGGCCTTTGGCTTCGTCTGGACTGCAGTGGACAAGGAAGCCAACAAGGAGGTGCTGTGGCTCTCGGGCCGCGTTCAGTAGTGGGGGCCCCGCTCAGGTGCAGCCCTGGCCTCAGTGCCTTTGGGTCTAGACTCCTGAGATGGCCGTGACAGAGGAGTCCTCTGTGTAGTGCCAAGCACACGGGCCGGCCCGGGTCGGAGTCTGGCCCTGGAGGGCCCTTCCGGCAGCGCATGCGTTCACGCCCGGTCGTCCTGCTCGCCACTTCACACGCACGCTGGGCCGCACACTGTGCCCTTTCACCCAGAGGCTGATGTCAGGGCTTGACTTTCAGGCTGAGACCTCGCCGCCCTCCTCCCAAGTCCTGTTGGGATTGCGTTTGTAATTGAGCATTTTGTGATTTGAGGGAATCAACGTGGTGACAGTCCTGCTCATCCCAGCAAATACCGCAGATACCCTGCCCCTGCCCGCGTGTCCCCGTGCTGCCTGCTGAGTCTGGGCGGCCGAGCACGCATGCGGTCTCCTGACCGCTGCGGGGCCTGATCACTTACTGCTCTACCGGCTGCGGGTGGCGTTAACACCGCACACACCTGTGCCGGTCTGCCAGGCTCTAACATGTTTTCAGTGGGTCCTTCAAGGTTCTAGGTGAGTGGCCATCATAGCCCTCCGGCCTCTGGGACCTGCAGGGCCGTGCTCAGGAGCAGGCGTGCTGCCGGCTCTCCTGCCTGGTCACATCTAAAGATTTTATTTATTTATTTATTTGACAGAGAGAGACACAGCGAGAGAGGGAACACAAGCAGGGGGAGCGGGAGAGGGAGAAGCAGGCTTCCCGCCGAGCAGGGAGCCCGACGTGGGGCTCGATCCCAGGACCCTGGGATTGTGATCTGAGCTGAAGGCAGATGCTCAACTGACTGAGCCACCCAGGCGCCCCCGTTCTGTTCTTGATGGAGACCTTTTGCTGGGGATATTTCCTCTTATTTTCAGCTCACTGAAATTTTTCTTGAAAAATGAGTGTTGAGTTCTATCAGATGTCTTTTCAGCATCTGTTGAGATGATCAGACCCTGGTTTCCTTTACTAATATAATGAATAACACCAATCAAATCATATCCGGAGAACCAATCCTCGGTTAGGTTTTAATATTCTTGTAATGCACTGCTGAATTCGGTTTGCTAACATTTTTACTCGGGATTTTTTTTCATTTATATTCATGCATCAGTTTTCTTTCTTTTCTTTTTTTATGTCCAAGTTACAAGAGGCCTGCAGAGGTGGCAGCGTTTTTGCCCATCAGCGCGTTTGACCGTATGTCCGCGGCTGACCCTGTTCCCCAGGCTGCCCTAATTCTTGTGTCCACCCTCTAGTCTCGTTGTTGCTAGACTTGTCAAAGAACTGTCTGCTTTATTTGTCAAATATTTGTCTTGTCTTCTTGTACTTTCTGCGAGTTAATTTGGCTATATTTCCTGCATGTTGGGCCGTTACTGAGTAACAGGGCGCTTCCCGGGCGCGTCTTCTGAGCCCACCTTCCGGAGGCCATGGCGTCTGCCTCTCCTGCTATCATGGCTTCATAGGGGGTTTAATTCTCAAGGTTCTGTTGCTGTCTCTACTCTCCGTGAGGTAGGTCTCATTCTTGGCTGAGTCAGGGACCCGATAGACTACAGGGTTTCTATAGACCGCCAGACCTAAAGGAAGAAGAAAGAAGCCTGGGAACTCTTCTCTTGGTTTGAAAAGAAACACAGGAGTCTTTTTGTGTCTCAGAGCACAGAGATGCCAGCTTCCGTATTACCAGGCCCACAAATGATCCCGGAAAGCAGCCTGTCAGAACATGGCCCGCGAGGGAGAGGCCACCGTTGGGGGACTGAGTGCGGTTCTGGAGTCTCAGTCTGCAGGGCACTTGGTGCCACCGCCATCTTCACGTGACCCATGACCTGGGTGTCTTTCCAAGTGTTTAGATCTTTACATTTCTCTCAGTGTGTTCTGTGGTTTTTGGTGAGTTTCTGAAATCTGCCTTATTTCCACATCCGGTTTCTTCCCTTTCTTGTGTCTAATTTTCATTTGCTGGAATATTGGTTACTGATGGGCGTGTGGGCGACACATGTCCTCACACGTACTCTGACTGGTTTGTTTCTCCCGCGTGTTAGTGGTGATCCGCGTGGTTCTCTCCGAGCGCGTGAGCGCCAGCTCTGTGTCCTCCAGCATGCTTTTGAAAAGCAACCTGATGTTTTTTCTTTCTGAATTTCTTTTAATCTTTGGACTTCGGAAACTTCCCCAGGATATATTTCTGTGTGTGCGTTATTTATTCTTGCTTGATGCTTGGTAAGACTTTGATCTGAACGTTTAAAGCTTTCTTTACCTTCTGTTCTGTTAATCCTTCTCCTTCTTTCTCGCTCTGTACTTTCCCCTGAAGCCCCCTGTAGGTGTGTGTTGGAGCTCGTGGTAGCCTTCTCGCCTCCTCGAACCCTGCAGAGGGACCGGCGGTGCGCACTTCTGCCTCCAGCCGCAGCCTCTGCGTCTCCCCACCTGGCCACGCTCCCGGGCGCTGGGACGTCAGCCTTGCTGCCCTTCTGCTCTTGCCTACTGTCACGTGTCTCCCCTGGCCTGTGGACTCACGGGGCCCTCTCTTCACACGATCTTCAGGATTTGACCACTGGTCAGCATTGATGGCTGGCGCTAAGCCATCTGTGGTCACTGTGAGGCCTGACTGGGCGCTGCGGGTGCTTCTCCCTGCCCCTCCTGCCTTGGTGCTGGCCGACTGCCTGCACCCCTGTGCTGCCCACCTGTGTGCACTCCCCTCCCGCTGCCCAGCAGCCCCTCGGGCGGGCCCCTCTCCCTGCTCGCCTGATCCACAGTGCACGCCGTGTGTTGGCCGCCCTCACCCCACCCGTGGACAATGAGCTCGTTGGCGGGGCTCGTGGGTCATCTTGTGGGGTCTCCAGCTGAAGCGTGGGGAGGGCCTGGCCTGCAGTTCCTGCTCACCGTGTGCCCCTCCGCCACATGCCTGTCCCTTCCTGACAGAATGTGCTCTGCTGAGTGGTGCCCGGCGTCTCCGCCCTGTGACACTCCCCATCGTCCTGGGCAGTGATGTGTTTCTCTGTGTTTGCCTGTGTCCGTTGGTCTTGCCAGGCTCCCCTTAGCTCCCAGCTGATGTGGGTGACGGCCTTGATCTGTGTTAATCCAGTTTTCGGGCTTCCTCTTTCATTTCCTCTGTCAGGGCACCAGTCCTCGGTTGTGACATGGGGGTGCTGCAAGGGCTCGGGCCAGGTTCGCAGCCCCTCCACCATGCCTTCGGTCTCCTGGGCCTTGTCAGCAGCTGCTGCAGCACCTCTCTGCCCCTCGTGCTGTGTGGGGGGCAGGGGCGCTCCTGGGCTGCTTCTCTCCCATCCCTGGGAGTCAGGGGAGGCACATGTGGGGGTTGTGTCTACACTGAGCGAGCAGTGGGCGCCACGTTCGACAGGATGCTGGAGGCATGCTGGCGGTTACTTCTCCCCTCTGTCTTCCTCCTAGGTGGTGGTAAAGTTTATTAAGAAGGAGAAGGTTTTGGAAGATTGTTGGATCGAGGATCCCAAACTTGGAAAAGTTACTTTAGAGATTGCAATTCTGTCCAGGGTGGACCACGCCAATATCATCAAGGTGGAGTGCCATTTCTCATTTAGTGGTGTCCTGACATCACTCACGTGAGAAGTTGTTAAATATGTTGTACTGAGGGCATCTCAGCAGGCCCAGACCTGACTTTGTCTTTTTCCAGGTGTTGGACGTATTTGAAAACCAAGGGTTCTTTCAGCTTGTGATGGAGAAGCACGGCTCCGGCCTGGACCTGTTTGCATTCATTGACCGCCACCCCAGCCTTGACGAGCCCCTGGCAAGTTACATCTTCCGACAAGTGAGCAGGCCAGAGCCGTGCTGGGGAGATCCTGGGCTTGGGCACGGGGTCCCGAGGCTTCAGGGCTACGTGGTTCATACACACTTATCTCTGTGAGCGAGGGTCTAGCCTTCAGAGTTTGGATTTTATGGAGTAAGGTATATATCAAGATATATGTGGGAGGCCAGATGCCATCCTGGACTGACGAGGGAAGTATGTTTAATGATTCAAGTTTTTTTATGTTCATACAGTATCCACACCAGTTGCAAAACTTATCCAACAAAGCTATCAGGTTAGGCTTTGAGGCCTGTGCATCTGATCTGAGCCGTCTCTCTGCAGGGAACCATTGCTCATCTGTGGGCAGGGATCATTATAGGGCTGACAAGGGAAGGCTGTTTGGTCAGAGAGAGCCTCTGAGGCGCTCACTCTGTGTGGTGCGGTCCCGCACACGGTAAGGGCTCAGTAGGTGGTAGCTGTCCCGTTAATTGAGGCAATCAGTAAAGGTTGAGATTCTAGCAATCTTGTTTTACAGTATGTATTTTGGTCTCTTTCCTGTCTGTGTGTTGATTTTGTCCATTTATTATTTTGTTGGAACGGGAGAGTGATGAGCAAAATAGGCGTCCTGGGAGACAGAGAGGTTGGGTAGGGGGTGGAGGGGACCAAATTGTTCCTGTTTTGAGTTTTTAGGAGAAGGTGATGGTTTCATCCTAGACTATTCCTAGCTCCCTGGAAACAATGGAGAAATACCTGGGAAGGGGATAGAACTGTTCTCAGATTTGCTCACTGATTGTTTCCTGATGAGGACTCCATGTCTAATGCCAGTTTCCATAAGTTGACATTTCTTACTCAGAGCTATAAATTCCCAGAAGCTACTGGATTTCTGAGGCACCTCCCTGTAAGTTTCAGGCATCATGGTTCTGCTCCCTCTTTCTGTGTTGCAAGATTATAGACCCATCTACTGTAATGCGTGGCAAAAATTTGTGTCTGAAATCTTCACGGCAAGCAGACTGTGTCTAATAAGAGTCACCTGTTAAAAGCTGCTGTCTCTCAGTTGTTAATTCTGGGGCCATTGGTTTGGTAATTACAGTGTCCTATACTTTATAATTTTGCAAGAAGTATCTATAGCTTCTCTGTAAATTTATATATGTAAGTGCTATCATATGTAAACAGGGACTCGCAGTTTTATAGAAAAGCGTCATCATACACCAGTGTCTATAATACAGGGCCATTCACCAGCACACTGCTGCCTGCTCAGCTCCAAGTGCCTCAGGCTGCTAACGACCAGCCCTCCCGTGTAGCCAGGGTGCTGGAGGGCCTGCAGGAGGACTGGCTTCTCTGCCCGGACTCAGGTTCTCTTCAGACCTTTGTGATGAATCCCTTGCTGCGAATTAGTAAACCTCTGTGAAACTTTCCACATTCCAATTAGTACACGGCTTCTGTTCCCAGCTGGACCCTGGCATGTGTGTGTGTACACACGGATGTATCTGTGTGTTTGTGTACACACGTGTGAGTGTACGGGCGTGCACATGTGTGTATCTGTGTGCATGCATGGGTGTATATAAATGTGTATAAATCAGAATGCAGATATGTATGTGTTTGCATATATGCGCATATAAATATGTATTTACTAGTTGTCAGTTAATTAATTGGGCACAGTTAACCCACCATTAACTATATAGCCTCTTATTCAAGGGTATTCATTTGTAAATATAAAATTGTCTCTAATCAAAATGACTATGTCCATGAAGACACTATGTTGACTGGTATAATTGGTGTCCAAATTGTGAATGCAGTCAGAAACTTTACTTATCTTATTTAAACTTAACCAAAAGCTTCCTTTGGTTCATGTCTGTCATCGGATGTGTGGTGTAGGCTTCTCCCGTACAGCAGGTCACAATAAGTCACTGTTCCCTTCCAGAGTGGAGACTGTTGCACTTGATTTGCTGGAACAAAGCCCATCTCCAGGGGAATTACTTTACGTGCACATGGATAAGAATCCTGCACACGTTGGGGCCGGTGTGGCTGACGCCCAGGGCTGCCCTCTGAGAAGCCGCTAGAGCCCTGAGGTGGGGGTTTGGAGATTTGGCTCTGCTCTCATCTCTGCCCCTAACCGCGGCGTGAACTCTGGGCAAGGCACTTTCCTTCCATGTGAACCGAAGACATTCAGTCTTTCTCTAGGGCCGCCTGCCATTTCACGCCCAAACCACATGTCTTTGTAGCTTCTGCTTGTGGTCAGTCTGCCCTTCCTTCCAAGATTGTCAGTCCTGTGTTGTGGGGTGAGTGACGCTTGTCTGTAGCACATGGAGAGAACCCGAGAATCACGTATTTGTGCTGGGGACACGTGGGGTGTTAGAGGGCATGAAGCATCAGTTATACCCACAAAATCCCATTTCACAGCCAACGATAGTGTGTTGTATACTTAACAATGTGCTGAGTGTCTATATCGCTGATAATGAGAATTGACTTTTTTTTACAGATTTTATTTATTTATTTGAGAGAATAAGAGAGAGAGAGACAGAGAGCATGAGCAGGGGGAGTGGCAGAGGGAGAGGGAGAAGCAGGCTTCCCGCAGAGCAGGGAGCCCGATGTGGGGCTCGATCCCAGGACCCCGAGATCATGACCTGAGCTGAAATCAAGAGTTGGATACTTTACCCACTGAGCCACACAGGGGCCCCTGTCTTTTCATTTTCTTTTTCTTTTTTTTTTTTTTCGAAAGATTTTATTTTATTTTTTGACAGAGAGAGACAGTGAGAAAGGGAACACAAGCAGGAGGAGTGGGAGAGGGAGAAGCAGGCTTCCCGCCGAGCAGGGAGCCCGATGTGGGACTCGATCCCAGGACCCCGGGATCATGACCTGAGCCGAAGTCAGACGCTCAACCGACTGAGCCACCCAGGCGCCCGAGAATAATGAAATTTTAAAGAGGAATCCCATACTGGCTGGTGCTGCTGCCGGTGGGTGAATCAGGCCAGCCACGTTGAGCACCCCACCTGGACTTGCGCCACCCCTGCTGAGCTGGATTGGGTCCGCATGTCCAGGGTTCTTTCCTGCCACTAGTTCATTAGCAATTAGACAAGGGGTGTTTTTCTTTGTTGTTTTGTCTTGTTTTCGAGTTAGTCCTTATTTTAGATGCATGTTTTACTTGAATTGCTTTCTTAAAAAGTCCCTGTGCCCCTGATTGCAGCTGGTGACGGCGGTGGGGTACCTGCGCTCGAAGAGCATCATTCACCGCGACATCAAAGACGAGAACATTGTGATCGCGGAGGACTTTACCATCAAGCTGATCGACTTCGGCTCCGCTGCCTACTTGGAGAAGGGCAGGCTGTTTCATACGTTTTGTGGGACTATTGAGTACTGCGCACCCGAAGTCCTCATGGGAAACCCGTACGTATGGTGCTGCACTGGGGCCTGACCGCACATCTTTCATCGCGACCCGGGACCACTTGGAGTTTAGGTGGGAAAACAGTTTCCATTTGGGCCTCTTCGTGACAAGGCTGCTGAGTGATGACGTAGGTCTTGGTCCTAAGCGGGCAGGCAGGCAAACGTCGGTGGGTTAAGGGAAGGTGGGCCGTGGCCACCGCGCTTTGTTGTGTTACGTTCTCAACTTCTCTGTGTGTTTGGAGTTTTATGTAATTAGAGATTGAGAATAAGATGAAAGATCAAGATCAAGATCAACTCCCAAAAGTTGAGACTCTTCAAGTGGATGGAGAGCGTTTCTCTTCAGTTGGGTTTAGTCATTGTGATGACAGACATAATCGCCCACTGGGTAACAGATGGGCGGGCTGGCCGTACGTGACGTCCGGCATCGAAGGCGCTAATGCCGAGGACCTGCGTTGGCCTGGGGCCTGGCTGGGCCTCCGGCTCCTGCCGGGGGGGACGGTATGTCCCTGCCCTGGAGCCTGCCGGCTGCCGGGGGGCCTGGCAGTGGTCAGGAAACCCTTTTCCTGTCACTTTTGTGCACACCCAGAGCCACCAGACAGTATGAAATATTGAAGGGGGTTAGTCCAGGAAGGACCTTGGAGTTTCTTTGAAGATGTGATTTGATCACCCTGGTGCCCCCAGGTGCTATGTTGGCTGCTGTCTCGCCCCGTGGTGGCCACTGGAGTTGGAGGGGGCTGCGTGACCTGTCCACGGAACCCTGACACGTGCTCTGTGGCTTCTCTGCCCCCCGCCCCACCTCCTGCAGCCAGGCTGGGAAGCTCCCACGGGGGAGTGCAGGGCGATGGTGTACCACGGTGTTGCTCAGGGACCTCCGGCCCTCCCCAGGGCGTTCCACCTTCTCCTGGAGCCCCTGCCCGGCAGCGCTGCTGCTCCCTCCTCTTTGGCCTCTGCAGGTGCCCTCCTATGAGCTCCTTGGTCCATCCTGTCCCCCCGCCCCCCATGTCACTGCACCTGTGGTTTTCCGGGCTCTGATTCTAGACCCCTCCTCGGGAACTCTGCTTCCTCCCTCATCGTTCTGCTCCAGGGGACAGCAGACTGTGGCCCTTGACCAAACCTGGCCCACCACTGGGTTTTATGAATAAAGTTTTCTCGGAACACAGCCGTGTTTGTCGGCCTCTGTGGCCTCTGTGGCTGCTTTGGTGCTGCCCTGGCAGTGTCGTTGTGGCGACAGAGGTCACGTGGCCCACAAGGTTTCCCTTTGGCACTTTACAGAAACGGTGCTGTCACTGTGGTACTTTATTGGATTTTTCGCTTTACTCTCCAGTGCTGTTGAAATCGCTCTTTCTGAAACAACATGAAAATACCGAGTGTTGAATGGGGTTTTCTCGCCCCGGCTTGTGCAGCCTCTCATCCCGCACTTTCCTGACGTCTGTCCTCTGACCCTCCCAGCGTCCAGCGCCCCCATCCTGGCCTTCGGCCTCCCGATGTCCTGCACCCTCTCCGCTCTCACCAGTGTCTCTCAGCCACGTTGTCTGACTCCGTGGTCCCTGCTGTCTGGGCCAGAGCTGAGTGGCCAGCCGGCTCCAGGGCAGCTCGGCCGCAGCTCCACACCTTCTGTGTACAGTGAGGGTGCCGTTTCTCAGGCTGGCTGTGGGGTTTAGGGTTGGACCACATAAAATGCCTGGCACAGCGCTGGCATCTCAGGGTGCCGGTGAACGGAAGCTGGGTGAGGTCCATCCTTACAACGACAAAGCATGGCAGTGGGGCACCGTCGTCCCCTGGCTGCCAGCCTGTTGCCCGGTTGGCCCAGCCTGGACCCCTCTGCCTCCTCCTTCACGCTCTATATCTAGGTCGCTGCTGTCACCTTGGCCCTCCTTCTGCTCCTGCGTGGACTGGAGCCTCCACTCTGTCTGCTGTGCCTTCTCTCCACCTCCTCCAGGAAGCCTCCCATCAGGAGGTGCTCTGCTCTCTCGTGCCGCACACCCTCTTATCTCGTGGTGGGCATCTCTTAGCTGCCTGGACATGAAGTCTTGCTTTTCTTTTCCCTCTCCAGCACGTGGCTGGAGCATGGCTGGCGGGGGCAGAGGTGCTGGAATGGAAGGCGTAGTCGAGGAGGGCCGCAGGACGTGCTGGGGGCCACTGTCGAGGGCTGCACGTGGGGTGGGCTGAGCCCCGGCATGTCCCGAATGCTGCCGCCACCTCCCCCTTGCAGGTACAAGGGGCCGGAGCTGGAGATGTGGTCGCTGGGGGTCACGCTGTACACGCTGATCTTTGAGGAGAACCCCTTCTGCGAGCTGGAGGAGACCATGGAGGCCATGATCCACCCCCCGTACCTGGTGTCAGAAGGTGAGGGCGCCCGGTCCCCCACCTCGAGCACAGCGACTCTGTCCGTGCTGACGGCCTCATTGCTTGCTTCCCATTCGTCAAACGCTGATCTGAACAGAAGTGTAACTTGAATGTGACTAAACCCTCATGTAAATGTTTTTTTTAAAGATTTTATTTATTTATTTGAGAGAGAGAGAGAGAAAGCCCGTGAGCACAAGTGGGTGGAGGAGCAGAGGGAGAGGGAGAAGCAGGCTTCCCACGGAGCAGGGAGCCCGATGTGAGGCTTGATCCCAGGACCCTGGGATCATGACCTGAGCTGAAGGCAGATGCTTAACCGACTGAGTCACCCAGGCGCCCCTGGTCTCTCTTCTTCTTACAACGGCACTAATCCCATCATGGAGCCCTACCTTGATGACCTCAGGGGACCCTGATCACCTCCCAGGGAGCACTGGGGGTTAGGACTTCACCATAGGGCTGGGGTAAGGCGTGGAGGTAGTTCGGTCCGTAGCAGCCTAGAAGAGGATTTTTAGAGCTTTGCTAAGGTTCTGGGTTCCCATGAGCCGTGCTTCTTGCCTCGTGCTGTCCCCCCCACCAACCGTTCCAGGTGCGCTCTCACTGCATCCTCAAGACTCTCCTCTGGGCTGGTGAGGCTCAGAGCAGCCTGGCTGAGGAGACACCCACATTGTTACAGGAACTGGGACCCAAATCTAGACCCAAGGCTGGGTCTCTTCTCAGAGCCCGTGCTTCCTTCTGGGGGGGATGATGCAGGGCTCGCCTGTGGCCGCCTCCCCCCACTTTCATCACATGAACCCGGTGTCATTTGAGGCTCTGCATGGCCAGAGCCCCGAGAACAGACTGCGCTCCAGAAGCTCCGCATGTAGGTTAGGTGAGCGAGGTGGGGTCCTGAACCCCACACTTTCATTTCAGAGGGGACGGGCATGTCCTGCAGCTTGTCTCCGGGAGTAGCTGGGCCCGTGTGCCCAAACCCCCAACTTGTCAGTGGAGGTTTCCTGGGCCAGTCAGAGGTGCTCGTGGTGGGCAGACCCAGGACCTGCAGTGTGAGACCTGTTCCACTTGGGCCCAGCCCCGACCCACCGTCCGTCTTCTGGCCACATGCCTAAGGTGGGTCTTGATATCTCCAGATCTCATGAACCTCATGTCTGGGCTGCTGCAGCCTGTGCCCGAGCAGCGCACCACCCTGGAGAAGCTGGCGACAGACCCCTGGGTGACACAGCCCGTGAATCTTGCTAACTACACCTGGGATGAGGTGTGTCGCATGAACAAGCCAGGTGAGAGGCATGACCTGTGTGCCAAGAAGGCAAGGAGAGCCCCAGGCTGCCTTCCTGGGTCTGGGGAGAAGAGGACACTCCCTCCTCCACGCTGCCCGACACCAACGTCGGGGCCTGCCGCTGGCTCGTCACCTGTGCAACACGTGGGGCCTGAGTCTGCACCCACAGGAGGGGCTGGGGCGGGGGGCAGAGGGTTTGAGAGCAGCTGGCGGTGGCCTGGGCCAGCTGAAGGGGAGGGTGAGGCTGCAGATGGCGAGCGGGGTGCTCTGAGGGGACCCGGGGGCCCTGGCTCTTCCGACGAGGCTCCTGGCTGCAGAGCTGGGCAGCAGCAGCCCAGTGCGTCTGGTCACTGCCGCTCGGAGCGGGCGGACCGAGCTGGTGTTGCCGGCCCTGGGCATAAACTCGCTGCATCACCTCAGCAGGGGCCGGGGACTCTGCAGCAGTGCCAGGCGGGTGCTCAAGCATCCTGCTGATGTCCTTTGTTCTAGGAATTCTACCAGAGAGAAGCAAGTGTCTTAGGATCTTGTGTTAACACCTGGTATCATGTCTTCTTCTTTCTCAGAAAGTGGAGCTCTGTCCGGTGTGAGCCTGGAGGCCGAGAGCAGGTGCGCCAGGGAAGTGGCGTGGGGTCTGGAGCCCTGCGGGGCCCTGTGCCCCAGGGGAGGCCCCTGATGCGCCAACTCCAGCTCCCTGCTGCTCCCTCAGGAGCAGGTTGTTTTCAGGCCCCCTCCAGTCAGAGAAAGTAAATTCTCAAGCATTAGGCCCAATTCACCTTCTAAAAACTCCTCTGCAAGTTTGAGAAATGCTAGAACAAAAGCCGGTGGTGCTACAGATTTTAGGATTATAAATAGACTTGGAATTCATTTTTCACATGACCTTGGATAAGCATGCTAGCGTTTGGTTGAATTTTGTGCCATGAAAGGGCTTTAATCTTTCTGATGTTGTATATATGCATGTGTTTGTTTCCTCTGACTTGACATGTGCTCATCTGATGTGTGGAGTTGGTAGAACTGGTTATCAGAGACCAGACTATTTCATTAACTTATTTTTTGAACATTTCCAAATTAAAGCAATTTTGTAGTGAGCCATGATCCGGACTTGGACTGACTGAATTCTTCCACGATGCCGGCGTGGGGAGTGTTTCATCGCTTTACTTTTATGTTTGTGTACCCCGACATGCCCCTGCTGGAGAGGGGCTCAGCCTCCATCCGTGGGGGGGGGGGTGTCTCTCCCCTGGGTGGGCCCAGACCCGCAGCTTGTTCAGTCTAAGGAGGCCGGGGGAGGGGCCAGCTGTTGTCAGGCCCGTCCCTTCTCCCCTGCACGGCGCTCTAGCCCACCGTCCGTCTGGGCGCTGCTGTCACCCAGACACCAGCCCCAGCCCCACGTCTGCAGTGGGTGTCCAGCCTGCCTACTTCCCATCTGGTTCAGGTGCCCGGGGGTCTCTCGCACACTTAGATGGCTCCTCCCCTCCAGGCTCCAAACCACCCCCTCTGAAACAGAATCAGGGAGCTCAGTGAGCATGCGCAAAGCAGCCTTTATTCTATCTTTTTAAGTGTGTAATAAGAAGTGACCTTTATGCTTCAGAATTCAAATGAATTTCTTGATATTTTAAGAATTCTTTTCCAGAGTGAAAAAAACCCAAATGTTTTTCCTTGTAGTATATATGATGCTTGTAACACATAAGTTACAGGATGTTTTTTCAGACAGTGTGCAATGGGCTATGAATGCAAAGTGCTAGCTCTGCAGGGACTGACTTCTAAGAAAAAATAATCAAAACCTATCCTACCTGGGCGCCTGGGTGGCTCAGTCGGTTAAGCGTCTGCCTTCGGCTCAGGTCATGATCCCAGGGTCCTGGGATCGAGTCCCACATCAGGCTCCCTGCTCTGCGGGAAGCCTGCTTCTCCCTCTGCCTGCCATTCCCCCTGCTTGTGCTCTCTCTCTGTCAAATAAATAAATAAAATCTTTATTAAAAAAAAAAAAACCCCATCCTACCGGATGGCAGTAGGAAGCCTGCTTTGAGTGCTCTCTGCAGAGAGACTGCAGGTAGGAGTCTCCACGTTCCCAGTGTGATTCCAGAGCGCTGAAGATGCTGTTGGCTTTTACAGTAACCCGTGCATCGCAGCCATGACTTCCCTCCTAGAGCTAGATTACGCTCATTGACCGATTCCTTCCAGGGAGTCGCGGTGGCTTACAAGGATTTTCTCAGGCTTCGAGTGTAAAAGCATTATAAACGACGAACACAACCGACCTTTTCTTGGGCACGGCGCGTTCGCAGCGTGAGCTGCCTTGGCGCCCAGCCCCGGGGCCGGCGGCGGGCGGCGCGCGGCGGGGCAGGTACACTCGGCCGGTTTCGGACTCCAGCCCCGGTGTGGAGCCGAGGCCGGCGCACTACCCCGCGTCTCCGCCAGGGGGCGGGGCCCGCGAGTCGGGAGGGCGCCCGCGCCCCCGCGCTCGTCCCGGAGCGGCCAGGCCGCCGGCAGCGGTGGGGAGCGGGTGCGTGGGCAGGGGCTGCGCATTTGCTGCGCTGGCCGGGAGCCCCTGCAGAGGCCCGGGGCGCCGGCCGGAGCCGCGGCGGCACGCGCCTGCCGCGCTCCCGCGGTTGCCAGGGCGCGGGCGGAAGTGCGGACGGCGACGGCCCACTTCCGGCGCCGCGCGCGCCGCCGCCTCGCCATGGCGGCGCTCGGCCGGCGGGTGAGGGCGCTGGGCGCCGGGGCTCGTCTCGCCGCCAGCCGCACGGAGGGAGCGGCGGGCGCGCCGACGGGGCGGGAGGGCGCGCAGCGCGCGGGCGCTGGCCTTCGGCCCAGCCGTGTGCGGCCTCGCGCGAGGCCCCGGGCTGCCGGCTGGGACCCGGCTGGCGCCCCGCGGCCGGCCTGGGGGTCACTGTCCGCTGTTGCGCGCGGGCCGGCGGGAGAGAGGGCGGGCTCCTCGGAGGTCCCGATCTCAGGAAGACAGCCGGCTTCGCGAGCGGGGCGCCGGCATCTGCGGGAAGCGGCGCTGCCCCGTGGACACGTTCCTCGCGCGGAAGCCTCCCCGCTGCCCGCAGGCCGGGCCCCGACCTTCGTGAGCCGGCACCGGCGCGCGGGTGCGCTCTGGCGCCTCTGTTCCCGCGCGTCTGCTTTCAGTTCCACCTGCAGCCCCCCAGGCACCGCTTCTTGGAGGGTGGAGGGAAGAGACGCGCCCACACCCGGGCCCACTTTCCGGGCTGGCCGCGGGACAGTTCCCTCCGGCTCCCCGGGCCCTGCCCCCTCCGTTAGGGCAGCACGGGCGGGTAGGGACTCGCTCGGCTCTGCTCTCTGCATGCAAACTGTGTCGTCCGCAGGCCTTTCACGCTCAGGTCGGCGTCGGCAGGTGGTTACGAAGCCTGCTATGCTTGTGTGGGACCAAGACACGAAATAACCTGGCTCCAGGCTCCAGAGTTCCGGGGTGTCCTCTACACTGGAGTGGTGAGCAGCTGATCCCCTTTTGGTGCTGTGTCTTACAGGTCTGCGACTGGCACCGCCTGGTCCCCCTCCCCTGGGCCCGCATTGCTAGGCAGACCCGTCGTGGAGAACAGCAAAGGACGTCTGCATCTTTGTTGTGTAAACTGACCACAGCCTCCAATGGAGGGGGCCTCGAGAAGTTGTCCCGCGTGGAATCCAGAAAGTACATGCAGGAAGCAGAGCGCGGGACGAGTCTCACTCGGTGCCCCCGTGAGAAGCAGAGGACTCCTTTGGCTGCAGGGTTCCTGGAGCGAGAGAAGGTCATCACTTCCCTCCTGGACGTGGGTTTCAGTGATGTCCACGTTAACGAATTGCTCCGTCTGCGGCCAAGTCCGCACCCTCAACAGTTGTTGGACATCATTACAGAATTACTACTCTTGGGTTTGAACCCAGAGCCTGTGTACGTGGCCTTGAAAAAAAGTCCTCAGTTGTTGAAACTGCCTCTAATGCACGTGAGGAAGCGCTCCAGTTACCTGCGAAAGCTTGGTCTTGGAGAAGGTACAAGAAGGCCCTGATTTCATGTCCAGCGCTGAGGAGTCGGGGTTGGGGTGCAAGTAGCCCAGGTGGGGTGGGCTAGGGGAGGCTTCTGGGGAAAGTTCTCGAGAGTAACGTGTGGTTTGGCTTGGAGGTGAGAAGCAGTGACCTCTGCTGATGGCACTGCAGGAGGGAAGGGGGGACTTGTCTGCTTTGCTCACTCTGGGGGCTCTAGGGTCTGGAACAGTGGGTGGTGAGCTTGTGGTATGTGCTCGTGCTCAGCAGACAGAGGTCAGTGTGTGGTAGTAACATTCGTGTACTTACGCGGTCTTTGACATTTACCTTAGCTTGGTGTTGTCCGTACGACAAAGCCAAAGGCTTACTACAAAGTCCCTTGTAAAGACATGGGTTCCAGTGGAACCCGAGATGGTCCCAGACTCCTAGGAAACGGGGAAGTGACTGTTCCCCCCAGCAGGATCCACATCTCGAAAATTCTAGGATTTCATTGGATCCCTGGGTGGGCCATCAGGAGAAGGGGGCTGGGAGCCCATGAGGGTCCCAGGGATCTTTACGCACGTTGACCACAGGAGGGCCACTATTTTTTTTTTTTTTTCTTTTCATTTTTGACTCTTACTGGTAAGATATTGTTCAGGGGGAGATATTGTTGTTTGGGGATCAATTTCAGAGGCTCCCTGTGGGCCTTCTTCTCCAGAAGATAAGGAAGAAGTTAGCCTTGTTGCAGTGTAATCTAAAAGGCTAAACTTAATACTTTATATGCTATGATTATATGTTACGAAACTGAGCAAAGCCTTCTGCTGCAGAGGGAAAGTCTAAACTCCTGGAAGTCATTCTAGACACATTTTAGTAAGACAATGAGTAGCTCAACTGTTAGGAATATTGTTAATACCAGTTTTGTGTGTGTGTGTGTGTGTGTGTGTGTGTGTGTGTGTGTGTGTGTTAATACCAGTTTAAATAAATGCTTTTAAGTTTCCAGGTACTGAATTTTGCCCAGCTATCCATGGGAAGACCATAGGCCCCAATTTCCCTTCAGTTGTTTCAGTTACCCTAATGCGTTTATTAATAGGGCCTCTTTCGCTCAGTATTGCCCTAATGTGGGTAAAAGATATGGTCACCCCACTAACTAGGACATCGTTGTTTGTGGCTGTGCCTCGTGAGTATTCTCGTCATTATTCTGTTAATAATTATTATCATGGAACTCCTTCTCATCGAGTTCAGGCTCCCAGATCTTAGGAAGGTTGGTTGTGGATGCTTCAATGACTATTTTGTTGTGGAAGGAAATGTCAGCCCACAGCCCCAATATGGGGGAAGCTAGTGTCTCATCCTACTGTCTGATTTTTCCGGTAGATCCCGTGGGAGATTCTTTAGATGAAGAAGGCAAGAGGAGGAAGCCTAGAATATGAGGCTTATGCCGTTCAGCTGGCAGGCCAGCAAGAGGCCTCCTTTTTATACCAGGGAAGGGGTCAGAGCGGAGATAGTCATTCTGGCCCCTTCCACTGCCACATGCCCCCGGGCAGGCATCGGAAGCTGGCCCTCACGTGGAGGAGCGCATCCTCATTCATTTATTCAGTGCTGGCGTGGGTGTGCCAAGCTCCTTGGCTTTCTGGAATGTCCTGAAGTTGTGTACTTGCCTTTTCTTATGTTCTGCAGGGAAACTAAAGACGGTGCTTCTCTGTTGCCCTCAAATCCTCACCATGCATCAGAGGGACATTGACAGCATTGTTGGTGTTCTCAAGGAGAAATGTCTTTTCACGGTACAACAGGTGGCCAGGATTTTGCACAGATGCCCCTATGTTCTTCAGGAGGACCCCGGTGAACTGGAATACAAATTCCAGGTGAGGATGACTGGTGGGGGATTTGGGAAGTAACAACATGTTCTTTGTAGTGAAGGTCAGCTCCATGGGTGAGAGGCCACAGGCACCCTGAGAGCTATAGTGGGCGAGGCGCGAGGCTTAGATCCTCTTTGCACGCGCCAGCCAGAGTCTGGCTCTGGTTTTTCACTTCTTCACAGAAAGCCTATCCTGCAAGTTTTCTGCTGTTAATAATGAATGACCCGGTCCCATTCCTGGGCTCCAAATGGGGCCTCTGCTTGAAATACCTAATTTAAGAAGAGCTAAAAATCTTCCTTTCTTTAGAACCTGTTCTGCATATTGATTTTGGAAATGTAATTGTGACAGTTGTCCTAACTTGGGTATCAGTTATTACAACTGAAGTCAAATTGCTAGATGTTTGCTGAATTTTTTGCCTATTCTTTTCCACACTCACATCCCTCTTGCCCCTTTATTTTCTGCTAAATTTTTCTCAACGTGAATTTGAAAATGCTTTGAAAACTGTCAGCCATCACACAAATGCTGGGCATCATAGAGTGTCCTGGCTAGTTGGGCGATTCTTTGTGAGTGCTTTTGGGCAGCTTGCGTTGATTACAGACTGTGGCAGGACAGGTTGTAGGTTACTGTGCCTGGGACCCCTAACTGTGTCTGTGTCTCCAGTATGCCTATTTTAGGATGGGGGTCAAACACGCGGACGTGGTGCGGACTGACTTCCTGCAGTACTCCATAACCAAGATCAAGCAGAGACATGTGTTCCTCGAGCGCCTAGGACGGTACCAGACCCCCGATAAGAAGGGTCAGACACAGGTCCCCAACCCTTTACTTAAGGACATTCTCAGAGTCTCAGAAGCTGAGTTTCTGGCCAGGACAGCCTGTTCTTCCGCTGAGGAGTTTGAAGTTTTCAAGAAGCTCTTTGCTCGGGAGGAGGAGGAGGGGTCGGCGAGCCACGTGCCTGACAACAAAAGCTGGAGTCTGGACGAGGAGGCTGAGGAGGAGGAGGAGGAGGAGGAGTGACGGAGGGACCGGCATGAAGAGCCCGCAGATACCAAAGAGTATTATAATTTTCTCAAAGCTTTTGAGAGCTTCGCTCGGATCTTCTCAGGTTATTTTTCCTTCTAAAAACTGGTCTTCTGTTGAAACATTATTATAAATCACCTGAGAGGTGGGTCAGACTGAATAGGAGCTGCGTTAGTTTGATCCGTTGTCAGGTCTCTGTGGGGCGGGCCCTCTTCCCTCCTGCATGGAGGACAGACTCTGAGCTGCTAGAGTCAGGGGGCTCAACACCTCAGCCTTTGGTTTTGGTTTTTCTCTGTTGATGTGTGATAACTCCGTGACAGTGAGTGGGGAACCGGGTTCCTTCCTCTGGTTCAGGAGTCATCTTACGTTTCCTTGTAGTGATAAAGATAAAACTATGAGCAGGCACGGAGGTTTTAGTACATCACAGCACTTTATTTTATGAAAACAAGTAGCAGGTTTTCCACAAAAACACTCGTGTTTTTAATCCACAAATACTGCTTTCGGTGTACAGCATTGTCAAGGAAGGTGTTTAGTGATGGTTTCATTTTGCAGAGCTGCTTAAAGCCAGCCTAGTGTTGGGGGACTTTTCTTTCTGTGAGGAATGGGCCCTGGCTCTGACCTTTCAGGGATGTCGGCTTTCACGCCAGCTCCTGGCCGGCGGGCCGTCTGCGGGCCCGCGCTCTCTGGCGGTCAGTGGGTGCTGCCCTGGAGCGTGCCAGAACAGGAGGGGGCTGGGGGCATCTCATGGTTGTGGCTTCTGAGACCAGAGGAGACGAGCCCTTGTGCAGGGTCTGTGAGCGGGGTGGGGCCTGGTGTCATTCAGGGGGCTCCCGGGACACTGTGGTTGTGGGAGTCCCCTTGGGGAACCCAGGGGGCCGGAGGGGTGACTTAAAAAGTCGGGTCGGGGTGGAATTTGAATTAGTCATCTCTGAGGTAGAGGCCCAGCCCTCATGGCGTGGGCTCTGTGAGGGAGTACTGGTGCACCCCAGAACGTCCTGTGTGTCCCTTCCTTGGAGGGAGCTGACACATGGTTGATGATACAGAAAGCATTTTTGGTGATGTAACCAAAGTCCAGGTCTCGGCAGCATTTTAACAACTAGGTAAAACTGCTTGGCCTGATTTTTCCCACAGAGACCGTGTAAGAACCCTGTCAGGCAGCAGCTCCCGCCTGGAGTGATCTTGACCCCAGGGAACATCCAGCAACATAGGAGGACATTTTTGGTTCTTAGGACCGAGGGAGGGCACCGTGGGGATCCAGCAGCTGGTGGCTGGGCTGCCGTGAGCCATCCTGCTGTGTACAGGATGGCCTCAAGCAGAACGATGCAGCCTGAATTGTCACCAGTGCAGAGGCTGAGGAACTGCCCGAAGGCCTTGGTTCACGAGAACGTCAGGTTGGAAGCAGGCCTACATTGCTTATATTTCTTTTATTTAAAAGAAAGTAAATAGCTGAGTTTTTAAGTTCCTTTCCCGTGTGCACTGAAGTGCTGCTGGTAGGTTTGAGCTGTGTTTACTGTGGGGACTCAGCACTGAGGTGCAGATGCTTTTGTTTCCTCTGGGCTCATGTTCGAGCATGACAGTAAAGAGAAAGACATTTTCTGCAAAAGAAAAGTAGCTCAGTGAATCCCTGTGCATCCGAGTGAGATGTCCAGCGGGAGGAGTCCTGGCTGAGGGAGGTGCCTGTTGGATTTGCTGGTGGGAGAGCAGTGGGGTTGGCACAGGTCTCCTCCTCTGCCTCTGTGTCAGCCCACATGCAATGGGAAGGAAGTCTTTGTCTTTACTGGTTTTTTGGCCGTGGGCAAAATTATTGAAAACAAAGGCATTTCAGTCTTTCATTTACTCTTCATTTTGTGGCATCCCAGGTGACTGGCACTTTCCCTGGAACTTCAGATGGGTTCTTGTGTCCAGTTGGGGGGACTAAGGAGAATTATAAATTTGCATGATTGAATGTCTAATTTAGCAACTCATGATTGCTCCTTTCATTTTGCTACAGAAATAAATTTTTATGCACCTGAGAATTTTGATTACATTATTATTAATATTTTTGGGTGGTGTTTGAGTGTATGTGTGAGGAAGATGCCGGAGTTTTATGAAAGGAATGTGTGAAAAAAGCAGTGTCTCGTTTAGAATGTTTCCAGAATGAATTGTAATTCCTTTGCCTCAGGAAGTCTTTTTACTAGATATCTATAATTTGTAAAACATCCAGAGGGGTTCATCATAAGACAACACAGCACCAAGCTCAGGATTCAGTAGACTGTTTCTTGTAGAAACAAATGTTTCTAAGTTAAAAACGGGAACACACTAGTGTTCGCCTCATGGCTGAGGGGCTTGAGGTTATTAACATCATAGTAGAGAGTTTCATCTACTTTTCCAGTGATATCACTTGATCTTGCCATTCGCTAGCGATGCTGTAGCTTACGTAGACGCACAGTGACCAGTGCTGGCGGCACAGCAGGAGTCAGCAGTACGTGTGCATGGCCGGGGTTCTCTCCTGACTCGCCCAGTGCTGGAGCCCCTGACTGAGGGGCTGTCTTCCCCGGGTGGGCCTGGGATGCTGGGGGCACTCTGGGGTACAGTAGAGACTTCTTGAAATGACAGTTCCTCCTCTCTGAAAACAAATCGTGTAATACACAGACATATGCACACAAAATTTTAATAAAAATAAAAAGCCTAAAATATACTCTAACTCTTCAAACTATGTTTTTATAAAAGATGAGAAGAAGGAGCCCTCTCTGGCTTAGTGCTGACTCGGGACAGAGTCAGTGGCAGATGCGCAGGGGCTTGAGTTCCAGTTTGGGTCAGCTACTAAGATGCTCCACTGACACGAGGTGAGGTTGGCTTGCTTGGCTTGCGCCGCTTCCGCAGGGAGAAGGCAGAGCAGTTCAGAAGCGCGCTGGGAAGCACCTGCGGCAAGCCAGTGCCGCCTTCTGCTGCTGAAGAGGGAGATGTGGGAAAAACCATGCTAGCCAACAGCCTAGAACAGTCCTGCTCGAGTCGTGGACTGAAGGGGATCCTGAGCTGGGTCGGGTCTGGCCTGCCCCGGTTATCCATTTCCGTGCTGTTCGGGCTCTGTGCATGCTGGGGGGGGGCCACATCATGCTTCTGTGAGGCTTGGGGCTCTTTGGTGCCGTGGTGTGACTTGTCATCGGTGGGGGGTGGCTTTCTCTACATAAGGCTGAGGTCTGGGTGACTTGATAGACCAGGGCCTGGCCAAGTGTGGCCGTGGGACTTGCCCCCTCGTTTGGTAAATGCTCTGGTCATGTGTCTGTGGCTGTGGTTGGGCCACCAGCGCTGAGCTGAGTAGTTCCCACAGAGACCGGTTGGTCCACAAAACCAGAAATAGTCACTGAGAAAAAGTTGAAGACTGAAAGTATCTGAACTCCATCTTAGTATGAATGAACATTTTCTCTTTCATAATCTACTGGTCCATGTGATGGGGCGCTAGCCTGCCACATATCAGCACAAAGAATTTGCTGGAGGAGAGCAGGGCGGGGCGCCTAGAACTCTGCTTCCCCTTTCCGTCTGGCCTCACCCCCGACCCTTCCTGGCACTGCTGTCTCTGCAGTGGAAGCCGGAGAGCAGTTCCTCCTCAGTTTGACTGTTAGGTCTCAGGGGGAAAATTGCCCTCCGACTTTGGAATCTGAGAACTGGTTCCCGGATATTGCAGGAGCCTTGCTGGCTGGCAGCCTCGCTCATCCAGGGCCCCTGCGAACGCCATGGTTGCTCCCCGGCCGCGGTGCAGACTGTCCCTGTAGGAGACAGTAGCCAGGGCTACAGCGCAGGCTGTCCCATGCATCGCAGGACTGGGAGGTGATTTGGCCCAGAGGGTCTCCCTGGCACAGCCCGCAGGGGAGGTGGGCTGGAGGCTGCTCGGCCTGGCCTTCTGTCTTCTAGAGGCCGGAGAAGGGAAGCCGCAGAGGGGACGGATTCGAGCCAGGACGTGGTCTTTCAGGGTGTCCTTTCAATCCAATTTTGGACCCTGCCTTCCTGGGCTTTAGGAGCTCGTGAGGTCGGTGGAGTGTAACAAGAACGTCCTGAATCCCTTGAAGAGAAAAGAGAATGGGGAAGAGGAGAATGACACCCATTCCTCTTTAAAATGCAGTTTCATGTTTCTCTTAGCAGCCCTCTGTCCCTGCCCCCAGAGCACCCAGTGTCCCTGCCTCTAGCATGGCCGTGGGTGGGGGGAGGTGTGCTGAGAGCATGGACTACGTGGCCCAGCGCCAGGGACGTTCGGGGAGCATTGCAGCGGTTAGAGCTGAAAGCTGCAGGCTGCTCCCTCCATTTGGCCATGCCCTTGGGTCCTTCCTCTGAAGACCTGGACTGCCCCCTGTTGCTCTGGGTTGAGATGATTCCTGTTTATTTGCGTTTTCTCCATTGTTTCAAGAATGGGTATTCTAAAAGCTAGTATTTGATAGTTGAGGGTTTCTGATTTGTTTTTATAGAAATGGATTTGCTGAGTTTAAAAGAAAAGGTCTTGCTGTTTCAGGTGACTTAGTGTGATGTAAATATTTCAAACCCAGATTATGTTTGTGGGTTCTTAGTCCTAGTAGTGAATTGTTTATGAGCTGTGGAGCATGTTTCGGATTTGTGTGTCTTGGGAGCATGAGATGTGAGGGAGGGGAAGTAATGCTTGTGAGGAGACGGGCTGAACGCAGAGGCTTCTGGAAGAGGCTGCCCGGGGATGGCTGCCAAGGCCACGCCCTGCGGATCCCAGCCTTGGCCTCCCTGGCTTGGCTGGTGTGGACGTTCTTCCCGTGGTGTCAGTCTACACCTGTGAAGCTCCTTTGCTTCGGCTTGTTTGTAAAGGTTCTGAGTAACATTTCTCTTTCGTTTCCTCAGCCCCATAAGACAGTGTAGCCTATTCCCGAAGCTGCTTGTCTCCCAGGGTGCCTCACTGTCCTCTCAACACCAGGAATGTGGACTTTGAGGCTCATTTATGGAGTGATAGGAGTAAGCTGCCCTAGGCCAGCTAAATTCCTCCTTCGTTCCCGGTGACATCTTGTCGACAAGAAACTGCGCTCAGTGTGAGACTGAGTATGGGTTGTAGATGGATCGCCATGGTTCAACCCAATATCTCCCCGACTGTGATGAAGACTTTGACAGAGTGGGGAGAGTAAGGGTTGGATGGTGTTGAGTTGCCAGAAGACTTTGGGAAATGCCAGGTTAAGCAGGAATAGAATTAGGATTCTAGGATTCCGAATGCTTAGGATTCCTGTGTCCACTGGGAATTCCCCAGTGGGAGAGTCTTCAGGATTTCCCCAGAGTTACGTGATCAAGGCCCTACCCCCCATTGTTTCTTTCAACAGGTTGCAGTTCTCAGGGTCTGGGAGGCCCTCCCTTGAACGCCTGCACTCCTACATATGGGCATCCCGGGCCCCTCCCGACGTCCTCTCCTCCCCACCCCTCCCCTGCTGCCACCCCTCCCAGCAGCCCTTCTAGGTCCCACCTCCCTGAGTGCTCAGCCCTGCCCCCACCCCAGCTGTTGCTGCTGAGGGGAAAGGGGTTTCTCCGTTTGCCTGAGGTGAGTGGGGTTCGTCCTCACCCCCAGACACCCTCATTTCCACCTAGAGATGCATGTGTACCTGGTTTATGTCTGTTGGGAGGCCTTAGGTATTTTTTTCTCTCCCATTTTAACCCCCTCAGGGAATTATGAAACTCCTGGCCTGGGAATTTGTAATAAAGAGGGCACAGCTGAGCTCCCCAAGTAGACAGCAGCTCTCCCAGAGGCCACATGCTGGGACAGCCGCTCTAGCTTTCCCACAGCTCTGCCAGCCATGGTGGGGAACGTACCTGTACCCTAAGATTTCTTCAGTGTTGGACTGTTACTGTGTTTCCTGAAATAGAGAAAGGTGGTTTATGAAAAAGAAGGTGTACCTGGAACCCAGGCTGCCTGCCGATGTCCTGTCTTTGCCTCACATGTACTCCATTTTGGGGAACACTGTCAGTGAGACACTGATGCAGGGATTAGCAGTTTAGTCTGTGTGCACCCCCTTGGCTGGCTGTGAGTCATGAGGAGGGAAAGCAGGGTGTAGAAGAAGGAAAGTGGAGGACACAGGTACAGTGCTTGGTCAAGCAGATGTTGAACCGCATTCCCTGACACTCAGTAATGCAAGCCCTAGGGGGTGTGGCTACTGATGGGTCTGCAGAGTGGCTGGGGTGAGGGCTCCGCTGTTGGGAAGGCACCTAACGCATTCATGCAGCACATTATGTAATTCCTGTGACTCCCTTGAGCCCTTTGGAGAAAGAACCTGGCTGTGAGTGAATAAAAAGTAGAGATTTACCATATTTATAGTTACATATTTGCGTCTGTCAGTAATGTTCCATGCTTCCATTCTAGTACCGGAGTGATCCCCAGTACCCACTGTGTGACCCCCCCAGCACCCACTATGATCCCCTCCCAGCACCCACCGTGTGACCCCTCCCGCAGATCTCCCCAGCACCCACCATGTGACCCCCCAGCACTCTCTGTATGATCTCCCCAGCACCCACCATGTGACCCCCCCCAGCACCCACTGTGTGAACCCCTAGCACCCACCATGTGATCCCCCAGCACCCACAGTGTGTGATCTCCCTCAGCACCCACCATACCCAGCTATACTGATCTGTACGTGTTCATATGTACACGTATGTGCACACAGTTTCTAAGTGGAGCCCTGTTGTGCGGGGCTGCACGTTTAGACAAGACAGCCTGGCTTGGCCCACAGGACTGTGGCGCCCCCCAGTGTTCAGTCCCCAGGGCCACGCTTGCCCCGTTACCCTGTGAACTACAGGCAGGACACAGTGTGGGCCTCCTCCCTGAGATGGCACCTGTTTGGGGTTTTCTTGATGCTTGTGCTTTCACAGCTCTCTTTGAAGCAGATGTCCTGGTGCACTTTGTAGACTCTCTTGTACCTGTGTCACAAGAAAGTTGTGTAAAGCCAGAAACTAGAGCAGAATGTTGCCCAGCTGCTTCAGCTAGGCTACGCGCACCCACAGGTCACTGTGCAGGTGTTTGAGGGAAAGGCCATTATTTTCTTAATAAAACTTTACCTCATAGGGATGTGTTAAAATGTCTAACATAAAAGTCCTATAATTTAAAAAAAATAACTTAGGTATGATTTACATAAGATACATCCATTTTAAGTGTACATTTTGAGGAGTGTGGACAAAATATTGTGATATTAAGAGATAAAATAAGAAATTTCAAGGACATGTTCTGCTTGAGGCAGTCCGGTCGGTGCTGGACTTGAGACAGTACAAGCTCACTCCTGGGTCCTATGAGTAGTTCTTAGAGAAGTTTGAGAGCCCTGGAGACGCAGGTGTTCAATGTGGGCAGTGTTGACTTCTAGCCCTGCCTCCCATTTATTAACTAGTCCACTTTGAGCATGTCTCTGGAGCTTAGACCTCAGTTTTGTGTGCAATGGGAGTCACTCATACTACCTCTCTCACAAATTTGTAGATGGTAGTGGAATAGGAAAGTGTTTTTGTTCTTGTTAAAGCTCTCAAATGTCAGAGCTGTTGAAAAGAGAGATCCAGGGAGTTTGATGGGCAAAGCTCCAACTCATGCTCAGTGTGGGAGAGCCCTTGGGATTTAAGCCTTTGGTGAGACTTCCACTTTTGGCCATCAGGCAGTAACTGGATCTGGAATTAACCCCCAATATGAACAACCAGAGAATTGGACAAAATATGAAAAGCAGTTCTTTTCAGATGTTAGGAAGCAGTGCAAGACTGTGATTCTTGAGAGAAAGGAAACATGAAATGAGCTCTGATCTCCCTAGAATTCGGTCCAGAAGCACTTTTTGGGTTACATTGCAGGGTGGTGGTAGGGGGAGGGGGTGGGGTAGAAGCCAAGCTGGGGTCACACTGAATTGAGGAGGCAGAGGCAGCTGGAGTCTGTGGGGCGCTGGGGAGGAGGGAGCTATGCAGAGGAACAGCTCCTGGGGCTGGGACAGGGATTCCCCTGAAGATGAAGCTGTGCGTGCATAGGTAGAACCCTGTGAGGCTGGGCAAGGAGAACTACCGAGAAGCTGAACAGCAGAGCTCCTGCAGTCCATTCGTAAAACAGAAACTCCAGGAAGGCCATGGCTTAGAAGTAGGGCAAAATTAACCCAGAATAAAGGTTAAACCACCCTAAAAGAGGCTTCCAAAGGCTCAGACTAAAATTAACCGCCTTGTAGACAAAACTAAACATTCTGGGAAATAAACACAAAACTTAGCATTCAGGACCCAAAGGTTAAAATGTCCAGCATCCAACAAAAAAAAATGACAAGATATTCAAAGGCTCATACAAAGCATCAAGAAAATGTGACCCATAAGCAGCAAACAATAATTGAGTAGAAAGACACCCAGAGGTGAGAGGAATGGCGGGAACAGCAGACAAGACCCTTAAAACATGTGCTACAAATTTGCTCCCACCTGTTCAGTGATGAGAAGAGAAACAGAGGGTCCAAGAAAGAACTAGATGGGATTTCTAGAGATGAGAGGAACCAGAGTATGAAGTGAAGGTCTCACTGAATGGGCTGAGTGGCAGGTTTCTAACAACAGTGCCGAGGACAGACCATGGAACGCAGAGGCCCAGCTGTGGAATCAAGGCACAGCGAAGTAGAAGGACGGTGTCAGTCTGACACCTGTGTGACTGGAGTTGCAGGAGAGGAGAGAAGCAGACAGACGGGAAAAACACCTGAAGAACTAATGGCCCCCATTTTCCAGATTTGGTGAAAGCCAAGACCCCAGAGATAGAAGCTTAACAAGCTCTTGTGAGCAGACACACACACACACGGCCGCGGCACGGCACACCACAGTTAGTTTCCCAACAACAGTAGCGAAGGGGAGATGTCAGAGCAGTCGTGGGGCCAGGCGCGCGCTCGTAGCTGAGAGTGAGCACAGCCACACCTAGTCAGAAGACCCGGAACGGCCACGCTCGGGCGCCGAGGGGAAGAACACAGTTGCCAGCCAGGAAGTCTATGTTCGGCAAACAGATCCTCCAGAAATGAAGGTGAAATAGAACCCTTTACACACAGACCAAAGCAGAGAGGATTCATCACCGGCAGACCTGCAGTACATGAAATGTCACAGTGAATTCTGGGGGCAAAGGCCAGTGGCACCCGAGGGCATCTCAGGTCTCAAGGAATACCAGGTGCCGGGAATGGCAGACACGGAAGGAAGAACAAAAGACGTTCGACACTCAGCAGTTTTTACAAGGATAGTTGTCTTTGAGGTCAAACATACCATACTGTGTGGGTCATGGACTATGTGCGAGTAGCGCGTCCGGCTTGGAGAGCTGGGAGTGCGAGGGGAAATGGAGCCCACTGCTGCAGGGGCCCTTCTGGGACACTGAGGTGGGAGAGCACAGCCAGCGGGTATGGGGCTTGCAGGGGCATATTGCAAACCCACAGCAGCTACTAGAGGCTTAGACCAGACAAGTGTAACCAGGGAACCAACAGTGCTGGCAAGTTAGAAGCCTAAGGAACAATTAATCCCAAAGTAGGCAGGAAAAGAGAAAAAAAGGAAAAATCAGATGGGACACATAGAAAGCACACAGCAATATGGTGCATTTAAACCCAATCACATCAGTCATTACAGTAACGTGTAAATGATGTAGACACTCCAGTAAAAACTGGAGATGTCCGATGTAAAGCCGAATACAAGAACGTGATGTTCAGACGCATATGGTTTAGAGTGAAAGTATGGGAAGCTGTTGATGGGTCCGGGGCTCTTGTTGTCAGGTACTTGGTGGTCCTAGCAGGTCACTAGCAGGTACTGGGGTCACTGGTACAGTTGGAACAGGGCGGGGGGCACTGCGGATTAGGGCTGCCATTCCACAGAACCCAGATTCAGACGGTCTGTACACATGGATCCTCAGGGCCCAGTGCAGATCAGGATGCCCTGTGTTTTCCTGCTCTGGGGTAAGTCGGGCTTCATGTCCAAGTTCAAATCAAGCCTTCTGCATGGTTTCCCTGCATCCCACCCAGAATGACCTTCAGACACGTAATCGAACAGTTCACTCCTCGGCTTGGCATCCTCAGCAGCTCCCCATTTCAAAAAAACACATGCCAGAGTCCTTACAAGGGCCTCCAAAGCCCTGCTGGATTCCCCCTGCCCTGCCCGACTACCGCTCCCCCTTGCTCCCCTCCAGCCCCAACTTGCTGCTCCTCAGACAAGCAGACATGCTCCTGATTTTGGGCCTTGGCAACTGATAATTTGACTTTCTGGAATGTTCTTCCCTCAGATATCCCTCACCCCCTCCATATCTGTTCAATGTCATGTTTCCGTGAGGCTTCCCTTGACACCCTGTTTAATGCTGCAGCCGGCCCCTCCCTGTCCCCAACCCTGGCTCTCCTGGGCCCAACTCTTCATCTCTTCCTTTTCCCCAGCCCTGACCGCCTTCTAGAACACTACATAACATCCTCCTGCTCCTTGTGCACGGCTTCCCTTGTCTGGAATGTGACGATCGCGAGGGCAGGGCTTGGGCGGGTTCTGTTCACTGGCATGTGCTGAGTGTCTAGAGCTGTGCCTGGCACACAGTAGGTGCTTTTAAGAATTTGCGGACTGAATAGATTGTAAGTGTGAACCACAGAGTCACAGAGTGTTAGCAGGAAAGGTCCTATGAGGTGAGCCAGGCAAGCTCTCCCTCTACAGCCCATTTTACAGATGGGGAAACAGGCATGAATGTCCTGACTTCACGGCAGGGCGGAGACTCGAGTTCCCCCGTGCTGCTGTTGATCTTTCCAGGGGGCTCTGAAGCAGAGAGGATAGGAATGGCATCTCCTGGCATCGATGTATCCATGGCCCTGCCATCCAGTGGCGAGGGACTGATGCCACTCGAGGGAAAGCAGGCCCCGGGGCTCAGGAGCCGGGAGACTGTCATTCCCTGCACAGGCTCAGTGCCTCCGGATTCGCCACGTGGAGGGAATGGGTGCAAACCCCCGTGCGACCCTGACCCCTAGAGCTCCTCAGGGCTTATGAGCGTGGGTGTGCTGGACTTTGTGAAGGCACTTCTGGAAGTCAGGAACTTTCCACAAATGTGGTGAAAGCAGGAAAGAAACTTACATGTGGTGACAGGCACCTCCTTCCCAGACCGGCACGGCCTTTGTCTCTGAGAAGAGCCGAGTGCAGGGCTGGGGCACCTTTTTACAGGCTGCCGGCACAAAGGAAAAGGGGCTTACAGGGACGCCATGCTGAGAAAGCGCTCTTCCTGCACCCTGGGACGGCACCCTTCCTGCAACCTCGGGGGCTGCTTGAGTCCTGGAAGCCCCCAGGCTGCTTTCCCTTAGGGCTGGCGGGAGTCTCTTGACAGGCGTTGGGATGGTGCAGCTGGGGTGGGGGCTCCTGTCCACCCACCTCCCATCTTCAGTCCCACATTCTTCTTAGGGAGGGAGGCCTGTGGCTTTTTGCCCTCTTACCACCACGTCTGGCCCCTGAACCAAAGAGCCCCCTGTACCCACCTCTGGCTCTGGGGCGCTCCATGTCCTTTGCTTTCTGGCTGCCCCCAGACCCCCCCCCCCCCGCCCCGAACTTGTCTGGGCAGCACCGTTCACCCTGGCGGTTCGGGGCAGTGAGAGGCTGAGTGGCTCACTGCCTCTCAGTATCCCTACGTGGGCACTCGGAAGTCTGGGGCACTGAGGCTGGGTCCCTGTCCTGGCACCTCGAGGTTTGAGGTCCTTGTGGCAAAGCCACCCTGGGCCCAGTGGGCCCAGAATACCCTGCTGTGACAAGTGTCTTGAAGCCCTGATGGTCCCCATGGGAGGGAGTGGTCCCCGACTCACCGAGCTCACAGCGTCTGCCTTTGAATCCCGGGTTGCAGTCACAGCTGTGGGTATCCACACCTGGCACGCAGGTGCCTCCGTTCTGACAGGGGTTTTCTGAACAGTTCCCAGGGGTGTCTGCGGACAAGCCACGAACAGTTAGTTGCCAGGACCCCAGAAGGAGGCCTGTCAACATTTCCATTTCTCTGTGCCCCTCTCTTTCTCTTGTTAAAGAATTTCAAAGCGGTTCACAGAAACCATTTCACCTTTAAATACAGCAACTGTCTAATATGTACAGACTTTACAAACTTTTATATAAGCACAATGCTGTTATTGGGAAATCAGCAGTAGCTCCTTAGTACCCTAAGAATTTGCAGTCCTTGTTCAGGTTTCCCCAATCATCTTAAAACCTCATTTCCAGCTGGTCTGATCTCATTAGGGTTCATAAGGACACACTGCTGTAGTTTGATGTGTCTCTTAATCTGTAACTTTTTATCTTCCTCGCCTCTGCATTTATTTTTTTTCCCTCTGCATTTATTAGAGAAACCAGGTCATTTGTCCTGTAGAATGCCCCTCCTGGATTTTACTTTATGCTTTCTTGTGGCATTAACTCATCCCCCATCGCCACATTTCCTGTAAACCAATAATCAGAGAGAGGGGCTTGATAGGATTCAGGTTCACGCGGTCTTTGCAGGACTGCTTCACCGTTCACCCACTCCAGGAGGCATGACAGGTCTCCAGTTCCAGCTTTAGTGATATGAGGACCGATCACGGGTTCAGCATTGGCAGCCTGATTAATCCAGGAGAAAATTCTGATGGGCTCTGCACCAGATGGCTCGAGTGGCCATGGAGGTCTTGAGTCTAGGTCGCAGATCCATCACGAGGGCCGCATCTAACCCAGCCTGTCACTCTTCTCTCTCTCTAGCCAGAAAGTCTATGAAGACCTGTTTTCCCTTGCCCACCACGTGGTCACCCTGAATTATAGTCCATCCAGGCAAGGCCAGACAAATGCTTCATTCCTGTCCTTGATTTGTACACTTGCAAAGTAAGCGTTGGTCCCCAGCCTGCTCTAGGGACCAGCACATTGTGCTTTCTTTCAGCGTCATCATGAACTCATAGATTCTTACGTATTTGAAGAGGGTCAGTCTGCTGCTGCCATTAGTCTTTTCAATGCCCCAATTATTCATCCTCAGCCTGTGGGAGCCTTCCGGGTTGACTCCTGTGCCCTTTAGACACAATCCCAGTTGTTTTTGAAAAGTTTGCTTGTTTTACAAGTACGTCCTGGCACGTTTTGTCCATATTCTTCTTCAGGCTTGGAATCAGCCACCTCTCAAAGACCTCTGGTTCCTTTTATTGGGCACCTAGAGCCCACAGTCTGGGTGGCCAAGGTGCTCACTGCTGCTGGGGTGTCAGTGCTTGAGGCCTTTTCAGTAGACAGAACTAGGAACTTAGATTTAAAAATAAAATAAACAAATTGTTCGCTTATATCAATAGTTAAGGGAGGGGCTCCTGGGTGGCTCAGTAGGTTGGGTGGCTGCCTTCAGCTTGGGTCGTGATCCCGGGATCCTGGGATCGAGCCCTGCGTTGGGCTCCCTGCTCAGCGAGAGCCTGCTTCTCCCTCTCCCTCTGCCTCTGCCTGCCGCTCTGCCTACTTGTGCTCTCTCTCTCTCTCTGTCAGGTAAATAAATAAAATCTTTAAAAAGAAATAGTTAAGGGAAACACAGGACTTTTACTTAACTTCCTTGATTTTAAAAAAATTTTTTTAATTTTTTGGGGGGTTTCCTGTTTTTATTTAAATTCAGTTAATTAACATACAGTGTATTATTAGTTTCAGAGGTAGAGGTCAGTGAGTCATCAGTTGCAGAGAACACCCAGTGCTCATTCCATCACGTGCCCTCCTTCATGCCCATCCCCCAGTTTCCCCAGCCCCTCCCCGAACAACCCTCAGTTTCTTTCCTATGCATAAGAGTCTCTTATGGTTTGTCTCTTTCTCTGATTTCATCTTGTTTTATTCTTCCCAGGTTTGTTTTTTTTTCCTAACTGGAATCATGCTGTATGTATTGTTTTTTGATGTGCTTGTTGGAGATGTTCTCAGCCTTGCACACTCTTTTTATCCATTCTATAGTCCACAGAAATAGTGTCACTGTTTGGGTTGCTTCATTCTGCTGTTATAATTATGCCCACTTTTGTGCACAAACTTGAGCACAGGGGCTGGAATTTGAGGGAAAGAGTGTCAGTTTGAGCCGCTGGTAACCTGAGGTGGAGGCGTGTTGACTTGGCATTGAGCAGGTGGCAGGCAGTGCATGCTGACTTGGGCAGGAGGGCGGCGGGACTGTGAATTTGGGACCCCCTGGCCTATGGCATTGTGTATGATGGGGACGTGGCTGGTTTTGCTCCTGGTCATGAATTCCCTTAACTTTTGTTTTTCTGGGAAACTCTCTCTCTCCTTCTATTCTGAATGAAAGCCTTGCTGGATGGAGTATTCTTGGCTGTAGATTTTTTTGTTTTAGCAGTTGGAATTTATCATGCTGTTTCCTTCTGGCCTGCAGTTTCTGCTGAAAAATCCACCAATAGCCATATGGGGTTTCCCTTGTATGTCACTGCTTTCCTTTCTCTTGGCTGCTTTTAAAATTCTCTTTCTCACTACTTTCAGCCATCTTATTTACTTTGTGTCTTGGTGCAGACCTCTTTGGGTTGGTTGTGTTGGGGGCTCTCTGTGCCTCCTGGATCTGGATTTCTTTCCTTCCCCAGATTCAAGAAGTTTTTGGCTATTATTTCTTCAGACAAATCTTCTGCCCCCTTTTCTCGCTCTCCTCCTTCTGGGATCCCTATCATGCGACCGTTATGCTTGACAGTGTCACTCAGTTCCCTGGGTCTCTTCTCTTTTGTGTATTTCTTTTCCCACTCATCTGCTTGGCTTGATTACTTTCCACGACTCTGTCCTCCAGGCGGCTGATCTGTTCTTCTGCTTCCTCTTGCTTGCTATTTATTCAGGTGGTCTATTTTTATTTCCATTTAGTGAGCCCAGTAGCTCTAATTGGTCTTTTTTTTGTCTCCTATCTCTTGGTGGAGGGTCTCATGGAGGTCCTGCACTCCTTTCTCAATTCTAGCAAGTATCTTTATGAGCATTACTTTAAATTCGCTATCAGACATATTACTTATCTCCATTTCACTTAGGTCTCCTGCTCTTATTTTGTTCCACTCTTTCATTTGGGACATACTCCTCTGTCTCCTCATTCTGTCTCTTGCGTTGTCTGTTTCTCTGTGTTAGGAAAGTCAGCTATGTCTCCTACACTTAAAAGTAGTGGCTTTATGAAGAAGAGGTTCTGCAGCGCAATGTCTCCTTTTCACCAGAAAATAGTACTTCAGGGGGTGTCTCCTATGTGTGTTGCTCCTGGGGTGTCCTACCGTTGTGGCTGGGACGTGTTTGCCTTCAGTCCAGCCTGCTATGACTGTTTGCATGTTGAGGGCAGAGTCTGGTGCCCGTGGTGTTACTGGGCCTGTCTGGGGCTGTCTTGGGCTTGAGTCGAGTCAGACTAGGTGTTTGCCAGAGATGCAGTAGCACCAAACTGCAGGCACTTTCCCTATGTTGTCCCTGGAGAAGCTTTTGTTGGTGGGTGGGGCCTGCAGTCAGACCAGCTGCCTGCCCCCAGCCCACTGCTGGGGTCACAGTCAGACGGGTGTGTGGTTATCTTCCGCTCTCCCTGGGGCAGGACTCACTTTGGAGTGGTGCTGACCTTGTCTGCACTGCGCACACACTGCCAGGCTTGTGGCACCGCTTTGACGGGATCTTGCCAAGAGTGATCGGAGGTGGCGGATCTGCTTCTTTGTGGCCTCTTGTCTGTGCCAGGCTGTGGAGTCTGTTCTGCCAGTTTTTGGGCTGCTTCCTGGGTTATTTATGCCAACATGGGTGCTGTCTAGGCGGCCACATGGCAAGAGGTGAGCCCAGGGTCATCCTACTCTGCCACCTTCCCAGCAGCCTCTCAAAAATTTTTAATTTTTTAAAAAGATTTTTTTTGAGAGAGAGAGAATGAGTGGCGTGGGGAAAGGGCAGAGGGACAAGCAGACTCCCTGCTCAGCGGGCAGCCCCACTCAGGGCCTGATTCCAGGACCCTGAGATCATGACCTGAGCTGAAGTCAGATGCTCAACTGAATGAGCCTCCCAGGTACCCCTTAACTTCCTTGATTTTATGTTGTATTTCTTTACACTGAAAATCTTGGTGACATTGATATAATTATTTTCATTATCCCACAATGTACATGTAACAGTTCTAAAAAAAATATTACCAGTACTAGCATTAAGAGCTTTGAGTGCCACTTTAAATTTCTTGGTGTTCTTCTTGTAATAAGAATTTTTCTTAGAATATATCCCTCTAGGAATGAATAGTCAGAAAGCTGTTTTTAAAATCACTTGAAATACCTTTTTCCTGTGTGGTTATGCCATCAACATGATAAAGGAGTTTATTTCAGTTTGCTTTCAATGTTTAGGTCTTGCTTTTTATGTGTGTCATTAAAATTTTTTTTCTTGGTTCTAAAATGTAAACTATACAGATCCATTCGGAGAAGTCTAGCATCCATCTCCATACTTTTACTTCCTTGTTCTTTCCTTCCTCATATAACCATTTTATTAATTTTATTTCTTTTTAAATATAAGAAAATAGGTATATTCATATTTCCCTTCCCACTTTCCTACACAAAGTGGATACCCTAGACACTGTTCTGCACATTACATTTTAAAAACTGCTTTATTGAGATATAAGATACATACCATATAATTCACCCATTTTAAGTTTTTAGCATATTCAGAGATATGTACATCCATCACAGTAATCAGTTTTGGAATGTTTTTATCATTTTCCCTTTAGCTGTCACCCCCCATACCTCTACCCCTACCCTCAGTCCCAAGCAACCACTGGTCTACGTTCTGTCGCTGTAGATTTCCCTATTCTGGACTCATATGAATGGAATAATATTATATGGAGCCCTTTGTGACTAGCTTCTTTACTTAGTATGATGTTTTCAAGGTTCATCTTGTAGTTTGTGTCAGGACTTCGTATGGTCGGATAATATCCATCATGTGGATAGATCACATTTTGTTTATCCATTCTTCAGCCAGTGGACATTTTGGTTGTTTCCATCTTTTGGCAATGGTGCATAATGCTATTACGAACATTCATGTCCAAGACCCTGTGTGGGCATCTGTTTTCATTTCTCTTGGGTATATACCTAGGAGTGGGATTTTCTGGGTCATATGATAACTCTGTGTTTAATTCTTTGAGGAACTACCAGACTGTTTTTTTACCCCAGAGCAGCTGTACCACTCTGCATTCCCACCAGCAGTGTTTGAGGTCCAGCTTCTACACATCCTCACTGTGCTTGTTGCATCTCTTCATTCCAGCCATCCTAGTGACTATGAAGTGGCGTCTCATTGTGGCCTTGATTAGCATTTCCCTGATGACTGATGATGTCAGTCATCTTTTTCATGAGCTTGTTGGCCATTTGTGTATCTTCGTTGGAGAAATAAGTGTTCAGATCCTTTGCCTATTTCTTAATTGGATTATTTCCTTTTATTCGGTCATATGAGTTCCTTATATATTTTAGATACAAATGTCTTTCAGGTATATGATTTGCAAATATTTTCTGTCATTCTGTGGGTTGCCTTCTCATTCCTTGATGGCATCCTTTGAAGCACAAAAAGCTTTACATTTTGAGGGAGTCCAGTCTGTCTTTTTTTCGTCTTTTGTTGCTCATGCTTTTGGTGTCATATCTAAAATCTTTTGCCAAATCCAAGGTCATGAAGATTTATGTCTGTTTTTTTCTAAGAGTTTTATAGTTTTAATTCTTAGGTTTAGGTATTTGATCTATTTTTAGTTAATTTTGTATATGATGTGAGGTAGGGATCTGACTTCATTCTTTTGCATGTGGATATCCAGTGTTCCCAGCACCACTGGTTGAAGACTGTTCCTTCCTCCATTGAATGGTCTTAGCCCCTTGTTGAAATCAGTTGACCACAGATGTATGGGTTTATTTTTTGACTCTCAATTCTATTCCATTTATCGTAAGTCTTTGTGCCAGTATCTCACTGACCTGATTACCATTGCTTTGTAGTAAGTTTGAGAATGGGTGTCAAATAGGACATGAAATTTAGACACTATAAACAATTGTCCGGAGATATTTTATGACAACCTTACAGGACATGGCAGTGTGCAGGGGTACTTAGAACCTGTGAGCCTGTGCCAGTAGTACTCACTCTTTGTAACTGGGGCACCAGGCTGCAGAGCCTGACTGATAATTCGTTCCATTCCTGGGCAGCTAAGGCCTGAAACCTGCAGTTCCTGAAGCAGTGGGGTTTCTACCAGGGCACTGCCCACTATAGCCTCATCCTGTGAAGTCAGCCCCCCTGAATCCTGAGTTTATCATGACACACATCCCCATTAAAGTAAAAAAACCAAGAAAACAAAAAAACAAGCCCAGAGAGATGGCTGTTTTGAATAGGGTGGGGGCAGCGGTAGGACTGCAGTCTGGGTGGTGGCAGTGGGTGGCTCCTATGTGACAATAAGTTACCGAGTACAGAGACTTAAGCTCTGCCCTTGCCTGCTATCGCCCAAGGGTGGAAACTGCCTGCCTCTCTCCGGTGTCCAGGGGATAAAACCAGGAGAGTTCCAAAGCCCCGATGGGGTGAGAATTTGGGGAAAACAGAAAGAATTCTTTGACAGCCTCAGTGTCCACTCCAGATCCGCATGGTGGCAGGTTACAATCCTGGGGACCCTCCTCCATGAGCTTCCCCTAGGAGCTCGAAGGTGTGGCCCTAACCTGGAGAATTGCCTGATGAGGAAATGCCAGTCAAGAGTGTTAATTGTGCTCGTTGGGTGTCTAGGGCTCTCTGGAGATCCTTCTTTCTGTGAGAAAGGAAAGTCTAACAGCTTCCAGAGGAAGTGAGCAGATAACCTACAAGGAAACAAGAGCAAGACTGACACCCATGGACAGCAGCACTGGACAGAAGATAACAGGGGAAGTGTTTGAAGAACTGAAGGTAGAGGACCTCTGAACCTCGAATTTTATACCCACTCCAATTGCCCTTCAAATAGGAGAGCTACTAAGAGCATTTTCAGGCATAGAGGGCCTCAAACACTTGGCCAGGTAAAGTACAAACAAGTACTTTGATGGGACTCGACAAGCTGATTGTAAACTTTTATAGAAATGCAAAGGACCAAGAGCAGGCAACACTGAGGTCAAAGTGAGCAGGTGGGCACTGCAGGACAGCAAGCCTCGCCTCACCAAAGATAGTGCCGTTGAAACCCCTGGTGTTGGCTCCAGGAAGTCCAAACAGTGCAACAGAGCAGTGGACCCAGAGCCTTTGGTCAATTCCAATGAAAAGATGCTTGACCGTATCAGCATCCAAAAGACACAAATCCAGATCCCAAGGGGCACACTTCACACCCATACTGCTGGCAGGATCTGGAAACCCAGCAAGATCAGGTCTGGAGAGACTGGATTAACCATGTCTCTTGATCACAGCTGGTGGGACCGTAAACTGATGTCCTCACTTAGAAAACAACTTAGGGTTCTCTTGTGATTTGGGCTTTCAGGCGTCCCAAGCCCTAGCATTTGTATTCTCGCACATGTGCAAGAAGATGTATGTAAAAAGAGCAGAGCGGCCCTGCTCAGGGCCCTGCTGAGCCAAGCCGATGAGGCTGGGGTGAAGTCACCCGCGGACCAGACGCTCAGTAGTGAGTGAGTGAGCTGTGGCCGCACGCAGCAGCACTGACCAGCTCACTGCAGACGCGGGAGAGGACACATCGGGGAGGCTGTGCACAGCCAGACACTCACCTTGAAACGAGAAACCTACAGCTGTTCAGGCACACGTGGGTATGTAGTGCGAGCCCTTCTCCCCTTTGCCCACCTTGCAGCAGAGCAGAGGGACTATAAACACAGAATCCAGGCTCGAGGTTCACGGGGGGACAGCAGCAAGATACGAGTTCCTATTCATGTTCTAGTTCATGGTCCGGTTCCAGATCTGAGGCCGTCATCTTAGCAAAGGCTAACTTACTAAACTAAACAAAAGGGGCTGTCATGGACCCATACTAGATGTAACAGGAACGAAAAACCATGATTCACTGGGCACACCTGGGGGCTGTTAATGATTTTTTTTCCCCATTTATCACCTAAAATCACTTTTGCCCCTCCCCCAGCCAGCCTGCCTCCCTCACGTTTGCAAACGCTGCAGACTCTGCAGGGACATCTGGGGCCAGTCTGGTGCCACCTTGCATCTCTCCCTCAGAAGGGACCCAGGAGAGTTCATTCACATCCCACTAGCTCCTGAGTTTTATGAAATGAAACGTCTGATATTGGGAAGGGCTAACATAACACAAACCGTCTGATGAAATGTGTGCTTGTTTCACTTGTGAAGCAACAGCGACATGCGTGTCTTTACTCTGAACCCCACCTTAACTAAGAGAATCATTCACTGGCTGCGTCGACTCACAGACCAGCCCTCCTGCTGCTCACCAGGGCCGACTCCTGCTTCAGGCCTCACACCCGGAGGGGGGCCTGCTGGGCTGCGGCTTTATTTGCCGCCACGCCCTCTGACGCAGGTGCTCTTGATGCAGCTCTCCTTGGGCAGCCTGAGGCAGGTCTGCAGGTGAGATGCGCCTTCAGAGGGGGCATCCTGGGCACTTGGCTCACCCTTAGCGAGTACCCTGCCTTCCTCGGGGTCTGGTTGATGCAGGAGCACAGTCTGAACCACTGGGTCCTAGAAGAACTGCCCCTGGAGGGACAGAGCCCCAAGGGTTAGAGAGAGGAGGGAAGGTAGAGCCAGAATCTGAATTGGTGTAAGGAACATGTGCCAAAAGTGAAATGCCCTGTAAGAATGTCCTGTAGAAGTGTCTCTGCGCCGTCTCACCAGACAGGCCCTGTGCCCTGTGTGGTCAGCAAGGCCCTGCTGGCCCCTTGCACCGAGCACGGGTGGTGGCCTGCCCAGCAATCCTCCATGTGGAGCATGCTCAGCAGCTGCCCCTCCATGACCGCTGCGTCCTGCTCAACATCTCCTCTGTGGAGAGGCGAGGGGTGAGCTCAGCTTTACGTGGAGGGAAGGAGGGGCTGTCGGCAATGGAGGGCCAGTCCCTCCGGGGCAGACCTGGGTAGTTTGGGAGGGTCTGCTCTTCAGGCTTGTTCCTTGTCTGTAAAAGTGTGGTGTGGTTCACCCCACCCTTTCTAGGACGGTGTGCTTGGCTGCCCCTTGGGCGGTGCTGAGTCTCCCACTTCTTCACTATGGGTGCCCCCCCCCCATGGTCCTTAAGGCCCCCTAGGATGTTCAGTGCTGCAAGTCCATGCCTGCTGACTTACTTTCCATGTCCTTGTCACTGCCATGTTCAGGAAGCTGGAGGGCCAGGCTGACCTGCTCAGGCACCTGCTTGGGGGTCTCCTCCGTGTTCTCAAGCTGCACTGGAGCTGTGGGTTCTAGGAGAAATCAGAATGTCCCAGCGTGCTGGCCCCGTAGCCTTCTGCCTCATGCCCAGGATTGTTTCTGGGCCACCTTCTTGAGCTGCTTCTCTCTCTCATGGTATAGAGATTGCCGTGGTGAGGGCTCGGTGTGGCCCATTCATCTGCTGGCCATCCCCACCACTGGGGCACAGAGTCCCCTGGGCCCCACAGCTGCCTCCAGTAGGACAGCTTTTCTCCAGGTGGGGGCCAGCCCTCACCCTCCTGCTGAACCTCAGTGCTGCTTTAGTGAAGGTCACCAGTGGCCCGAGGCTGGGCCAAATGTCCTATCTGACCCAGTGGCCCCATCCTTCTAGGTGGCTGATGCTGTGCTGTCCTTCTTATGGTCAAATTCCGCTCTCCTCTCCCTCCACCCCTGCTTCTTGGGGGCTATGGTGCCTCCTCCCCCTACATCTACCCTCAGGCAGACCTTGCACTTGGCCAACCCTATATGCAAGTTAGCTTCTCTGTGGGGTCCCTGCCTGTGCGCTTTGGCTTTTTATGACTGCTTCTGTGGCTTTAGGAGGGTGTCTGGGTCACAGCCCAGCCCGCCCAGCTTCCCAGACACCTCTTCCTGGTCATCATGTCCAGTGAGCCCTTCTGCTGCTCCTCCTCTGGTCGCCGGGGCTGCAACGCCCCCACCTGCTCATCGCTGTCCCTTTTCTTCCCTGGCCTGGGAATGTTTATGCTGGTTGAAAATTTTCACTAAACTGGTAGTTAGGTTCTGTGCCAGGGAATTCCATGAGAACAGGACCTGATTTACAGGTGAGGACGAGGCCCGGCTGCCCTGCCTGGGGTCCTGAGGGCCTTCGGCGAGGGCGGCGGGGGGAGGTGGCCAGTGGGCATGTTGCTCGTGGCCTGCTGTGCCACAGTCTTGGGCAAGACCTGCTGCAGACAGATGCCTGGCCCACCCCCTCCTGCTAAGCCTTGTGGGAAAGGGCCAGCCCATCTGGACCCATTGCCCATGCCCTGTGCTGCTGGGGCCAGGCCGAGCAGCCCACTGCTCTGCCACACGTGGTCCTGCTGGCCCAGGCTGAGCAGGATCTGAACCCGGGACACGGTCTCTTACTGTGACGGAGAGGTGCAGTCCGCAGACTGTGATGTGCATGCCAATCACCTGGCTCCTTATTAAAGACCGATTCCAACTGCACAGCTCTGGGTGGGATCCTGCCCGTCTAGGGGCCCCGGGCGAGGCTGGTGCTGCTGGTCCAAGGATCTCACTTTGAGCAGCAAGGGGTTAGATGGTGTCGTGCTCTCCTGCTTCCTGCTCACTAAGCTACCCTGTGACTCCTGGCTTGGCAAGCCCGGCTTCCGCGCCTCAGACCTCCTTCTGGCCCCGAGCCCTGCCAGCAGCTGTACTTCGACCCATCTGCTGTGTCGGGAAGGCCCCCGTGAGCCCGTGCAGCTGTGAGGGCCTGCGTGGTGTTGCATCCCTGCTGGAGGCGGTATCGGGCGCTGGGGGTGGTCTTTAAGTCCAGGTGTTAGGGGCTCGTCCCTCATCGTGCACGGGGACAAGGAGGAGGTGGCAGTGAGGCCCCTGGGGCTGGCCGAGGCACTCACGCGATCTCATGGTGGCCGATTTGCCAGGCAAGCCCCCAAACTTGGCACTCACTCGCCCTCTGCCGTCCACCAGCTCTGAGAACCTGCCAAGGGAGTCACCACGGGTCACCGCCGCGGAGTACATGCCTGGGGCCACGCGCTCTGGGGGGATGGCCGAGGCTGCACCTGGGGCCCGGGGTCTGGGTTTCAGGCGCGTCGCGGTCACTGAGCAGGCGCAGCTCTGGCAGGCGTGCGGGCGGGGGTCTGTTTCTGAGCACCCGGGGATGCAGTCCCTCCCTGTGCCAGCGTCTGTCAGCGCCGTCCCTCGAGGCTGCAGGTGGGTGGGAGGAGTGGGTGGCTGCTCAAGTCTCGTTCTGCCAGGCACCCCCAGAGGGGAGCACTGGAGACGGCGTGCGCGGCCCCAAGGCCTCATGGTGGCTTTGTGGGGCCTCATGGTGGGTTTGTGTCTTCCTAGGAAGCCCCAGGCCCTGCTCCCTGCCCACCCCCCTGCATCCCATCCCAGGAGTCACAGGGCCAGCTCGTCTAGCCCACCCTGGACCCCAGATCTCCACCTGCAGGGCATGGCCAGCCACTTGGACCTGACAGAACACCTGAGAGAGGCCCCCCCACAACATGCCCGGAGAGTGAGGGCAAGGCTTCTCTGTGGGTCCTTGTGCCCTAACTGTGCCCCCCAGCCCTCCCTCAGGCAGGTGTGCCTGCAGCTGCGCAGGGTCTGACCCTCCTGCCAGGTGCCCATGTGTCTGCTCTCTGGCGCTCTGTTGTGGCCCAGCCACTGTCCGCCACCCTGCTCCCTGTTGCCCTCCCCGAAGCATCCATCCAGATGCACCATCTCCCCACAGCATGTCTGTGCTCCAGCATAGCAGCAGGGTTGTGCAGGATCTGGTGGGGCCCTGTGGGCCTCCTGGGCACTGAGGAGCAGACCACATCCTTCGTGTGGCCTGAGGCTCTGCGCTCCTCAGCTGTTTCCCCCCCCTCCACCTGTCCACCTGAGTCTTCCTTCCTGCCTCTCCCAGGCCGCCCCTCCTGTGGCCATCCTTCTGCCCAGAGGCTCCTTGTGGGTCAGGCCTGGCTGCAAGGCCACTCCCTGGGGACAAGGTCAGGAGCAATATGCTTATGTCTACAAATTCCCAGTGCACGGACCCTGCACTAACTGTCCATGAGTCCTTCCCTCCTCACCGATTTTCACACCCCCAAATTCTCCTGTGTGAACACAGTCCTGCTTTGCGGTTGTCTGATGTCACTGGGACAGTGTCGCCTGTGCGGGTGCTGGGGCTGAGCTGTCTCCTGGGCAAGGATGCCACACCCCAAGGAGGGCAGCCCAGGCCGCTGTCCTGCTGGGGGCCCGCAGTGAGCACGAGGGGCTGGGCCGTCTTCCTGGCCCCATCAGCGGCCGCCCCTGCCCCACTGTCCCTGGCAGGACCGTACTTACAGGTGATGATGTAGAGGTGAGCAGGCTCGCTGTGCAGTTGGTCGCCCTCAGTGCTCTGCACGGCGGTCACCGACAGCTGGTAGCGCCGTCCTGGCAGCAGGTCCCGCACCGTGTAGGACGTCAGCCTCCCGTTAGGGACGTAGCGGCTCTTGGTGCTCTGGCTGGTGGTCACGTTGATGACGTACGCCTCCAGCAAGGTACTTGGAGTGGGGGTGTCCCCAGACCACATGGGCAGAGGTGGCCGTGACTCTGGCGGCTGTCAGGTTTGCTGGCGGCAGGGCCCTGATAGGCACGGAGCAGGGGAGGGAGGTGAAAGGGGCCACCACCAAGTTTAAAAAGATCTGACACGACTGCTGAAGTCTCCCAGAAGCCCCATGTGGTCATGATGGACAACCTGACAGTCCTAAAGGGTGATGTGGAGGGGTGTTTGCAGCTGGGTCAGCAGCAGCGCATTCTTCTGCCCGAGAGGCCCCCCAGCATGCTGCCTGGAAGCAGCCACGGAGGCCCCGTCCCTGGGCAGCCTGTCAGCATATTCTTTTGATTCCTTAAGCCTGGCTGTGTGCACCCTCCCCTGGGGTGTGGGAGGGGGCCAGACGGGCAGGGAGTGGGCCGGGGTCCCCGCACTCAGGGTCAGCGCCAGGACTTGAGCTGGCCCTCACCCCCCCCCGCCCCCCCGCCCCGCCCCCTGCCCATGGGCTATCCATGCGCCTCCCCGAGCCGGGCTGTTCTGGAACCTGAAACCGAGGCCCTGGCCAGACCTTCCCTCACCACGCACCCCTCCTTGTTCACGGGTCCCCCTGGCGTGGACAACATGGCACTCTGGCCCCCTCCATATTGGGGTGGTGAGGGCCAGGCCTCCTCCCCACCAGATACCATGAAGATCAGGGACTGGACAGTGTGGACATTCACCTGCATGCCCTCTGGCCTTTTGCTTCTGACCCCTGTCTGGTAGGAGCCCAGGAGCCTTTGGGTGCTGGGAAGCAGAGGGCTTCCTGGCATGCCCACCCTTCCTGGCGCCTGTGGGGAAGACCTCTGGTGTGCCAGGGCCACTTTGGTAGGACTCAGGCTGGAGGGAGGTGAGAGCTTCCAAAGGTCCCACAAAACCTGAGGTCATGTACTCACGAGTCCACACGTGCAGTGGGGCCGAGGCCAGGCTCTCGGTGGGAGGGCTCCTGTCCCCCACGCCCGCTGAGGGCAGTCACCTGGATGGTGTATACTCCTTCCTGGCAACAGGGCCCTGGGGGAGGGAGGCCAGGGAGAGACTCCACTGCCAGACTGTAACTCCTTCCACACAGGCGGGCCTAGTTGTGGGTGGTCCTGCAGGTGGGCCTCCAGAATGACCAGATTTGTGGCCTGAGACCCGTGTGTTCTTCAGGTGGGAGCTACTCCCTGGTCTGTCTGTCTAGTACAGGGCAGGGGTCAGGAATGGCCCACACCTGCCTGGGATGGCTAGGTGCAGAGACTGGTGTTCGGGCAGGAGAGGCCAGAAAGGGGCACTTGGAGGTCATTGTGCAGAAGAGGGTCAACAAGGAGGCCCCACCGCCCTTCTGGGTGGCCCTCTGCGGGAGTCCCGGCACCCTCATGGATGAGAGGACCTCGCTGCCCCCACACCTCTGTGCAGCGTGGTTCACGCTGAGCACCTGCTTCCTCCTGGGTGCCCCGAATCGACAGCAGGCAGGAGTGCCCCGGGCCCAGCCCCGATAAAAACCCTGGGCTCTGCGTCTCTCCCGGCTCCCCTGAAGACAGCACCTCACGCCTGGTGGTGGCCTGTGTAACTCCAGGGGGAGGGGCCCCGGAAGCTCAGCCCTGTCCCCCGACTTCTCCCTTCCTGTGCGTTGTACCATTTCTCTGTTATGAATCCCAGCTGGGGGCACGACCTCTGCTGAGTCTGGGGGGGCCCTGGTGAGTCACCGAGCCGGGTGGTCCTGGGGACCCTGACTCAGTCACCAAGTGCCCACCCAGGGCCTCACGTGTGTTTTTGTCACACCAGTCCTTGGAAGTGGTCAGGACATCAATCAAGAAAGGTCACGGCAACACTTAAAACACAAAGCAGAGTCTCGTTTCCAGCACAGCAGGCAAGCAAAATAGGGTCTTGGTGAGTCCGCCAACCAGAAATGAGCAACCGTGTGGGTGGCTCAGGGATGCGGACAGGACGAGTGCCCCGCCTGGCCTGGCTGGCCTGCCCCCGACCCCTGTCTGCCTTCCAGACACGCCTTCCCACGGCCACGGCCTGTGGCGGCTCTGGGCAGGATGTTGCTGGTCTGTCCCCACAGAGCCAGCCTGGGCGTCTGCTGTGTCAGAGGCGCAACTGAATAGGTGGGGGTTTCCTCAACTGGAGCTGTGTTCACTCTGCAGGCACAGGGACCCCAGCCGGACTTCTCCCCACTCTCCTCTCTTCTAGCACTGCTCCCAGCAGGTGTCAGAAGCCTCCCTGGCTGGCGAGCCACCTCCAGTGGGCCGAGGCCGTGGTCTGAGCCTTCACTGTGGGGCCGTTCCAGCTTTTACTTCAGTCCTCAGCCAGTCTGAATGACTGACGTTCCTGTGAGTTGTATTTACTTTGTAGTTTTGTTTGTATTTGATTTGTAATAATTAAGCGTAAGATGTTTATATGGCTAGCTTAAGGTTCTAACATACGATTTGAACAATATAAAAATTTAAGGCAAGTATAGGGGTGCCCTGTGCCTCCTTTTCAGAGGGGCCCACGTGACTCAGGCTAGGACAGCTCTGTGCTGCTCTTTGGGTGGCTCGGTCTCATCTGTGCAGGAGGCACAACCCCCCAAGTTTTAGAGCATTCCCTACTTTGTCAGGGCCCTTTTAAACACCTGTCTGGTAGCACCTGTGACGGGACAAGGCAGGACTGAGGCCTGGGACAAAGGGGGGCTCTGCCTGTCAGAGTTGAGCAGGTGCTTGGGCAACACAGGAGGTGCACACACCCCTGCTTCTCAAGGTGGGCAGGGCAGGTGGGGAGTGGCAGGGGAGGGGCACAGAGGGAGAAAGGAGGAAGCCCCAGAGCCCCCGAGGGAAGTGAAGGCCGGCCACTTGCTCTTACCCGAACGTGAACCTGTCCACACCCTTGTCCATATCGGTGGACTGGTCCTCCTGGGCCTCAGGACGCCGGATGGACACGCGGACACTGCTGACGGTGGCGTGACGGATCCTGTGCAGAGCCCACCGCACTGAGATGGTGCTGGCTGTCACGTTGGTGACCTCAAGGCCCTCAACCGGGCGGGGTCCTAGGGGGCAACAGGCCCCTCAGCTGATGCTGGCACCTCCTCGCTCCAGGGGAGGGCAGGGGCTTGAGACCATAAGACAGGGCTCGGGAAGTGTGCTGGGGGGTCACCGAGAGGGGCCCAAACGAGGGTGCCGGCCCACCTGGGCTTGCTGGTGCGGCCTTCAGCCACAGTGGGACTAGGGTCAATTGGACAGGCTCCTGCCTGGGGTGGGGAGTGCAGGCGGCTCCCCCAGAGGCCTGCGGTCTTGCCTATTTAGACATGCCAGGCGGTGGGGCGGGGCCCTGGGGACACAGGGACCGTGGGACCTCCTTTTTCTTTTCCCTGGCTGTTTTGGCTGCACTGGACAGTGAACATTTGGGCGATGCTGGGGCCTACCAAGGAGGGAAGCTGGGAAAATCCTGGGCTACCTTGGGGAAGGGTCTGGGTGAACCACAGGGCCGGGAGGGGAGCTCTTTTCTCCTGACAGTGAGGTGCGCAGTCTGTTGGGCAGTGGTCCCTCCTGCCCACCCTCGTCTCCCGGGGAGACCCCACCCTCACTCTGTCGGTGGAGGGGTGGGGATGCCATTTCTTCGTAAAGCCAAGCTCAGGCTGAGCCCGCTCTGCCCCACAAGCTCACTCAGGTCCTCCTGCTGGCCCAGGAGCATCCTCTGCCTCGGCCTCCCCCACCTGTGCTGAGTTTCTCATCTCATCCCTCACTTGGCCCTCAGTGTCCTCAGGGTCAGTGTCTGGTTCGGGCTGGCAGGTGGCCCTGGGCACCTTCGTCCTCCCACAGAATCCCTGTCCGTGCCTCTGAGCATTCTCGCCTTCCCCAGCCTGAGTCCCCGCTGGTGAGTCCTGGCTGTCTGGCTTCACAGTGCTCCTGGGGCTGGCCCTGCCTGCCTGCTTTGACCTGTGCCAGCACCCGGTACGGTGGGAGCAGACCCCTTGTGTGCTGGCCACACTCTGAACCCCTGCCAGCTGCCCTCACAGGCCCTCCGTGCTGCCTAGGGGACCACTGCCCCGTCCGTGCTCCATCCTCCAGCATCTAGCACCCCCTCCCACAGTCTCCCGCGGTCCCATGGCCTCTGCCCACCGTTGGTTCCCCCCGCTGGAGGACCAGGTCCTCCCCTGTAGATCCCAGAAGCAGATGACCCTAGACTACGCTTCCCCCTCCTGTGCAGCTGCACCCCCAGAGGCCCCTTCCTGGCCGGCCCCCATCTCTAGAACTACCACCAGCAGGCTTCCTCCCCACCCCCTCAGCGTGTTGGGGTGACCTCCTAGGCCCCTTGCCTGTGCCTTCAGCACCCCCAACATGGGCTGGCCCCTGGCAGGTGCCTTCTCGGTGAGCCCACCCTCCCCCGGGCCTCACTCCTAAGCCCCGGCGCGTTGGGGGCCCCTGGCCAGTGCGCCTCTCCGGTGGCCGCAGACACATCCAGGTGGGCACTCACGTGTGCGGGGCGAGCAGCAGCACCGGCCTGCAGATGTCGTTCTTGTTGTTGGCGTTGCGCTTGACCGAGAACACGGAGATGTTGTAGGCTCTGCCGGCTGCGAGGGCCCGCAGCTGGTGCGAGGAGCGGCTCCGGTCCACAAAGTCTGTGCGGCGGTAGGCACCGTCCGAGGAGGTGTAGGTGACCGCATAGCCGTCGAGCATCTGCCTGGCGGCCCTGGCCCTCAGGTGGACGCCAGGAGATGGAGACCCCACTCTCTTCCACTCGCTCCACCTTGAGGGGCCGTTGGTGGGAAGAGCTCTTCAGGGTTCCCGTCAAGAACAAGGGAAGGGGGTGGTCAGCTGTCAGCCACGGAAGCCCTGGCCCCCAGCCAGACGTCTCACCTGGTGGCTCTGGGGTCCGCCACCCCCGGCGGAGGGTGAGCGACTGCAGGTGGGGAGCCAGCTCCTGTTGCCACAGTGGCCCCCTCTCCACCTGGTCCTCTGGCCAGGGCCTCCCTGGAGGGTCTCAGGTTGTGTGTGCACAGGTGACTGCATGCCTCCTGGCCGCTAGATACCCCCTCCCGCTTCGTGGGAAACTAGACGCTCTGCCCTGGGGGTGCTCAGCACTTGGGTCTGTGCCCTCTGGGGGACGAGGGGCTGCCTCCTGTGCTCGCACCTTTGCCACCTCACCTTTGGCACAGTCCCTCGCCCGTAGTAGCCCACTTTGCAGTGCAGCTGTGGGGACCCATTGCCGGCCAAGCAGTAGCCGTGGCCCCCACAGGGGCTGGAGAAGCAGGGGTACGCTCACTGGGGAAGAGGAAAGGAGCAGTGAACACTGGGCCGTACCCGCTCCCCCAGAGGGACCCCTGCTCTCGGGGGGGCCACAGGTCCTTCCTGTGTAGGCCTGGTGGTGGGGTGGATGTGGGTGGAGCCCTCCCAGGCAGCGATCTGAGGAGGTGAAGGAGGGGACACGCAGGGCTTTCCAGAGCTCTCCTCAAGAGGCTGGCTCAGAGACAGAGCCTGGGCATCCCACCACCGCCCCAAGCCCAAGTAGCCTGGCAGGCGGTGACTCAGGGTAGGGTGAGCACAGTGCTGCCCCTCCTGGGGAGAACCTGGCAGCCAGGGCAGCCTCCCTCTGCCCTGGGGCTGTGGGCACCCAGGGGACCTGAGTTCCCTAGGCCAGGGCCGGGGCCCGCAGTTTCCCACTGAAGCCACAGGAGCTCCCTTATCACTGTCACGGCCACTAACCTTGGTCCTCCGTGTGTGCCCTCACCCACCCCAAGCTTCTGCAGTGAGACTCCCTGGCCACAAGCAGCCCCCATGGTGCTTATGCCTGGGCTCCCAGGCCCCGCAGTCCCTGGGCCCTAGGCCTTCGACCTCCACCCCCCCCGCCCCCGAGTTCAGCCTTCACTGCCCTGCAGCCCCCGCGCACCCCACCCAGTAGGGTGCTGCCAGCCAAGCCCAGCCTGGGGGCTAGGACATGATGTGCCCCCGGGACACACCCATCCTAGGAGGAGGAGCTGAGACCAGCAAATTGAAGGGACAGTTGCAGAGAGTGGCAAGTTCTCTAAAGGAGGGAAGCGTGCGGAGAGCTCCCAGGTGTGTAAGGGGAGGTGAGCACCGGGACGCTGGGGCTGCAGTGAGCTCCGCCCGTCCATGGGGCCAGCTTGTCTCGGGGGGTGAGGGGGGCCACTGGAGGGGCAAGTGCAGGAGGCGGGTAGCTGGCATCAGGGGACCCAGCAGAGGCCAGAGGACAGGGCCTCTGGAGGAGTGGGGGCTTGGCCCCTGCCTCCCTACCTGTCTCACAGTGGTAGCCGAAGAAGCCCTCTGGGCAGGACGCACAGGTAGGCCCCGCCATCGTTCTCACATCGGCCTCCGTGCTGGCAGGGGCTGGAGTGGCAGCCATCCACCTCTGGAGAACACCCAGAGAGTCGGCCAGAGCCGCCAGGGGGTGTCTGGGGGAGGGAGGAGAGGACAGCGGGAAGAAGGGAAGGGGGATCGAGGGAGGAGATGCCGGGTGGGGGGTGGGGGGGTTGCTGGGGAAATCCCCCTCAGCCTCGGAGTTCCCTTCCTGGGGTGCCTCCCCCTGCCCTGGGGCCAGGGGCCCAGCCATGTCCCTCTGCTCTCCGCGTGGCCCAGGGTCGACGCTTGTTCAAAATAGGTTTGTCCAGGAGGGTCCAGGGCATCTCGAATGTGGGTGAGGGCCCAGCCACTCAGGGGACCCAGCCGAGCACAGCCCCTACCTGTCTCGCAGTGGACTCCAGTGAAGCCTGCAGGGCACTGGCAGACAAAGGCCCCTGGGAGGTCCCTGCAGGAGCCTCCATTACGGCAGGGCTGCGCTTGGCACTCGTCTGTCTCTGCAGAGACAGGACAGGAGGCTGCAAGGCCCTACACAGGCTCCATCTAGGTGGGACGCAGGCCCTACATGGCCTACGCAGGACTGCACGGCCCTGTGGGGCTCTACGCGGACCTCCAGGGCCTCCACAGCCCCCAGATTTCACGTGTGTGCTGAGGCTTTAGCCTGATGCCCACCCCGCTCCACTGTCTGCCCTACAAAGGCCCTACCCCAAGTCACTTCAGCATTTCACTGCCCAGGCTTCTCAGGGCCTGGACACATCTTGGGCCTGGCCCTCCCTGGAGCAGGGCCTCTGTCTCAGGGCTTAGAGCCCTACCCAGGTGTGACGGGTACAGGCTCATCCACCGGTGTACCCCGCAGGCCTCCCCTCCCTCTGCCGGCTTGGAGCCCAGGGCAGGAGTCAGGGTGTGACTCTCTCCACCCCACCTCCTCTGCCGCTGGGGGCAGAGGCTGCAGAAGGCAAGAGGAGGTCAAGGTCAGCTTGCTCCCCCGGGAGGAGGAGGTTGAGATGTTTACAAAGAGAGGCAGGAGTCAGAGAGCAGGCAGTGCTGGGCCAGGCAGCCTGGGGGAGGCTGGGAGGGGGTCGAGGTGCGCCCTGCAGTCTTACCCAGCGCAGGGGCCTCCTTTGTGCCTTGTGAGGCAGGAGCCCCCACGCAGGCACGGCTGGGAGGCTGGGATCCGCACTCAGCAGCTTCTGAGAGGGGAGCCCAGGTGCACAGGCACCGGGAGGGACCCCAAGAACAAAGGCAGTGGTTGGAGGCAGTGGCTCGGAGCCAAGTAAGATGGACATAAATTAGCTTTGTTCTGAGGAGCCAGGCAGAATTGTGCAGCACCCCTCAGTGCTTGGAGAGGCCCGAAACGCCCTGGAGAGGAAGAGGTGGGCAGTGGGCCCCAGGATGGGGGGTGCTCATCGTGACCTTGAGGACTTCACTGCGGCGGCTGCCAGGTGGCCAGGCCCCATCTTGCCAGGTCCCCATTCACAGCCACCACATATGAAATCACTGCATTTGGGGGCGAGGCCTTCACTTTAGAGTATTTGCCACAGGCTTGTTTTTTATTTTAAACTGGGAGCCGTGCTCTGGAATTCAAAATCTTCAACTCAGGAAAGTTTAATTTTAATGCTTAAAATGTAATGAAGTAGATAAATGGTAGTGAATAAGACACCCAGGAGCCAGAATGCTCACTGGCTCATCTGGTCACACGCACTTCCCCACCCTTGTGACGTGGGTTTCTGGGGTTATGTCTTCACCTCTTTAGTGTTTTAATTGTTATAAACTACCTAAACAATGTATGGTCTTGTTTTTGCTATTTGTGAATTTTATTAAAAGGATATTGTGATACCAGTCACTCAAAATGATACTAATGAGCTATCTCCATGCTGTTGTGCGTGTCTGTGTGAACACGACAGTAGCAGAGTCCACGGCGGGGATTCTACCGTACTCTGCCCCTTCTTGTTTGGTGGGTGTTTGGGTTGGTTTTAGACTTTTTGTTATTTTAAAAAATGCTTTTATTTCCTTTCATAGCTCTTGGTGTAAATGTGCCCATTTTCTTAGATTTAAACCTAGAAGTGGAATCTCTGGGACACAGTTTCTATGCCTGGTCGAATTGATAGGCAAGTTGCCAAACTCTTTTCAAAGTGTTTGTATTAATTTACACTCCCTCCAGCAATTTGTAAGAAATCCTGGTGATCCACAGTACCACCAGTAGATGGCTTCTTAGTCTTCTGCACTTTTGTCAGCTGAATGCACCTCACTGTGGTTTTGATTTGCATTTTGCTGATTACTAATATTTCTCTTTATTTTTGTCGGCTTTATTATTTCCTCTTCTATGAAAGGCCTACTACATGTGTTTTGCCGATTTTCCTACTAGGTTGATGGTTCTTTCTTATTGATTCATAGAGTTCTTTATAGATTCTTGAAACCAGTCATATATATATCTTTTCCTGGTTTGTAGCTTATATCCCACTTTTCTTCCTTAGGGCTGATGATTTTAAAGTTTCTAATTCTTATATAGTCAAATTTGTCCATTTTTTTTTTCTTTTATAGTTAGGGCTTTTTTTTGTGGCTAAAGAAATCTTTCCTTATCCCAAGGCCAAAAAGATACCTATATTTTCCACATAAAATTTTATAGTTTTAGAAAAACATTTAAGTCCTTAATTAATCTGGAATGAACTCTTGTGTGTGGTGAAAAGTAGGGCGATGTAATATTTTTCTAAATGCATAACCATTTTATTCCAGCTGTTGTGAAGATTGTCTCATAGGATTTTTTTAGAAGTTTATAGTTTTAGTTTTTTACACTTATGTCTATAATTCATTTCACATATATAAACACTTACCATATTTGGTGCTGTTATATATAATATTGTGCATTTTATCTTATTTTCCAAGTGTTCACTGGTAGACTGTGAAAATATTAAGGTTTTGTATATTGTCCCTGTTCTGTGGCTCACTTGAATTTGCTTATTTATTATATAGCCTTTTCTTGTAGAACCTCTTAGGATTTCCTATGTGCATGACTATGTCATCTTTCTTCCAGTAGATGTGGCTTTTATTTCCTTTCCTTGTCTGTGGCCGTGTCTGGGACCCTCCAGGACAGTGCAGGAGGGAACCGGTGACATGGACACACTGCCTTACTACAGCGGTACACCTCTCACCCCGAAGTACGTTGTTAGCTGTTGCTGTTTCATGGATACCCTTCATCAGGTTAAAGACATTCCTCCTATCTACTCTTAGTTTATTAAGAGTTTTAAATAGTAGTTGAATATTTTCCGATGATTTTTCTGCATCTATTGAAACGATCCTATGGTTTTCTCCTTCATATCCTAATATGGTGAATTACACTTACTGATTTTCAAGTGTTAAACCAATCTGTATTCTTGAGATAAATCCCACTTAGTCATGATATATTATCCTTTTTATATAACAATGTGTTTGATTTAGTAATATTTTGTTAGGATTTTTATGTCCGTATTCTTGAGGAATATTCGTCTGTAATTTCATTTTTTTTTCTTTTTTTTCTGTAGGCTCCACACAGAGTGTGGAGCCCAATGCAGAGCTTGAACTCATGTCCCTGAGATCAAGACCTGAGCTGAGGTCAAGAGTTGGATGCTTAACCCACTGAGCCACACAGGCCCCCCTAAGTTCATTTTTTTTTTTTTTTAATAACCTCTCTGTCTTGTTTTGGTATCAAGACAATACTGGTCTCACAAAATGAATCAAGTGCTCTTCTTTCTTTATTCTCTGAAGAAGCTTGTGTAGGGTTAGTATTCTTTTCTTTGGTGTTTGATAGAATTCATCAGTGAAGCAATCCAGTCCTGCCATTTTCTTTGCAGAAAGGTTTTTAAATTACATATTAAAATTCTTTAATAGATATGGGGCTATTCATATTTTCTGTTTATTCTTCTGTCATTTCTGGTAATTTGTGTCTTTCCAGGTATTTATCCCTTTTCTTTAAGTTGTCAGATATACTGACCTCAGCTTGTTCACAGTATCTCTTTCTTGTCCTTTAAATGCTTGTTAGGATCCTTAGTGATGTCTCCTCTTTCATTCTGATATTGCTAATTTTTCTTTCTTATTTCTTGATCAGTCTAGAGGTTTTTCAATAAGGAACCAGCTTTTGGTTTCATTGATTTTCTCTGAATATGTCTTTTATAATTATATTTTCTAATTGTTGATATATTAAAATGGAATTTTGTTATAATTACCTATATCCAGTAAACATACCATATTTTCTCTCATTTTCAGTAGTTTGCTTATAGATTGAAGACAACCATACCGCTTATAGATTAAAGTTTGCTTATAGATTAAAGACAACAAATACTGACATTCTTACTCCCTACCTTCATATTTTCATGATTTTAATTTCTTTTTCTTACTTTATTGCATTGGCTAGTACTTCCAATATAATATTGATGAGGCTTCGTGACAGTGGGCATCCTTGTCTCCATTTCTTTTTGAGAGGGAGAGAGAGAAGTGGGGAGGGTGTAGAGGGAGAGTGAGAGACAGAGAGAATCTTGAGCAGGCTCCATGCCCCAGCGTGGAGCCCGACACAGGGCTTGATCTCACAACCCTGAGATCATGACCTGACCTGAAATCAAGAGTTGGACGCTCCACTGACTGAGCCACCCAGGCTCCCCTCATTGTCCCCAATTTTAAGAGGAATGTGTTTCTATTTAGGATAGTGTTTATTTGAGGTTTGAGTAGAGGCACAGTAAAACTGCCCCAGAAGCTAATTTCCTTCCCCCTGTTGGTAGCTCAGCATGACTGAGTCAGCTCAACAGAAGCACAGGTTTTGAGTATCAGATCCTGCCTCTGTATAACAAGGATCAGGAGACTCATTGTTCCACAGCTCTCTTGATGTAACCTGTACTTCTTCCTCTATGAATGTGTGAAGTGTTACTGCTTGGCCACACATAGTGTGACTAGTCTGGCTATGCCTGGCCTAAGCACACCTCTCTGTGGGATGATGCACACTTCGAGGGTTATGTGGGCTCTGCTACATCTCTCTTTTAAGTTTTTCCTCCAACAAATCCTATATATTTTATACTGCATGGTATTAGAGGTGTTATGTGCATGTGTGATGTGATTTTTATCTGGTAAGGAAATACTTTTTTATTCCTTATTTGGTATATAATAAATATAGATATTTATAGATTCTAAATAAATTAAGAATTTATTTCACGAATGGGTATAAATTTTGTCAAATGCTTATTATGCATTTATTGAGATACTTATATGCTTTTTATCCTTCAGTTGGTTAATATAGCAGGTTTTCCTAATATCAAACTATTCTTGCAACAGTCCAGCTTGATAATGGTATATATAGTCTTTATAGACTATTGAATTTCTGCATCTATGTTCATGTTTAACAGATCCATCATTTTACTTTCTCCAACTGTCCATATCTGGTGTTGGTATCAAGGTTATACTGGCCTCACAGAATAGGTTGGCGCATATTCTTTATTTTTTACTCTCTGGAAGAACCTGTATAATGCTGCAATGATCTGTTTCTTGGCAATTTGGTAGAATTTACCTATAACATCCTGGAGTTTCTTTGTGGGAAAATGCTTTAAGTACGCTTCAATTCCTTTAGACATTTATAGGATTATATAGGCTTTCTAAATTTCCTTGAGTCATTTTTGGTAAGTTATATTTTTCTATGAATATTATGTCCATTTCTCCTAAGTTTTCAGATTTACTTGTAGGCTAGTTGATGGTATTCTCATTATCTTTTTAATCTCTGCTCTATCTGTGGCTCTGTCACCTTTTTCATTTATAAGGATTTTTATTCGTGCTCTTTGTTTTTCTTGATTAGTTGATAGAAGTTTGTTCATTTTCATAGGGTTTTCAAAGAACTAATTTTGGTGTTCTCTTCTCTGTACTTTTGACTTATGTTTCATTAATTATGGCTCTTACTTGTATTGCCTTTTTCTTTCTACTTTCTTTGTATCATTTGTTGTTCTTTTCCTAACTTCTGAATTCCGACATTTAGTTCATCAATTTTTGAACTTTTCTAACTATGTACTTAAAGTTCCCACGAAGCATTGCTTTTGCTGCATTGGACAAGTTTTTGTATAGAAAATGATCATTAATATTCATTTAAAATTTTGTCACTGTCCATATTTCTTCTTTGATCCATAAGCCATTTCAAAGTATCTTTAAAATATATAAACATGAAATTTAAAATTTATCTTCTTGTCCTTAATAACTTAATTTTTTCTGTGTGTTCAGAGAATGAATTAGTTCAAATTGTTAGTTGTATTATTTGAATTTTCTTTTTGCTGATTTTTTTTGGGGGGGCTTCTTAACCTGAATTGAGAGAGGTGATTCAAAATTTCATAGTATTATGGTAAATCTGTCAGTTTCTTCCTGCAGTCTGTTAATTTTTGTTTTATATGTATTGACCCTATTATATTAGTTGCTTGAATGTTTATAATGATCTTCTTGGTGAATTGGAACCAATTATCATTGAAAGAGACCCTCTCATCCTTAATGATGCTTTCCATCTTAGAGTCTATTTTAGCTGATAATAGTGTAGCTAAACCTGCTTTATTTTGATCTGTATTCACCTGGTATTTTTTCCATATTTTTACTTTGTCTTTTTAAGTTTATGATTTAGGAGTATCTCTTATAAGAGAGTATAGCTTGGTTTTATTTTTTAAAGATTTATTTATTTATTTTAGGGGGGGGAGGGGCAGCGGGAGAGGTAAAGAGAGACTCTTAAGCAGACTCTGTGCTGAGCGCACTGAGCCTGATGTGGGGCTCAATCTTACGACCCTGAGATCACAAACTGAACCAAAACCAAGAGTCGGATGCTTAACCAACCGAGCCACTCAGGGGTCCCTAGCTTGTTTTGTTTTGTAATTAATCTGGCAATCTGTGTTTTACCTGGAGAATTTAGCTCATTCATATTTGTCTGCATTTTTTTCTATCATAATCTTAACTCTGCCACTTTTTTCTGCTTTTTTCCTCTCTCCTTTTAGAGAGTGATAGACTTTCCTACAATATTTGATAATCCTCCCTTCTCTTACTGCTTACAGAATATTCCAGGTTTATCTTACTACTCGAATACTATCTCCAAAAAAAAAGACCCTTTTTTCGTAAGTCTCTGAAGCTGTGTTTGCAAAGGGCATTTTTTATTATGCTCTCACATTTGAATAATAGTTTGAATAAAAATTTTTAGGTCTTAGGTTTATTTACTTCAGTATTTATCTTGCTTGGTATTTGCTGAGCTTCTTGGATTTGTGGGTTGATGTAGTTCTTCATTTTTAGAAAATACTCAGTCATTATCTCTTCAAATATTTCTTTTGCCTATTCTGCTTTCTCTTTCTGGGACTCCAGTTATGTGCTTGTTTGTTTGATATTTCCCACAGATTTCCTATGTTCCATTTAAAAAAAGTTCATTTATAAATCATAATTCATTTCTTCTTTCTGATCTTTGGTTTGAAAATTTTGTTGACTTGTCCTTGAGTTCTGTGACTTTTTCTTCTGTGGTATCCATTCTATTGGTAAGCCTATCCAATTTACTCTTCATTTCACATGTTGTATTTTTTATTGAGTTACTTTTAAAAGTTCGCTTTCCTCTGCTCAAATTTTCTATTCTCTCATTCATTTTGCCTCTCTTTAACATATTTATAATGGCTATTTTAAAGTCCTTGTCTGCTAATTCAAACATGCGGGTCATCTGCATGTCTGTTTCCATTGACTATTTCTTCTTGAGATCATATGTCATAATTTCTTGCTTCTTAGACATACTGTATACAAGAACAGAGAGGCCAAAGTAGAAAATACATACCCCTAGGATGGCCATGCTCTAGTCTGTGTCAGACACCTAGCCTGAACAGCTGATCTCTGATATCATCCAGAGGCGAGCTGGGCTGGGCCTGGTGTACAGGGCTCATTAGTGCCAGTTCATGACTGGTTTCAGATTCTTGAGGGTTGGAACAGACCTCTCCCTCCAGGTAGACTGGGGAATCTCAGCCTTGTGAGGCTATGAAATCTCTCTTCTTTCCAGCCCAGCCACTGGCTTCCCACGCACTTAGTAGAAATCCTGTGGGGGAGAACTGGTGGGTGCTGAGCACTTGCTCTGCATTTGCGACTCCTGATTCCAACCCAGCATGCTTGCTCACATGATCATTGAAAGCTTAGTTGGATTTCCCCAGCTCCTCAGATTGCTCTGTCCACAGTGGATTTGCTCCTGGGATGGCAGCCGCCATCAGTCTTTCTCACCCAGAAAGGGCTCATCTGTACTTCTAGCCATACTCAGCAATCTGATAGGTTAAATGATATTTTACAGGCTCTCTGATTCCTTGATGTTACAGTGAGAGTGATGGCGTTTTGTGACTGTCTCCATGCTCACTGAATGGATCTCTGGGGTATTTAAAATCTACCATTTAATTATCTTATATCTGATGTCACTGTTGAGAAGTCTGGTGCCAGTGGGATTATTGTTCCTTTGAAGATTCTTGTTCCTTTTTTCTCTAGATACTTTAAGAATTTTTTCCTGTTTGTCTCTGATATTCTTAAATTTTGCTATAATGTGCTAATATTCCTCTTTTCTCCTGTTTGATGTTCTGGGGCCCTTTCAGCCTGTGGTGGTTCATCTGTCATTCTGGGAACTGAGCTCCATAGTGGTTCCCACATTTAATTGTGTTTTTATTTTTCTCTTGTCTGGGACTCCTGTTACCTCAGTGTCGGCTCTTCTGCCCTCCGCAGTGCCTACACCTTCACACAGACCTCCCTTCTTCTCTGTGGGACGAGTCCTCAGACTGGTCTTTTAGCTCATCAACTTAGCCTTCATCTGTACCCATTTGTAAATTGTGTCGATTATTTCAGCTAGTACAGTCTTCCAGTCCTCTTTTCCATTCTCTTTTGTTAAAAATGATTTATCAGCTCTGTTTCTTATGACCAGTGCCATGTTTCCTTCCGTATACCTGTCATGCTTATATATATGCTTGTCCACCTTCTATACTTCCGCTCCCAATGGTATATGTTGTTTGGACTTTATTGTTAACTATCTTTGGAGAGGGCTGGGCTTGGATAGATAGGAGGACAGGAAAGACACTTGGGGCTAGGCAGCCCCCATCTCTCTTCCAGAATTCTCCACCTGCGTGGGGCCTCCCAGCTTGGGCTTTGCAGGGCACTGGGGCAGAGCAGCATTGTGTGCCCCACCCGTCTCTGGGTGCTGTCGTGGTCCCTGAGCTACTTTGTTTAAAAATCCTTGTTTTGGGCACCTGGGTGGCTCAGTCGGTTAAGCGTCTGCCTTCGGCTCAAGTCATGATCCCGGAGTCCCCGGGATTGAGTCCCACATCGGGCTTCCTGCTCCGGCCTTCCTGCTCCGTGGGGAGCCTGCTTCTCCCTCTGACTCTACCCCCTTTTGTGCTCTCTCTCTCTCAAATAAATAAAATCCTAAAAAAAAAAACCCTTGTTTTGTGAAAGATGTGTTAAATTCACGCAGGTTTTCTGATGAGCAGAGTTAGGGATGCTCAGGCATAATGCAACACACCTGCAGTTGTCTTAGAGGCCCTGTGTCTGCAGGGGCATCAGTGGGGGGGCCCTGCCTCCAGGCCATGCACCCTGGCACACCGTGGGAGCCTGAGGTGATGCTCTCTGAAGCAGCACTCCTCAAATGGCTCTGGGGGTCCTGGGGGCCTTGTTCAAATGCAGGGTCTGCTTCCATGGGTCTGGGTGGGGCCAGGGCCAGGGGCAGGAGACGGGCCCTGAATCCTCATCTGCCTCTTGAGGACTCTGCCCTTGGGCTACCTCCCGGCCTCCGCTGCTTCATCTGCAGGGTGGGCATATGGGTTGGACGCCCTGCTCTGAGGACAGGGAAGCCCTTAATGAACAGTCCTGAGTGGAGCTGCCACTTGTCCTCACCACCTTTCCCCACAGGGTCGTGGCCTCACTTTGCGGGACGGTGGGGGAGGGCCAGGGTCCGCACTGTGGTCCCTGTGCTCCCCTGAGGGGCCCCGGGGAGGAGGGTGTGGACCCCACTGGCTCTGCCCGCCTGCCCGCCCTCCCTGCCGCGGAGGGCCTGCAGATCACCGTGGCACTGTGGAGGTTCGCTCCAGACACCCTGCGGCTGGCAGACGCGGATGTGGCTGGGGGAGCTCAGGCTGTAGCCTTGGTCACACTTGTACAGGGCCATGGAGCCCAGCCGAGTGCCGTTGAAGCGCAGCGTGGCATGTCTCACCTCCGCTGGGGGGCCACAGTCCACCTCTGCAAGGACACAGAAGCCCTGTCCTGCACTGGGGGGCACCTGCCTGAGGCCCCTCCCTCGACTTTGCCCTCTGCCCCAGCAGGCCGCAGGGCCTGGGACCCCTGCGCCCTCACAGCCCCCCCCTCCCCAGGGTGAAAGTGTCTTGACTTCCAGGAGCAGCTGCCCATAGGTTCTCTCCCTCTTTCCCCTCCCTCCTCTCAGCTCCCTGTCTGGCCCTGCTCTGCTCTTCTGGGATTGGGAAGAAATCCCATGCCTTCCACCCCAACCCGCAGCCCTCTCACCCGCCTGGCACCGGCGTCCCATGTACCCTGCTCGGCAGCGGCAGGAGAAATCCGGGCCCAGGTCCTCACAGGTACCCCCATTCATGCAGGGGCTCCGGAAGCAGGGGGAGGGGGCTGCAAGGACAGAGGGGGGTCATCATTGCTGTGTCCTCCCCAAAGACCTCTAGGCTTCATGGGAGCTCTGCCTCCCACTGCTCCAAAGCAGGGCACCTCTGCCCACTGGGAGCAGATGGGGCCCCCAGGTGCCCTGGCTGTGCTGCTCCCAGCTGGGCTAGTCCACTGGCCTCTGCCCACCTTACCTATCTCGCAGTGCCGCCCAGAGAAGCCTGGGGGACAGTCACACTTGTATTTGCCAATGTAGTGGAAGCAGGTGCCGCCGTTGTGGCAGGGGCCCGAGGCACAGGAGTCCGGCTTCCCTGGAAACAGAAGGCCCCTATGGGAGTCAGGTGTCATGCACCCACCACCCAGCGCCCCTCCCCTGATCGCCAACATCCCAGAACTGGTGCGCCTTCAGGGGATTCTCCTGACAAGCAGACGCATGGTGGCTGGGTGGGGGCTTGGCTCCCCCGATCCAGGCTGACTCCAGCTGGCAGGGGGCCGCACCGATCTCGCAGTGCCTCCCGGTGAAGCGGTAGGGGCAGCTGCAGTGGTACTCGCTGCCCGCCTCCCTGCACGTGCCCCCGTTCCGGCAGGGCCCCGAGCTGCACAGGCGTGGCCGGGCTGTGTGGACAAGGGTAGGGAGAGACAGAAGCGGGTGAACAGGGCCGGCCTCCTGGCCCTGCAGCACCCGTGACACCCTACTCACATCTTCTCAACCCGTAGGCGCTATGGGCCCAGAAGTCGCAGGCCCTTGGGGGCCCTCTGCCCACCCATGCTCTTCTATCTGTCCCAGACCCTGGGGACCACTGGGCCCTTTCTGGTGGAGAACTGGCCTGCGTGGCAGAGTGCAGCTGCCCCTGATAGGACGTTGGAATCCACCGCAGTCTGATTTTTGTTTTCTGTGCCTCTCGTGGCACCGGGGCATTTTCTCTGGGTCCTAACATGTTCCCAGGGCCCTGAGGGGCTCCCTTGCAGTGCCTGTGCTTGAGGCATCTACATATTTAAAGGCACAAACAAATCCAGTGGTAGGTCTGCCCCTCCACCCTGAGGAATGGCACCTTCAGAGGCCCCCAGAGTTTAGGTCCTCAGCTTCCTCGACATTCTTGGGAGCAAGGTGCAGCAGGAAGGGGGCCTGCCTGCAGTGCTCAGCCTTTCTCTCCCCACCACTCCACACCCTGCAGGACCTCACAGGCTGCATGTCCAAGTTTCGCCCATCCCCCCCCAAAAGCTGCCACCCTGTGTCCCCACTTTGGGATGCCTTTGTTGGAGATGGACCTTGGCCACGCATGCAGAGAACCAAGCCGGAGGGCTTCTCTTTGGAAACACCCTCCTCCTGCAGGGGTGGCTGAAGCTGTGGGGGTTCCGTGTGTCAGGGTAGCCGGGACCTGCCCTCAGGGCCACCGTAAGAGCGGAAGAGACTTCCAGGTAAAGCCGCTGAGGCCTCTGTTCTCAGGACCAGCGAGGGCAGCAAGAGGCCCAGGGGGTGTGTGTGGCCCAGGTGCTGAGCTCCGGGAGGCAGGCCTGTGGCCCGCTGGCCTCTGACGAGGGGCACGGCGTCTGAGTGCTCGGAAGGCACGGGCCGGGGTGGGCGCTGGCGGCACATGGGTGCCGCCACGTTCCCTTGGAAGAATACATCCGCTAGTATGTAAACGTTGTGAAACGCTAACATTCTCCAAGTTCAATTAGATTTAATAAAGCCCTAATGAATTTTTTAAAAATCAAGGATTCTAAAATCCATTTGCAAAAATGCTGAGTGGGAAATGATGCCTATTCTGAAGGAAACCAAGTAGTGACCAGGAGGCCACGGAGCAGAACCACTAACTGAATAAGCAGCATTTGGGCTGGGGGAGACCATGCGGGCACGACACACGGACGCTGGGTGACCGAGCAGAACCGCAAATTAGGGCGAGCGGGGGCCCTCTCTGCCCTGCCCTCCCCCGCCCAGCTTTGCCCGGCCCTGCCCTGCCGTGCGCTCCCCTCCCCTCTGCCCGCCCCGCCCTGCCCCGCCCTCCCTCTGCCCGCCCCGCCCTGCCCGCCCTGCCCCGCCCTCCCCTCTGCCCGCCCCGCCCCGCCCTGCCCCGCCCTGCCCCGCCCTCCCCTCTGCCCGCCCCGCCCTGCCCCGCCCTCCCCTCTGCCCGCCCCGCCCTGCCCCGCCCTGCCCCGCCCCCCCTCTGCCCGCCCCGCCCCGCCCCCCTGCCCCGCCCCCCTGCCCGCCCGCCCTCCCCCCCCCCCCCCTCCCCCCCCCCCCCCCCCCCCTCCCCCCCCCTCTTCTGCCCGCCCCGCCCTGCCCTCCCCTCCCCTCCCAGCCCCGCCCTGCCCCGCCCTCCCCTGCCACCCACCTTTCTCGCAGTGCCTGCCGTGGAACCCTCGGGGGCACTCGCAAGTGTAGGAGTCCTCGTGGACGTCACAGGAGCCTCCATTGAAGCAGGGGTCTGAGTCGCAGGGTGATGGCAGTGCTGCAGGGGCACAGGGTAGTCACCCTGACATCCCAGCTGGATCCAAGGCCACTTAAAAGACACTCTTTGGGGGGAGGGGTCTTGATTCTTCACACCAGGCTCTACGGCCCTTCTCTGGAAATGCTTTTATTCTCGATTTTTCCAGAATTCACCCTACCTCTCCTGGGAGCTAGGATTGAGCTGCGGTGCACAAATGTTTTCGTATCAACACCTCCAGCATCTTCACGTGTAATTATACAGTATGCAAGCCATTATTTGTACTCAGAAATACACAGTAGTATTTAATCACATACTTAATTAGGCATGAAGTATTTTAATAGCTAAGCTAGGGGCTTAGGGAAGAGCTTGTAGGCATCCAGGGGTGCTTTTCCTGCTGTGAGCTTCCTGCAGCGGAGGGGGTGGACAGCCAGGCCCCAGTACAGAGGCCGACAGCAGGAAAGGCGCACACATCCACAGGGCCTCTTGTGGGCCGGTAGGGAAGCCCTGGCCTCTGCCTGAGTGGCCCCCACTTTCTCCTAACACCCTCTCCCTGGCTTCTAGGTGGGCCTGTGCCTGTAGCCCTACCCCCCACTCACAGTGGCTGACGTTGTGGTCCGTGTGGCAGACGCAGAGGTAGCTCCCACCGTACTCCATGCAGTAGCCCCCGTCAGGACACTGTGTGTTCATGTTGCAGGGAGTGGCTGTGACTTCTGCAGGGAAGGAAGAGGCCCATTCATCTTCCTGGGGACTTCTCATCCTTGAGAAGGATCAGGTGGCCCTGCCAGCGTGGCCTGGTTCAGGCACTCTGTGGCGGGCCCCCTCCTGGGGTGGGCGTGGGGGATCACGAGACCACCAGTTAAGGGTCTGGCTCTATGTTTGGGGCCCAGACCCAAGCCACCAGCTATACTCCGGTTTGGGGGATTTTCAGGGGCAAGGCAGGAAGCGTGCCCCGATGCAGCCCTGGGCACTTACCAAATTCACAGAGGAGCCCAAAGAAGCCTGGGGGGCACTGGCAGAGGGTGGTGTTGGCCCCCAGGCATCTGCCACCATTACGGCACTCACAGTGGTCAGGGTTTCCTGCCGTAGATCGAGGGGGAGCCTCCATTGTGGGGGTGCTGGAGGATCGGGGCCCTGTCCTGCTTCTGACCCTGCCCTGCTCCTGTGGCTACCTTCCCATGAACACTGCTGTGCAGATACACACACATGCACGTGCACACACACACACTCTCTCTCATCCCCCCACCCACTCATGGGTGTTTGCACACACACCCGTTGCCTTCCTGTATGCACTACCCACAGGAGAACCCTGCCCTGGACTGCAGCCCTGGTAGCCCCTGCCCAGACTCACTCTCCCTGCAGTCGGGCCCAGTGAAGCCCTGGGGGCATTCGCACACGTAGCCCTCATCTGCATCCACACAGGTGCCCCCATTCTGGCAAGGGGCTGAGAGGCAGGCATCCGGCACTGGTTGGCTTCCTGCAAGAAAGACAGAGGTCCCCAGAAGCTGCACGGAGAACATGGGGGAAATGGGGCCAAGGGTCCCCTTGTCCAGACCCCACAGCACTCAGTTCTCAGTGCAAGTGGGATTTAAGCCTGAGGCCCACTTTCTGGAAGCTGGTTTCTAGCTACCCCTCACCATCTGAGTCCCCTCTGTGGAGCAGAAGGTGAAGCAAGAGTATGGAGACCCCACGGTGTGCACCAAAGGGCCCAGCTAAGACCAGAGGGCTCCAAACAAATGCTTCTAATCAAGCATCTATGTTAGCAACATGGTTGGGATTTTCCAGATACAGTTTTTGTTGATTTCTAGTTTAACTACTGTAATCAGAGAACACAGTCCTTTTCAACTGATTGAGCTTTATTTTATGTCCTACAGGATGGTCTGTCATGGTGAGTGCTCCATGAGCACTTGGAAAGGAAGTGAGTGTCTGTAGATGTCACTTAGGTCAGGTGGGCTGACGGTGCTGTTTGCATCTTTGAGGTCCCTACTGATTCCTGCGAATCACTGAGAGCGGCGGGTTGGAATCTAGATACAGATCTATTTCTCCTTGTTTTCCCTTCATGTATTTTGATTCATGTTCACAGGTGCAAGTACATTAGAATTGCTATGCCTTTTTGATGCCTTGACACCTTTGTCATAAAAGACCCCTCTGTTCCTGGCAGTATTCCTTTCTCTAGAGTTTAATCTGTGCTATGAATATAACTTCTCCAACTTCTCTTGATTAGTGTTTGCCAACCTCTTCCTTTTCATTGCTTAGATGTTCGATTTCTTCATGTGGTTCAGAATTTATCTTTTAAATAATATATGGCAAAATTGACTTTTGCTCGAGGTACACTTCTATGAATTTTAACATGCGTATAGATTTGTGTTGCCCCCACCACAGTCAGGACACAGAACATTCTGTTACCCCAAATACTTGCTTGTTGTATCTTCAGGGTCGCAGACTCCCTGCCTTCCTGAACCCCTGGCAACTACTGATCTGTTCATCACCGCAGCTTTGTTGCTTTAAGATTACTCATGAACAGTATGTAATCTTTTGAAACTGGCTTCTTTCACTCGGCATAAGGCCTCTGGGATCTGTCTCTGTTGTGGGATCAGCAATCACGCGTCCCATGAACAGGGAGGGACATTTGGGTTCTCAGGTTTTGGTGATTGTAAATAGACATGCTATAAACATTTGTGTATTTTGTGTGAACGTAAGTTGTCATTTCTTTAGGGTTCATAGCTAGGAATGGTATTGCTGGGTCATGTTATAAGTATGTTTTACTTTATGAAAAGCTGCCAAGCTGTTTTCACAGGGGCTAAACATTTGGCATCACCACCAAAACTACGTGAGAGTTCCCACAGTTCTGTGTCCTCACCAGTCAGCGCTTTTTATTTTAGCCATTCTGTTAGGTTTGTGGTCACATCTCATCGTGGCTTTAATGTGCAACGCACCCATGGCTGATGATAATGACACATGATTACATTTGTTCACCCGCTCCAGATATCCTTTTTGGTTAGATGTCTGTTCAGATCTTTTGTCCATGTTTTGGTTGGTTTCTCACAGGTGAGCGTGGAGAGTTCTTTATGTGTTCCAGACGCCAGCCCTTTGTCAGACGGGAGTGCTTTGAGCACCTCTCGAAGCAGGCAGCCTGTCTTCTCGTTCTCTTGACCGTGTCTTTCACGGAGCAGCCTGTGTCATTCTGTTGAGGCCCACTTCTGTTTTTCTTTGCTGGAGTGTATTCTGCATGTCTTATCTAAGCACTGTTCATGTAACCGCAGGTCACACAGATTTTTCACTTATGTTCTCTTCTAAGAGTATTTTCCATTCAGGTCTATGATTCATTCTGACCTAATCTTGTACAAGGTGTGAGGTTGAAGTTCAGTTTCTACATGAGAATGTCTAATTGTTCCAATACCATTTGTCAAAAAGATCATCCTTTCTCCACTGACTTGCTTCCACGCCTTTACAAAACCCTTGGCTGTATTTTTGTGGGTCTACTTCTGGATCCTCTCTTCTCTTTCACGGATGTATGCATCAGTCCCTTTGCCAATACCACAGGATCTGGATCACTGTAGCTTTGTTGTAAGTCAACACTAGGTAGTGGGATGCCTCAAAATGTGTTCTTTTCCAAAATTATTTTGGTTATCTTAATTCCTTTGCCTTTCCATGTAAATTTTAGAACCAGCTTGTCCAAAGCTACAGAAAACTCTGTTGACACTTTGGAATTATATTAAATCTATCGATCAGTTTGGGGAGAACTGACATATTTACTATGTTGAGTCTTCCAATCCATGAACATGGGTTGTCCTTCCATTTATTCAAATCAGCCTACAAGTCCCGTACATGTTTTATTAGATTTATACCTAAGTCTTTCAGTTTGGGGGAAGCTATTATAAATGGTATTGTTTTTAATATTTTGGATCACATTACAATGCCCAAGGTAAGGAACTCAGGAGTTCATAGATGGTTTAGGGTTGCAGCCTGAGATCCCCCTCTCTGCAACCTCCCCATAGTTTCAAGTGTTCTGGGGCTGCCCTTTTTAGTCCTCTGGCAAGAGAGTTGGGGCTTTTATTGCCCCATGCTATGACTTACTTCCCGTGAGTGCACTCATGGTGGGTGGACAGAGAAAAAGAAAAACGAATGGAAGTTGCCCAGCCTTGTGGAGCCATAGGACCTCCAGTTGGAGACTGACCCAGTCAGTCTGGGTCCTGAGGGAATCCCTCCTTTGCTGCTATTGTTGGTCCTGCTTCTTGTGCCCAACTAGGGGCTGCTCTTGGAGCTCTTTCCATCCATCTGATGCTCACTTCTGGTCTGGGAGTCCTGCTTTGAGTCCAGGCAGGGGGGACACCAGAGGAAAAAAACGGTGAACTCACCACTGGTTCTGTGGTGCTTTGAAGCTTGGTCCTCTTCCCCAATCCACCTGCTACTATTTATTTTTCAGAGTCCTCAGATTGTTACTCCATGCATTCTGTCCAGGATTTATGGCTGCATTCAGTGGGAGACACAAGGTAGAGTGTGCTTACTCCATCTTACCCCAAATCAGAAACCCATTCCAATTTTCAAATTATTTTCAAATTATCTGTGTCTTTATATTTATGGTAGGTTTCTTGTAGATAGTATATAGTTGCATCTTGCTTTTCAATTCAATTTTACAATGTCTGCCTTTTAATTGGTGTGTTTAACCAATTAATGTAACTATCAATATGATTAAACCTATCATCTTGCTCTTGGTTATCATTTGTCCCAATTATTCTTTATTCCTTTTTTCTTCTTTTCCTGCCTTCTGGATGAAGTGTTTTTAGGATTCCATTTTATTTCCACCACTGGTTTATTGGCTATAACTCTTTATTATTATTATTTTTTCTTGTTCCTCTGGGTTTATAATAATTTTAACTTACTGTAGTCTACCTTCAAACAATATCACACCACTTCATATATAATGTAAGGCCATTACTATATTATTTCCATCTTTCCCTTCCTATCCTTTATGCTAGACACTGATAAACTATGGCTTGCAGAGCAAATCTTGCTTGCCACCCATTTTAAAAAATAAAGTTTCATTGGAAAACAGCCATGCCCATTCATGTATTGTATGTCTATGGCTGGCTTTTGCATTGCACTGGCAGAGTTGAATACCTGTGATCACATGGCTCATAAAGCCAAAAATATTAATATCTGGCCCTTCACAGAGAAAGCTCACATATTCTGCTTTAAGCAATTGAGGTCATACATTTTATTTCTTTAAATGTTATAAACCCCATAACATATTGTTATTTTTTGTGTTAAAATTATCTTTAAAGAGATTAAAAAGTAAGAAGAAAAGTATTTTACAGGCATACCTTGGAGATATGGTGGGTTCAGTTCCAGACCACTGTAATAAAGCGGATATGGCAATAAAGCAAGTCAAATGAATTTTCTGGTTTCCCAGTGCCTATAAAAGTTATGTTAACACTACACTGCAATCTATTAAGTGTGTAATAGCATCATGTCTAAGAAAACGTACACACCTTAATTAAAAAATACTTTGCTAAAAAAATGGTAACCATCATCTGAGATTTAGTGAGTCATAATCACTGAACATAGATCACCATAACAAATGTCACCATAATTTAAAATTTTGAAATACTGCAGAATTACGAAAATGTGACACAGAGACACAAAGTGAACGAATGCTATTGGAAAAATGGCCCTGTTGGACTGGCTTGGTGCAGGGTTGCCCCAGAGCTTTAATTTGTACAGAACACAGTATCAGTGAAGGGCAATAAAATGGGGTATGCCCGTTTGTTTACCATTTCTAGAGCTCTTCATTCATTTGTGTAGATCTGGATTTTCATCTGGTGCCATTTTTCTTCAGTCTAAGGAATTTCCTTTAATGTTTCTTACAAATCAGATATGCTGGTGATGAATAATTATCTGTTTCTGCTGTCTGAAAAATATCTTAATTTCACCTTAATTTTTGAAAGATAATTCTCCTGTGTATACTACTAGGTTGATAGCACACTGTCTTTGGGCTTGCGTTGTTTCTGATGAGAGGTCTGTTATCATTCTTGTTTCTCTGTATGTACTGTGTCTTGTCTTTTTCCTCTGGTTGCTTTTCAGATGGTCTCTTTGTTATTGGTTTCCAGCAGTTTGATTATGATGTGTTTTGTGTGATTTTCTTCATGCTTTTCTTGGATGTGTGGGGTTTAATTTTCATCGAATTTAAGGAAATATTTGGCTATTACTTCCTCATTTGTTTTCTGTGCCCTTCTGCTCCCCTCCCTCCTTCTGGGACTCCACACGAACATACACCAGACTGCCTGTTGTGTGCCCCACAGGTCACTGAGGAGATGGTCTTGGTTGCAGTCTCTCTCCCTCCTGTGCTGCTTGTTGGGTAGTTTCTTGCTTCAGTTCACTGATCTTTCCTTCAGCAATGTCTAACCTGTAGCTAATACAGCCAGTGTATTTTTTATTTATTTTTATTTTTTTTAAAAGATTTTATTTATTTATTTGACAAAGAGAGACACAGCAAGAGAGGGAACACAAGCAGGGGGAGTGGGAGAGGGAGAAGCAGGCTTCCCGCCGAGCAGGGAACCCGATGCGGGGCTCGATCCCAGGACCCTGGGATCATGACCTGATCTGAAGGCAGACGCTTAACGACTGAGCCACCCAGGCGCCCTGCCAGTGTATTTTTTAAATTGAGATTTTATGTTTTTTATTTCTGGAAGTTTCTTCTCTTATATCTTCTTCTTCTACTTTTTTCCTCAACGGTCTTGAGCACATGGAGCATGTTCACAGTAGATGATTAAACATTTATATCTGCTAATTTCATCATCTCTGCCATCTGTTTTATTGATCTATTTTTCTCCTGGCTGTGGGTCATATATTCCTGATTCTTAGTATGCCTGATAACTTTTGTTTTTTTTTCCTGGATTCTGTTATATTCCTTCAAAGAGTATAGGATTTGATTCTGGCATGTGATTAAATTACTCGGGATTGTTTTGATCCTCTCAAACTTTCCTTTAATGTTTGCTAGGACAGGTCAGATTAGCCTTTGTTCTAGTGTTTATTTATCCATACCAGCGAGCTGATACCCCAGTGAGGACTCTACTCAGTCTTGGCCCTGGGTGTGAGGAGCTCTGCATGCACTCTGGCTATAGAGAAGCAAGTTATTCCCAGTCCTGTTCAAGTTCTGGGGATTGTCTGATTCAGCACTCCCAGGGGTTCTTTGCCCAGCCTCATGGATTTCCCCCCGACTGTGCTGAGTGAAGAGGCAAGGAGTCCTTCTGCATGTCTTCAGAGATTCTTCTTGCACTCTCTCCAACCCCTCTTAGTAGAATTCCAGACCCACAAATTGCAGCTACCAAGCTAGAATCTCTGTCTCCGTGACCCAGAGACTCAGAGGAACTGCTAGAGTCTGGACCCCCTTGCTGCACAGTGGCCTGGGGACTTCCTGTAGGCAGACTTGGGGGCAATTGTAGCGTGCTCTTCACTCCAGTCCCTCCTCCCAGGGGTAGCAAACCTGTGATGCCCGTTGTCCAATGGCTGAAAGCAGTTTTCACATATTTTGTCTAGTTTCTAGTCTTGATGGTGAGGGAAATTCCCAGAACAATCTTTCTTGGCCAGAAGGATCAGAATGGGTACCATTTTTTAAAAATTATCTTTAATTTTTGGCCAACTTCCTGTTGAATCTGGTTAGAATGTCCAGACTGGTACCTTGTAATGTGACTAGTAAGGTTTTACTAGGGGTGGAAGGTCAGTTCTGTTGTTTCTTATTGGTTGCTTTCATTTGCATTATTCTTCCTGTACAAAAGGTGGTTTCTCTGCAAAATCTTTGAAACCACTGATCTGTTTCCTAACATGAATTTAGTTAAATACACAGATATTTAGATAGCAATCTGGGCAAGGTGAACTGTGGCCCATTACAGTGATTTTAAGCACCAAACACGCAAGGTGGCCCCGTTCCTCCTCCCCTCTGCACAGCAGAGGCTCACCCTCTCCTCAGGACACGGCCTGTCCTATGTGTGGCCCTCTGACCAAAGACTGACGGAGGGCATAGCATCCATCTATATCCTACTTATGGGTAAAATTTAATTTCCTTCTTAAATTTTTAGACTCAAACTAAATCTGACAAGCTTGTCTTGAGCATCTCCCAGGGGAGCAGCTGCCCATGCTGTGGACTTTGCTATCGCTGGCACAGGAGCTGGGCGAGGCCTTAGGTGGTCAGCGCTATGTCAGATGCTAACAACCTGAATTTATTCTGTGGGTTGTAAAATCGAGTTGGTTTTTTAACTGATCTACCAAGTCATAACTAGCATTTAAAACAACATGAAGTAGAAACTAGCAGATTTCATCACATGTGATAAAGGTCAGTTTTCTTGCCAACCCCTGTGGCTCGTTCCCTTGCATGGCAAGGGGTCTGGAGTAGGAAAGAAGGATGTTAAAAAGCCAAGAATCTCCTGAGCAGGAAGAGGGGCCCTGAGAGGGTGGCCATTTTGCCCTGCATTTCATAGATGGTGACGGGGACTGGAGGCGACAGGAGGGAACAGGAGGCACGCTCAGCCCTGCACTGCACGTGGTGGCAGAGTCACAACCAGCACGGCAGCTCAGGGGACAGGCTGGCGCAGGCAGGGCTGAGGAGACGACCCCCCGGGCCAGAAGTGGGGCTGAGCTGGACAGTGAGGGAAAGGGGCTGGGTGGCCGCACGGGACCGCTGTCACTGGGGGCTTCGGGCGCGGGCCGTTACCCGTCTCACAGCGAGGTCCCTCGAAGGGCTCTGCGCACAGGCAGGTGAAGTTCCCCACAAGGTCGACACACGAGCCCCCATTGAGGCACGGGCTGGAGGCACATTCGTCCACATCTGGGGGCAGTGGAGGCGGGAGCTTGGCTTGAGCCAGCCTTTGACTCCCGGGCACCCGGTGTGGGTGTGGCTGGATGGGACCCCCCCCGCCCCCCAGGGCCAGCCCCTCACCCGTCTCGCAGGCTGCGCCTGTGTAGCCGGCCAGGCACAGGCACACCGCCGAGCCCCGCTCTGCCCGGCACTGGCCGCCGTTCTGGCACTCTCTGGTGTCACATGGAGACAGTGCTGCAAGGGCAGAGGAGTGGAAGGCGTCGACCCTCTGGCCGGGCCCCTGGGGACTCCTGCTGCACCCCATTCTGGAGGGCATCAGGCTGTGGGGGGACCATTCTGATCATCCTGCCCCCGGTGGGGCCAGAGGGCCCAGGCACACTCTCACCTGTCTCACAGGTGGGCCCCCTGAAGCCGGCCGGGCACCTGCAGCTGAAGCTGTTGACGTCATGTGTGCAGGTCCCGCCATTCTGACACGGATGGGAAGCACATTCGTTCACATCTGAAAAGCAGGGCAGCCTGGGGCCTCAGTGGAGAAAGCCAGGTTGGGGAGGATCTGCCTGGACCCCTTCTGGCCTCACTTCCAAGGGGGCTCAGTTCCAAAGAGGCAGCTGTAGCCCTGGCCCACTGTGCTCACCTTCAGGGAGCCACAGTGTTTGCCCCCCACCCCCCAACAGCGCATACACCGTGGGGACAGAGACCCTTGACCTTGGGCCCTGGGGCCACTGGCTGTGCTGGTGGGTGTAAACTTACCCAGGTGACACCTCCTCCCTGTAAAGCCTGAGAGGCAGGAGCAGGTGTAGGAGGGGTTGCCCGTGACACAGTCATCAATGCACTTGCCGCCGTTGAGGCACGGGCGCAGGGCCAGGCACACGGAGGCTGTGGACACAGCAAGGAGCAAGCCGTCCCTTTCCTCCCCTGACCCCAGGGGCCCATCTCTGAGGAATGGCTGTGCAGTCTGCTGGCAGCCCAGCATCCACAGTTAGCTTCCCAGGTCTCCCCCACGGTGCCTAGTGCACCTGTATGTCCTGCTGACATTCGGGTTCCTGGGCTGGGACTCTGGCTTCCCCAGCATCCATCATACCCACAGCACCTTTTTTTTTTTTTTTAAGATTTTATTTATTTATTTGTCAGAGAGACAGAGCATGAGCACGGGGAGTGGCAGAGGGAGAGGGAGAAGCAGACTCCCCACGAGCAGGGAGCCGGATGCGGGGCTCGATCCCAGGACCCCAGGATTGTGACCTGAGCCAAAGGATCAGACACTTCACCAACTGAGCCACCCAGGCGCACCTCCCCCCCCCAGCACCTTCTTATCCCTTTAATCCATCAACTTCCAAATTTGTCTGAGGAACTAAGACGACACAGACCCAAGGGTGCCCAGCAACACAGGAAGACATGAGTGTGCTTCATTGGAAAAACAACGTGGAAGAGGGGGACCCCCATGGGAACCAGAGGTGGTGGGCGGGGGAGCCCTCAGACCCTCCGAGGTGGGGATGCAATCTGATCTCAGCGCTGCCAACAGTAATTGCAGAAACCCAGGCCCAGCTGCCCCTCCAGGTCTCCCCGTGTAAACCAAGAGGGCTTCCCACAGAGCTCTGGAAGGCAGGGCTTCTCACGTCACGGCCTCCTGGCCAGGGAGAGCCCCCAGCAGTCACCAGGGAGCACCCAACCCCATGCCTGGGCCCTCTAGGACTGGCCGCCCACCAGCTCAGGAGGCCCTACCCCTCTGGAGAAGTAAGGCTACTGACATCTGCAATAAAGGAGCACAAATTGGCAGGGAACAAGAGCACCCCACCGTCTCGGATCTCCTGTTACTAGGGGGCCTGGGAGATCTAGAGTGGCATCAGGGGGCGCAAGGGGGGGACGTTCCTGGAAGGACGCTGTGGCCCAGAACACCATCAGGGCTAAGGGCACCTTTTGGACTGTTCCTGCTCCTCGTGCATACCCTTCCACTCAGCCACACTGTCGCTCAGCCGGTCGTGGTCTGGCTACCCTGTGGAGTGTGCTGGCTGTCTGCATGAGCCCTGTTTCGGGACCTGCCTTTCTCAGGAGCTAGACTTTCAGATGTGGATGCACTGCCTCTCAGGTGGGACCTGGCCCTCCCTTCCCAGCAAAGCCTGTGTGTTGGGTCCATCTCCTGGGCTTGCAGTGTGGCCATGGGGAAGCAAGGGGGCTCCTGTGCGCACTAGTTCAGAAGGCCCAGCAATGCCTCCTCCATCTACTTCCCCCAGAAGCCTGTGATAGCGGGAGAAGCCCGTCTGCATGCGAAAGGGATCCCCGGGGGGACTGGCCAGACCCTCCTCGGAGGATCTCATTTCTCAGGGTCTCACAGCCTGCAGCCTTTGTAGAGGGCATGGGCCTTCCACACCTAGACCCACACCTGTACACACACCTGCACCCATATGTACAGCCACACCTGCTCACAGCAGTCCCCACCTGCTCAGGCTTGCATCCACACTGCACTGACGCCTGGTCACAGCAGCCCACATCTGTACCCATGCCTTCATCTTGAACCACAGCCCAAGCCCCTGGCTACTGGGAGATGACAAGCCACCAGACCTTTCTGCCATCAGAGACAGAATGATGTCCCCATCCCCTGGACCACCACTACCCAGAGCCCAGGTGGGCAGAGTAGGCGGCCTGGCCTGGGGCTGCAGGAGACCTTGCATATTCCTGGGTGTCCTGCCTGCCACTTTGGGGGAGGGGCAAAATGATTGGCTCCTGGGCTCCCTGGCTTGTGAGTTCCCCCATCCCCTACGCTCAGGCTCAGGCCGGGGCGTACTTGGTGCTCCAGTGAGCCGGTGGGCTCGGGTTCCCCAGGCATCTCTCACTGGGGCATCATCCACAGTCCTTGGGGAGCCTTCCGGCCCATGGGGGCATGCCTGCCCTCCCTGGCCCTGGCCCCTGAAAAGTGCTGGTCTGGATGGGTTCCACCCGCGCTGGGTTTGCTCTCAGAGAGCTGGTGTTCCCGGAGGTGAAGAGGCCCTCTCGGTGGCCCCGGCCTCCTTGTGGGTGGGAGGTGAGTCTGCTAGGACCCTCCCGACACTGGCCTCCCTGGGGCCTTTGCAAGGCCTGTGGTTAGCTCTCCACCGAGTGGCTAAATCTATCACCTCCTCTCCATTTATAAGCATGATCTTTCAGGAGGGTCTGCGCCTCCTCCAGGGCCATACAGGGGAAGGGGTCAGGATGCATCCTTCCGCCCTGGGGTGGACCTTCCCCCCATCTGCCGCATGTAAAGCGCCTGCCTTCCAGGTGATCCCGGGGACACAGGAGACCGGGGTGGTGCCCCTCCCCGGCCCAGGACGCAGCCTGGGAGAGAACGAAGGGAGAGCATCGACTCCTGTGGCCCCAAGGAGGGGCGACCCCAGCTCCTCCACTTTGTACCCCAAACCTTGGTCTCCAACAGATCCCCTGGCCCTGGAGCTGAGGTAGGAAAGCCTCCCCAGGAAGAGACAGGGCTCAAGGGGCGAGCCGATACTTGCCCAGGTTCGTGGCTAGGGGGGAGTGGTGGGGGAGGCCATGCCCTCCTGGCCAGCAGCCTGCTCCGTCCCCGGCGTCCCGCTCCCCCCTCCAGCGCCCCCTTCACCCCCATCAGCGTCCAGCCCCCTCCCCACCGCCCCCAGGGTCTGGCTCCCTCCTGTCGTCCCCCCACTCCCTGAGCCACCCCAACCCCCACAGCCCTGAGCCGCTGGCTCCATCCTCTTACTTGTATGGCTGCAGCCCCCCACGCGCACCTGGGCATCATCGATTCTGAACGCCCAGCGCCCGGGCACACCCACGTTGGTGGTGGTCTCCACCTCCGCCATGTCCGCCGTGCGGGAGCCTGGGATGCTGAAGTAGCGCCGCCCATCACCCGCATTGAAGCCGGCCTGGGAAGGTGGGGGTGGAGAGTGGGGGACAGGCGTGGGTTGGTCTGCAGGTCTCCCTCAGTTTCCTGAGACCTCCCTCCCCCATGGTGGCCATGGTCAAAGAGATCATGTGGAAGACGGCCTTACAATCCTGGAGCTTTATGGGTTTAGGGGTACCCATACCACCCTCCATGTTGTGCCTGTCCTGATCAGCCACCTCCCAGCTGGCGGCTGACCCTGGCCACCGACACTGTTGGGCCCTGGCAGGCTCCCCTCACGCACACCTGCAGGGGCTCCCTCCCTAGGCTCTTGGCTCCCGTGGGGACCAGGGGCAGGTGTGACCTCAGAAGAAAGTAGATGACTAGGAAGGAGATGAGGGTCCTCCCATCGGGAGGGAGCACTCGCTGGCCCTGGGGACTTGCACCTGACCGCTCCCTCCACACTGTGGTTTCCTGCTGGCCACAGTTCTGCGGGCCACGGGCCAGGCCAGACCCTCAGGACAGCGAGCGCACACAGAACCAGGGGCCCTTCTGCCTCGGCTGCAGCTGGCCCTCGGAGGCCAGGGCAGTGTGGTTCGGGACAAAAGTTCCTTTGACCTGAGGATGTTTCTGTGAGTCTGGACTGGGCTTGGCATCAGAAGGCCTCACACTGGCCTCTGCCCAGTACTGGGTGTGTGTAGGGGGTCTGCCTGCCTCCTCAGCTCATGGCAGTCGTGGCGGTGGGGAGCCGGGCCCCTACCTGGGCTGCGATGCCCCCCAGGCCCGTGGTGTCGCCCCCACTGCTGGCGTGTGTGCCCGTCGTCCACGTGATGGACTCATAGTTGAAGATGGTGAAGGAGAACTTGCCGTCAGTGATAAGCACGATCTGGAACGTGTTGACCTGCCGAGGAGGGAGGCCTGAACAGGGTTTTCTCTGCTCCCTCGTCCATGCTGCAAGGCCCTACCCCCCCCCCCCCCCTGCATATGCCTTCGCACACTGTCCTCACCCAGCGGCCCCTCCTCTGTCTTCCCAACTCGCTGGTCAGCCATCGGCCGTCGGGCTGATGGCCTCGTCCTCTACTGTGTCCCTAGTGCCTGAGGCCTGAGGTCAGGCTCCTAACAACTGTCACCTGGGGAGGGAGACGCGCCAAGGGGTCAGCGGCCCCGGAGGCCAGGAGCAGACGCTGCGCCCTGGGGCGACTGGGGCACAAGTGTTCCCGCTTACCGGCTCGAATCCACAAAGTTGCCTCGTGTGAAACAAAAAACGTGAAGAGGGAAAGATAAAAAGAGGAAATAGGAAGAGCAGTTTTAATGATTTTTTTCATGGAATCCTCTTCCATGAAGATATTGAGTGGTATATATATGGGATGTTATTTCAGATTGGGGAAAGGGTGGGGTTGTTTAGGAAGTGATCTTGGGACAAATAGGAAACTGTCTGAAAAAGAATAAAATTAGAGCTTTATATCACTCACAAAAATAAATCCCACGTCAAGTAAGGTTGTGAATGGAACCATCAAAGCCCTAGAGGAAAATATAGGCTCATATGTGGAGCCATGTCGAGGAAGGACTTTAAGTGTAACATTTGTTAACTGCAAAAACCAAAAAGGAGATTTATATACTTGACTACAAAAGCTTCTGCATATAACAAAGTGCCATAAGAGCAAACGGAATGGCGAACAGCAGAGTGAAGAATGTATTTATAACATAGGTGGCAGGTGAAACTATCGATACCCTTAGTTCAAGCGGAACTTCTATGGGTCAGTAAGAAAAAGATGAAGAAGAGAACAGAAAATTGGCAAAGGTTATGTGAGCAGACACACTACCACAGACGACAACTAGTTAACACAGGACAAATCCTGCAGCACGAGAGAGGTGGAGGGTACTAGAGAAAGGCCTTCCCTGTGTGCCGGAGTGGCAGGCAAGGGTGCGGTGCGCTGGGCCCCCCGACTGGGCGCGGGGAGACCCGGGCTTCCGCACCTGGCTTATTCGTGCCCGTGGGGGTACAGGCTTGAGGGGCAAGTCAGGACTCTGTGGGCAGCAAGCTCCCCACTGGAGACTCATGCCGGGCAATGGCCCCCAAGCTAGCGGGGCCCGGCAGTGCCTACCACACGGCACCTTGCCATGTGTGCCACCGGGTGCTGGGCTGGTCTGCAGGTGTACACAGTGGGACAGCACCAGTCTGTCCTCTCCCTCACATAACCATGAACAGCGGGAACACTGAGTGGGCTCCCCTTGGGGAAGGCAGACCTGCTGCTAACACTGAAGACAACCAGGACACAGTGGCCGTGAAGGCCGAGTGGCGGAGAGCTGAGGGGGGCCCGGACTGCGGCCAGCGCGGCCAGCAGTGGGGCTTTGCGAGCTGGCGAGGTCCAGCGTGCGAGGAGACCCAGGCCCCGCGTGGAGCTTCACGCTTGCTCTGGCCAAGCAGCCGGCTCCGGGAGGCTCCCAGGTTACAGACCAGCTTCCAGCCCAAACCCAGAACTCTGATCCCTTCCAGGGATGCTTGTGTTGCCTGGGTAATCATTCTGTAGCCCCCATCTCCAGGTCCGAGGACTGGAGGAGTTAGGTTTCCTCTGTCCGCGTAGGAGGGGCTCTGCTCCCCCTGCTCCCACGGGGAAGGAAACACCCACAGTGGCTGCAGAGGTGACAGGATTTCCACATAGAAGAGTGAGGAAAATGCCCTACTGCCACTGAGTGAAAAAAAAAAAAAAAACAAAACCACAAAACAAAGCATTCTAGCTGGCTCTATTTATTTGTTCAAGTGTGTGTCAGGATACAATAGATGTTTGATGGGAGCGATCTCTTGCTAGTGGACTTACTGATTCCTTTTTCTCTTTTTGTTACAAAGATGTTTTTCTTACAAATTGATGATAAGAAAAACAAGTAAAACTGACAAAATATTAGTGGACTGTGCATGAATAAAGTTCACCCAGGGTAAACATTTATTTGTAGTAATGGTTACAGAAAAAGCCCGTCTTTGCCTATTCACTGTCATACTCCTTCTAAGAAATCCGGCCGTGAGCATCTCGGTCCCTCAGTGTCCCTGGCTGGCGCACTTGCTGGCATGCTCTTTGTCATCTTGGCTGCTGGAGAACTCAGGGTTTGTGTGGGACTCGCACGTCCCCGTCCACCAGCCCTCTCTCCCACTCACACCACTGCTGGGGGCCCCAGCTGCACCTCCAGATGCCTGCTGGGCACTTGCACCCCGCCACCCTGAGTACCTGCCCCCACCCTCTGCCCAGCCATGTGCATGACGGGAAGGCAGGCCCTTCCCTTGAACACTCTGCCTCTCCCCTGCAGCCCAGTGTCCTGACACCCTCAGGGCTGCTCTGAACCGTCCCGTTCCCCCAACTCCGGAGCCCCATGTGGCTTGCATAGCAGTCTCAGGGCGAGCTCCTGCCCCCTGGTTGTGCTGTGCTGAGCACTTCTCGGCACTTGGCATGGAGAGTGTGCCCCACAGGAGAGACGCATCCCCGATGCCTTTGTTGTTTGGCATTATCACAGAATAAAGGATAAAACAGAATAAAGTTCCCACTTAGCCTATTGAGAATTGAACCATTCCAAATGGGAATTCTGACACAACCCAAGTTCCACCAGTGTGCGAAACACTGTTATCAGGGCATTTGGCATTTTCCTAGAGGCAGATGGTTTCTGGGTGGGCTGGGTTGATTCAAGGCTCTGTCCTCCAACCTGGCTCTGTGACCCTGGGAGAGTGACTTCCCTCCCTGAGCTGGGTTTTCCCGTCTCAGGCATGGACCAGTGATTATGTCTGACCCCTCTCAGCAAGGTGGGGCCCCTGGGGGGAGACCCTGGACCCCAGATGGACATCCTCCCTTCCCCAGGACAAAAAACTCACAGGGGAAGAGGAGCTGCCTCCAAAGAAGGTCACGCGGTACCAGGTAGCTATGAAAACCCAGGTGGCAGAGAAGTCCGGGAGCTCGGGGAAGTAGCGCCTGACATCCTCTGTGGCTCTGCGCAGCGTTGCTGGGTCAGTGGCCTCCCGGTAGTACACATCACCTGCACGCCGATTGTCCACATCTGCCCAGAAGGCTGCCACTACGCAGCGGTCCTTGGCGATGGGGAAGGCCACTGGGGTGAACTGAGAGACTTCTTTCAGGAAGGAGATGATCCCATTATTGTTCACCTGTCAGAAAGTCAGAGAGGGGGCCAGTGGGCACCTAGGGGTGGCAGGTGGGCCTGGCAGCCTCCCCTTCTTCACCCACCAGGCACCCGCCAAGGGTGAGCTGACCTTGAGCAAGGCGTCCCCAGAATGGCTTGACAGTTCCTGGTCCCTGACACAGGACCCCTTGGCCTGCTCCATCCCCTTGCAGACAAGCTGTGTGCTCAGGGACAGGCTCTGACCTGTTTGCTGTACCCAATGCCCTGCAGAGTGCCCAGATCTGGGTTGCTGCTGTGGGGTCGGGGAGCTCCCATTGTGGGCCCTGGCTTTGGACAAATGGGGTGCCCAGGGTCCTGGGTCCCACTTTAATCAGGGACCTTGGGAGGGCACAGCAGAGTGCCAGCCTCCAAGCCAGGTGTGGACAGGTGAGTCAGAGGCACGTGAGGAAGGGTGAGCAGGTAGCGCTGGGGAGCAGAGCTGGGGATGGGCAGGAGCCAGTGTGGCCAGGGGAGGCTGGAAGGGCCTTGATGGCTGGGTTGGGGGTGGTCTGTGCTCAGGACACCAGACAGTGGGGAGCCCCAGAAGGCTCCTGAGCAGAAGAGGGGGAGCAACCTCTCTGTAGTAAGACACAGCTGGCCCCAGGGGTGATCCTGCCACTCAGTTAGCTGTGCAACCATGAGGCAGGTTAGCCTTGCTTCTCTGTGCTCTGGATTTTTACCCATGAGATGGGGATAACACTAGTTCTTGCCTCCAGGATGCTGGACAGCCTTGAATGAATTAATGGTCACAGAGCTGGGCTCTAGACTGCCATGATTTGCTCCTGGTAGGATTGTGGTCAGAACTGTGCTTTTAGAAAAGACCCTCTGGACTTCCCCTTTAGGTGAGAGCCGGCTCTGTAATCCAGACCAATACAAAAGACAGATAAGCACACCTCTTTTTGGAAAGACACAAAAGAGCAAACAAGCAAGTGAGGGAGTTTCAGTGTTTCGATTCCAAAATGAGGACAGGGAAGGACTGGAGGTGAGCCTGGCACTCAAAGCTCCTTCCCCCGTGAGTGCCTCTGCAAATTCACAAGCAACAGCTGCAAAGGAGAACTGCAGTTTTAGTAGCCTCATAGAGGGAAAGGGAGAGAAACATCGAAGCTCAGAGCTCACTCAGTGGTGGGGATAAGCCCCCACATTAAGCGGGGTGAACTTGAAGTACACAGTCCTTGTGCAGCCTCACACTCCACTGTGCCCTCACCTGAGCAATCCAGGGCTCCTCAAACCTGGGCTTGGTTTAAGGTGGCTCCCGACGGGTAGCAGTCCAAGGTTCCAGGCAGAAGCAAAGAAAACCCTCTCTGGCAGAAGATGGCATCATCTTAGGCCTCAAGCTGTTTGTATAAATAATTTTTCAAATACAAAACCCAGACACAGTCAAAGATAATCGGGCACGCAAGGAAGCAAGACACCACTAAGAAGAATAAGCAGAAATGAGAGAAACTTCAGACATCAGAATTACCAAAGACTATAAAATAGCTAAGTTTACTGTGTTCCAAGAAAATGCAGACTTTAAATTTTGTCAAGAGAACAGCCAAAACAATCTTGGAAAAGAAGAACAAAGCGGGAGGACTTAGACTTCCTGCTTTCAAAACTTACTGCAAAGCTATAGTAGCAAAACAGTGTGGCACCGGCACAAAGATAGAAATTTAGACAAACAGAAGAGAATAGGGTGCCCAGAAATAAACCGTCACATATAGGGTCAAATGATTTCCATCCCGGGTGCCTAGAGCAATCAACATAGGACAGGTTTTTCAACACATGGTGCTGGGAAAAATGGGTATCCATTTTTCAAAAATTACAAAATTACTCAAAATGGATTGAAGACCTAAACATGAAAACATAGGATAAAATCTTCATGACATTGGTTTTGGCAATGATTTCTTGGATATGACACCAAAGGCACAGACAACAAAAGAAAAAAAAAGACAAACTGGAGTTCATCAAAATTAAAAATACTTTTTGCCTCAAGAGACACTATCAGCAGAGTAAAAAGGCAACCCACAGAATGGGAGAAAATATTTGCAAACCATATATCTAATAAGGGATTAATATCCTAAAGATAAAGAGAACTCCTATGACTCCACAACAACAACAAAAACAACCTGGTTAAAAAATGGGCAAAAGACTTCAATAACATTTTTCCAAAGAAGATATACAAATGGCCAATAAGCCCAAGAAAAGTTGTTCAACATAACTAATCATTAGGGAAATGCAAACCCAAGCCACGATGAGCTACCACCCCACACCCATCAGGATGGGTACTATCAAAAAAATAGAAACGATCAAGTGTGGGCAGGATATGGAAAACCTGGATCCCTTGTGCCCTGCTGGTGGAAATGTAAAACGGCACAGTCACTGTGGAGAACAGTTGGCAGTTTCTCAAAAAATTGCAAATAGAATTACCATATGATCCAGAAATTCTATTTCTGTATTAGTCTGCTAGGGCTGCCATAACAAAATATCAGACTGAGTGGCTTAAACAACAGAAATCTGTTTTCTTATAGTTCTGGAGCTAGACATGCAAGGTGAAGGGGCCGTCAGAGTTGGTTTCTAGTGAGGCCTCTCTTCCTGGCTTGTAGATGGCTTCCTCCATGCTGTGTCACCACTTGGCTTTTCCTCTGTGTGCACATGAGGAGGGAGAGAGCTCTCTGGTGTTTCTCCCTCTTATTATCAGATGAGGACCCCACTCATACAACCTCATATAACTTTAATTACCTCCGTAAAGGCTCTATCTCCAAATACAATCACATTGCGGGTGTAGGAATTCAACAGATGAATTTTGGGTGGCACACAATTCATCCACAATACCCCAAATAATTGAAAGCAGGACCTCCAAAAGATATTTGTATACCCATATTCATAGCAGCATTATGCATGACAGTCCCAAGGTGGAAGCAACCCAAGTTCCACCAGTGCATGAATGAGTAAGCAAATGTGGTCTATCTATACAATGGAATATGATTCAGCCTTAAAAAGGAAGAAAATTCTGACGCGTGCTACAAGATGGATGAACCTTGAGGACATTACACATAGTGAAATAAGCCAGTCACAAAAAGACAAATGCTATGATTTCACTTCTATGAGGGATCTAGAGTAGTCAAATTCATAGAAAGTAGAATGGGGGTGGCCAGGGGTGGGAGGAGAGGGGGAATGTGGGAGCCTCTGACGGGGACAGAATTTCACATTTACAAGACAAAAAGAGTCTGGAGGTGGAAGGTGGTGATGACTGCACAATATGAATGTCCTTAATACCACGGAACTGTACACTTAAAAATGGTTAGGATGGCACATTTTATATTATGTGTATTGTCCATAATACAAAAAATTGATTTAAAAAAGGGCTGGGGGGCCACCTGGCTGGATCAGTCAGTAGAGCATGTGACTCCTGATAGCAGGGTCATGAATTCGAGCCCCTCGTTGGGTGTGGAGATTACTTTAAATAAATAATACTGTTTTAAAAAGGGGTGAGTTAAAAAAATCAGGGTGGAAATTACCTTTTAAAAAGCCATTTTAAAGAACTAAATAGGAATTCTAGTACTTTAAGTAAATAACAAATTAAGAACTAAGTAGATGGATTTAAGAGCAGATTTGAAGCAACTGAAGAAAGAACAAGTGAACTGAAACTAGAAGATAGGTCAGAAGAAACTGTGGAATTTAGAACAGAGACAGAAAGATGGAGAGTAGAGAAGAAAAAATAAGACTTATGTGAAGCAGTAGGATGATCAAATAAATGTATGGTTTGGAGTACCAGAGGGTAAGGAGCTACAGAGGCAATGGCTGAGAATTTCTAGAACCTATGAAAGACACCAGGCCACATATTCAACAGTCCCAGTGATTCCCTAGCTGGAAAAAAAAGTAAAGCAACAACAAATGACTGCTAGAAATGCAGAAAACGAATGATGGGGAGGCTATTGTAAAAGGAGAAAACATACATTACTGTCAAGGGCCCTACAGGTAGAGTGACAGTTGATTCCTCACAAGAAATGATGGGAACTAGAAAACAGTGGGATCATATCTTAATGTGCCGAAAGAAAATAACTGCTAACATAATCTTATACCCAGACAAAATAGCCTTTATTACTGAAGGCAAAACAAAGGTAATTCAGATAAATAATAAATAAGTAAATAATAACTAAATAGCAGACCCACATGAAAGAAATTCAGATCAAAGGGAAATGTAAAGTCAGAGATGCAAGAAGGAAAAAAGGGCAAAGAAGGTGCTATGGACTGAATGTCTGTGTCTCCCCAAACTTCTTTTTTTTTTTTAAAGATTTTATTTATTTATTTGAGAGAGAATGAGAGATAGAGAGCACGAGAGGGAAGAGGGTCAGAGGGAGGAGCAGACTCCCCGCTGAGCAGGGAGCCCGATGTGGGACTCGATCCCGGGACTCCAGGATCATGACCTGAGCCGAAGGCAGCCGCCCAACCAACTGAGCCACCCAGGCGCCCTCCCCAAACTTCTTATGTTGAAACCTGACCCCCACTGTGATGGCATTAGGAGGCGGGGCCTGTGGGAGGAGATTAGGTCATGAAGGTGGAGCCCTCATGGAGGAGATTATAAAAGAGAGCCCAGAGAGCTCCCTCTTTGCTTCTGATGCGTGAGGACACAGCAAGAAGACGGCAGTCTATTAACCAGGAAGTGGTTCTTCACCAGACACTAAATCTGCCAGCCCCTTGATCTTGGACTTCCCACTTCAGAACTGTGAGAAATAAATGTTGTTTAAACCACCCAGTCTATGGCATTTTTGTTAGAGCAGCCAGAACAGATTAAAACAGAAGGTATGAGAATAAATCTAAATGAACACTGACCATATAAAGAAATAATATAAATAAAACTTTGTGGAATTGTGTAAAAAAAATCTGTAGAATTAAATTTCATGATAATATCCTATAAATTGGGAGAGTATTAAAGTGTTCCAAGCTCACTGTATTTTCCAGGAAAAGGATAAAGGCATTGGTTAACTTATAAGTGAATATTGATAAGTAAAAATGACTATTGTACTACCTAGGATAATCACCAAAAGAATAGAAACAGTGTATATAGTCCTAACTGACAGAGGGGATATGACTGAATGATTAGAATACTTGACATATAAGATGGCAAGAAGGAGAGGGAAGGGAATATAAAGTAAGTGGAGCCATTAGCACAGAAGATAGTAGGTTGAAACACAACTCCATCAGTCATGCATTAAATGAAAATGAATTAGATGTTCTGGTTAAAATATATACTATCCAAATACTAACCAAAGAAAACCTATAGTTTATAGTTACATTATTATCAGACAAAACAGATCATAAGGCAAAAAGTATAGCCAGAGACAAAGAGGGCCACCTCATAATAATAAAGGAAGATATAACAGTTTTGCATTTTTATATATCTAATAACAAGGTCTCAACATATATAAGTGAAAAACTGACAAAAAGAAATAGGTCAATTCATAATCATAGTGGAGCATTTTAACATACCTTCTCTAGTAAAATAGACTAGGCAGACAAAATAATCTGTCAGAATACAGAAAATTTGAGCAATGTAAATAATAAGTGACCTAATAGATAACACAAATAGAATATTATCTTAAAAATTTACCATATACTGACCACATAGCAAGTGTCAACAAATTCCAAGTGATTGCAAAAAATACAGAGTTCATTCTCTGGCCACAGTGTAAATATACTAAAAATATTAACCCCCAAAAGGTAGGAAATTTCTATGTGTATGGAAATTAAGAAATATAAATAACTTTGGACTGAAAGACAACAAAAGTACCATTTAGCAAAAACTTGTGAGAGTGTGGTGCAAGCAGAACTAAAAGGGGAATTTGTAGCCTTGCATGCTTATGTTAGTATGTATACTTAGTGAATAAACCAAAAAGTTAGTAAATAATCCACATACAGTAAATAAACAACAACGACAAAAACCCAGGGGAAGTGAAAAATAAAAAATTAAGAGCACAATTAATGAACTAGAAAACAAACACTGAAAAAGAATCAACAAAACTAAAGCTTGGTTTATTTAAACTACTAGTAAAATAGATCAACTTCTGGTGGAATTGGTTAAGTAAATAAGAGAAGGTATCAATTGCCAATATCAGTACTAGAAAAGAAAATTGACTTCATATCTTAATATTGTTAAAAAGATAATAAGGTAATATTATAAATACTTTTATAATAACAATCAATTGAAAATTTTAGGTGAAATGGAAAAATTTCTAGAAAAAATGCAGCTCACTGAAACTGGGTTAAGAAGAAACAAAGGAGGAAAGGATGTTAGCATAACAGAGTAATGAGTTTCTGGAAGAGGAAGGATAAGGGCTTCCATGGACTGGGTCAGGGGAAACTGAGAAGACTCCGCAGGATCCAAGCAGGTAATGTTCTCCACAAGTGGGGGCGTTGGGGGAGTAGGGTGTGGGGAGTGAGGATGCCACTGTTTTACCTGTTAATAAAGTTGAGCAGTGAGAGGTAGGCTTGAAACAAGCCGTCTGATCCGAGCTTTGGTTCTTATAATGACAATGGGGCAGCGACCCTTCAATGCCCCAATGAAAAAGCAGAAGGGCCTTGATGACTTGAGTCAAAAGATTCTCAAAGCTGAAAGAAATGGTTCCAGCAATGAGGATTTAGAGTTTTGTTCTGTTTTGTATTTAGAATTTTGAGGGGACCAGAAACATTGAAGGTCATTTTGTTGAGCTGTGTGAGTGGCAAATGCAAAGCCTTGCTTATTGGTGGTCACTGTCTTCCGCTGCGTCCCTGGATCCTTGCTCCCTCCTCCATCCTGACTTCAGCTGCTTGAAGGAAGAAGCCAAGTCTGGCAGGGGACCGGAGAGAGGGGAAGGACTCAAACTTTTACAGCTCTGTTGGTTACAGGCACCCAAGCTGCCACCCTACCTGGTTCATTAGGGGAGGGTGGTGCCAGGTGCAGGGCTGGCTGAAGGCTCAGAGGACTGCGGGGGAAAAGCTATGGTGACATGTATGCAACAAACAGAAAGGGGTTCCCAGGAAAATTAAACAAATGGCATTCACCCTAGAAAGAAAGTGAAACTGCCTCTGTTTGCAGATGATCTGACCTATTGTATAGAAAATCCTAAGGAATCCCCCAAAAAACTATTTGAAGCAATCGGTGAGTTCAGCAGGTTGCAGAATATAAGATAAACATGTAAGTATTAATTGTATTACTATACAGTACAATGAATGACCCAAAGATGAAATCAAGAAAACAATTCCATTTATAATGGCATCAAAGAGAATAAAATACTTACGCATAAATTTAACCAAGGAGATGCAAGACTTGTACACTAAAAACTACAAAATATTGTTGAAAGAAATTAAGAAGATCTAAATAAATGGAAAAACATCTCATGCTCATGAATCAGATGCCATAACACTGTTGTTAAGATGGGGATATTCTCAATTAATTCCTAAAAATCAATTTCTTAAACACCAGCAAAGAACAAGGAAGGGGCATTTGAAATTAAAAACAATTCCATTTACATTAGCACTACCCAAAATGAAATACTTAGCTATACATTTAATGGAATCTGTACAAAATCTGTATGAGGAAAACTACAGAACTCTAGTGAAAAAGACCTAAGAAAAACTAAATAAATGGAGAGATATTTCATGTTTGTGGATAAGGAGACTCAGTGTTTCAAGATGTCAGTTCTACTTGATCTATATATTCAATGCAGTCCCAATCAAAATAACAGCAAATTATCTTGTGGAAATCAATCAAGTGATTTAAAATTTATATGGAAAGGAAAACACCCAGAATAGCCAACACAATACCGAAGGAGGAGAACAAAGCTGGGGGACTGACACTACCTGACTTCAGGACTTACTAGAAAGCTACAGCAATCAAGACAGCGTGGCATTGGTGATAGAACAGAAAAATAGACCAGTGGATCAGAACAGAGAGCCCAGAAGTAGACCCTCATCAATACAGTCAGCTGGTCTTTGACAAAGGAACAAAGGCAATACAATAGAGCAAAGATCACCTTCTCAACAAATGATGCCGGCACAACTGGGCGCGCGCACACACACACACACACACACACACACACACACACACACACACAGACTCTAGATTTTGTGACTCCTCACAAAATTTAACTCAAAATGGATCATAGACCTAAATGCAAGGCACAAAGCCATAAAACTAGAAGTTTACATAGGAGAAATCTAAATGACCTTGGGTTTGGTGATGACTTTTTAGATATAACACCACAGGCATGATCCATGAAAGAAGTAACTGATTAGCTTGACTTCACTGAAATTAAAAACTTCTACCCTGTGAAAGACAGTATCAAAAGAGTGAGAGAACAAGTCACAAAGTGGACTTACAGGAGAAAATACTTGCTCTAAGGGCATATCTGATAGAGACTGTTGTCCCAAAATATACAAAGAACACTTAAAACTCAACAATAAAAAAACAAAACAACCTGATCAAAATATGGGCCAAAGACCTTAGCAGACACTCTGTGGCTATTTTTGCTATTTCTTATGGCAAATAAGCACATGAAAAGATGCTCCACATCATATGTCACCAGGGAAATTCAAATTAAAAAAATGAGACACCACTATACACCTCTTAGAATGGCCAAAATCCAGAACACTGACACCATCAAATGTGGCTGAGGATGTGGAGCAACAGGAACTCTCATTCACTGCTGGTGGGAATGCATAACGGCAGCCACTTTGGAAGACAGTTTGATAGTTTCTCACAAAATAAAACATACTCTTATCATAGGATCCAGCAATTGCACTTCTTGGTATTTAACTGGGAGTCGAAAACTTATGTCCATACAAAAGCATGCACACAGATGCTTATAGCAACTTCATTCATAATCGCCCAAACTTGGAGACAACCAAGATGTCCTTCAGTAGGTGAATGGATAAATTTTGGTACATCCAGACAATGCAGTATTACTCAGTGTTAAAAGGAAGTGAGCTTTCAAGTCATGAAAAGACATGGAAGAACCTTAAATGCATATTACTAAGTGAAAGAAGCCAATCTGAAAAGTCTGTATACTTTGTGATGTCCACTATATGATGTTCTGGAAAAGGCAAAACTATGGAGACAGTAAAAAGAGCAGTGGTTGCCAGGGGTGAGGAGGGAGGGAGGAACAGGTGAAGCACGGAGGATTTTTAGGGCAGTGAAAATACTCTGTATGATACCATACGGTTGGATACATGTCACTATATATTTGTCCAAACCCACAGAGTGCACGACACCAAGAGTGAGTCCTAATGTGAACAATGGACTTTGGGTGACTATGATGTGTTAATGTAGGTTCATCGATTGTGACAAAGGTACCACTCTGGTGGGGGAGGTTAATAATGGGGAGGCTGTGCCTGTGGGGGTATATGGGGAATGTCTGTATCTTCCTCTCAATTTTGCTGTGAACTTAAAACTCTTCTAAAAAATAACACAATAAAAAATGGGCAAAGGACTTGAATAGTGAATAGGCATTTCTTCAAAAAGATATACAAATAACATGAAAAGATGCTCAGCATCATTAACCATCAGGGAAATGCAAACCAAAACCATAGCTGGCTACCATGTCATACCCACTAGGATGGCTGGAATGGAAACAGATGGGCAATAACAGGTGTTGGAGAGGATGTAAAGGCAGCGGAGCCCACATACACTGTAAGTGGGATGTAAAATGGTGCAGCCGCTTTGGAAAAGTCTGGCAGTACCTCAGATGGTTAAACAGAGCATAACTCTGGGCATCAACCATTCCATGCTAGTGGTATATCCACACATACCTGAGAGAAAACATGTCCACAAGGAAACCTGCACACAAATGTTCACTACAGCATCATTCACAATAGCCAAAGAGTGGGGCCAGTGCCTGTGTCCATGAACTAACCCATGGGTAAAGATAAATGGAATATTATTCAGCCATAAAAAGGACTGGAATACTGATCCACGCCACAACATGCATGAACTTTGAAAATGTTACCTTAAGTGAGAGAAACCAGACACCATAAACTGTATGATTCCATTTATATGAAATGTACAGAATAGGCAAATTAATAGAAATAGAAAGTAGATTAGTGATTGCCTAGGTCGGGGCAGAATTGGGGGGCTGGAGAATGACAACTGAGGGGTACAGGGTTTCTTCTGGAGGTAAGGAGAATGTTCTAAAATTGTGATGAACTACAATTCTAAATACATGAAAAGCCATTGAGTTGTAAGAGAGTGAGTTGTATGGTATGTGAATTACATCTAAGTGGAAGGAGGGAGGGAGCGAGCAAGGCTGGGGTGCGGGCATCAGCCCAGAGCTAAAGGCTACACGAGAGGGTGGCCTCCCTTGTGCATGCCACCCCACTCCTTGGGCCCCCCGAGGCAGAGAACATGGTCCCCTGACTCATGCGCAGTGCTCCTGTAAGGGGAAGACAAGGTTGCAGTGGGGACAGGAAGCTTAAGGGACCACGTGGGTGGGGTCTGAGTGTGTCACTGTTGCCTGCCATTCTGCTGGGAAGTGTTGGGGCTTCTCCTTCTGGGGATTGCTGCGCTTGAGAGAGAAGAGAGAACCACAGCCCTACCTCCAGGCTCTTCTGCAGAAACTGGGGGAGTCCAGGAGTCACCAGGCCAGTGAGGCATCACCAGGCCAGCAGCACCCCCTGCCTGACGCAGGGCCCAGCAGAGAGCTTGCAGAAGCCAGGGTGATGCATGGGGGCCTTATGACGCTGGCTCAAGATCCCCATTAGGGGTGGGTCAACTTGAACTTGACCAGTAACCAGGGAAGGGCCCAACAGGGTGGGTGGCCAAATAGAAATGGCACAGACATTAAGTCATCTTGGTTTTACGTAAAAAATGGCAGCTACCCTTTTGGGGACCTCATCTTTCACTCCAGTGTCCCAAGTAAAGCCGTTGGCTCAGGGGGTCCTCCAGTCACAGAGGATCCCCTGAGCGTCCCCTGAAAACCTGCCTGGTTTGCTGATGGTCCAGCTGAGCTGGAGCCTGATGCCGTCCCCAGGAGCCCCAGCTCCAGAAGCAGCCCCAGCTCTAACAGGGAAGCCTGTGGAAAGGTCAGCCAGTGCTCCTGGCCGAGAAGGGACTCTTGATTAGTCACGCCCGGTTTTTTACTGACCTTTGGGTTGCTGCAAATGGTCTAGTTGAGGGTCAGCAGACTGTTCCGTGAAGGGCCAGACAGTAAATATGTTTGGCTCTGGGGACCACATAACAGTCTCCATCACATACTCTTCTTTGCTCTTTTGTTTTTGTTTTTATAGCCCTTTAAAAATATCAACAACATTCTTAGCTCAAGGGCCATACCCAAACAGACCTTGGGCTGGGTTCCTGGGCTGTCCTATGTGGACTGCCAGTCTGCTGGGCACGGGGGGCACTGCTCACCCTGCCCATGGCCGCTCAGAGCCCAGTATGGAGACAGCCCTCCCGCCAGAAAGCCAATGCTGAAAAAGCCTGCTGGCTCCCAACTGCCAACGGTCTGCCACCTGGAAGGGCACAGCCCATGCTTGGGGCCTGCGAGCCTGGGCACACACTGCAGCCATTGGGTGCAGTCTGGGTCACTTTTGGAAGGGCCCACGGGAGGGGCATTCTCCGATGGGACCGATGGGGACCAGGCCACTGGTGGAGGCCTCTCCCAGGCAGATGCTGCCTCTGGGAACCCCTCCTTATACCAGAGATGGCATCCCAGCCACTGCCGGCACCTGCCGGAAGGAAAGGCCTGGGTGTTGCTGGTGCAGAAGCTCCTACCGCCCACCAGGCTTATCTCCCATGGAAGCTGGCCCGCTTTCTGTCTTGCTGGGAAGGACCACTGACCCCTCCAAGGCCCAGTGGGGGATCTCACTTTTCTCGGTGCTGATATTGCTGATTGCAGCCTGACCAGCACTCCACCATATCACTACAGTGGTTTTCTGGGTCATTCGTGCCTGGTAGAGACCCTCCCTCTATGTCACGGGCCACCGCGCGGTGGTACAAGTGTCCAGTGACCATTCCATGCCCTCCACCATCCACTGGCACCTGGCATTGCCGAGCCCTGGATCAGCCTCCCCAAACTCCACCCCAGAGACCTCCGCCTCTGCCGCCCGAGGCCCTGCTCTGCATAACGGCCAGGCAGCTTGCTCATTGAATGTGGCCGTCCCCAGCCAGGATTCGCCTCCTCTTGGCTGCCCTTTGGTAATGGCCAGGGCAAAAGGGAGGAGACTGATACAGGGTTGTGTAGGCCTATGCTGAAAGCTGGGGATTCCGCATTGCTCCTGGGCACAAGGGCGCACCTCTCTCTCCCCTAACAACAGCACAGGCCAGCCCCAGTGGGCGCATCTAGTAGGGGCAGCCTGGCTGACGGGCCTCCGGGTTCGAACGAAACTCTGGCTCAGCCACCTGGATTTTCTTGTTGGACCAAGACGCTCCTCAGTCATGGAGACACAGGTCACTTGGTTGAGTATGCTGTTCACTGTCATCTCTGGTGGTCCGTGGGGGCTGTAATGGGTCAGTATACATTTCACTCAAATGCCCCTGTTTCTTTTGTTCCTAAACCCTCCAGGTGAGAGGTCGGTGTGTGAGTAGGGGAGTGGGGAGAAGGTGAGCACTAGGGTGGGGCACACTGTGGAGGGAGCGACCCACCCTGGCACCGGGCAGGGACCACCTCAGACCTGGGGGTTCAGGCATCGGGAAGCGTGATGGTTCTTCACCCCTAGATCCAGCACCTGGCAAATCCCCCATGGCCTCCCTGCATCCGGCAGCACCTGTGCGGGCCACCTGCCCTGTGCTGGGCTTGCATCCCTGTTTGTGCGCTAGAAAAATGGAAAAATCCCCAGGACGCAGCCAATCACAAATGATTCTGCTGACACAAAAAATGTGTAAACACAGAGCACAGTCTTGTTTCAGTCTTTCCAACACAAGTTCATGCTTGGCCTTGGGTTATGCTCTGTGTGGTGAACATGGTGGCAAACGCTCCGGGACATGGCCCACAGACCTCAGTCGGACCGTGTGGCAGAGATCCAAATCAAGTCAGCGTCAAATTTCAAACCCAAGGGGTCTGTTCCTCTCGGGTCGTATGTTTGTGTGGGGGGGAGGGTGAGCCACGGAATGTCCGTCCAAGGGGGTGGAGGGGAGGGGGTCAACCATCCCCATCCGCCTGAGACCAAGGGGGCTCCTGGGCCTTCCAGTGCTGAGACCCGGAAGTTTCCCTCCCGGTGAAGCAGGGTGAGAGGGTCGCCCTAATGGGAGTCACCTATTTGGTCCATTTACCGCCTCTGTAATTATCGGTGGTGGCGTCAGAGATTAGCAGGGCAGTCTGAACTCCTCGCGTGGGTCACGATGGACAATAGCCTGGCCTTAGGCAACATCCTGGCTGAAATAAGACCCACTGGCCTCTCGGACTGATGCGCAGCTGCTGCACCTGCGGCTTAGGGGCCAGGCAGAGGTCCCCACTGCGGGACATCCTGTCGCTGCTCAGAGCCCAGTGTGTAGTAGCCTTAGTTAAATGCATTGTGAGCCCAATCACACCAATTTGGTCCTGGCCTCTGCGGTCTGACTAATCGGAGTGACGGATGGAATGGCAGAGCCATGTGAAAATTTGAGTTTGGCCAAGAACACGTGGGGCCGAGGAGGTGGATTGTGGGGAGAGGCAATCTGCCATGGGTCCTGAGTGCCTTGCGTGTTTTTGCTGGGTATGCCAAGAATGCAAGCTCAGTCTGCTCTCCCTGGGCTGTATCTCAGGGCTGTGTTTGCAGAGATCAGCCTTGAGGGATCAAGTGTTGTGTCCCTTGCGGACAGAGGGCAGGTTTCCCCAAGCTCAGTGTTTCTTGGCCGTGACACACGCCCACAGTGGGGGCCCCTCTGTTCCCCGTGGGACTCGGGGAGCAAGAGGCACCGATGCGGACACAACTGGATTCTGCTGCCTGCTGCACCGTGAGGTGCAGGGTCTATGCTTCCAAACCAGGAGTCTGTGGTCTCCGGCCAGCACGCCCAAACCCGTAACAGGCTAACATGAGCCAGGGAGGAGGGCACCGCAAATCCCAGACCTCCACAGTTTCATGTTATAACAACCTTGAAATTGTACATAAATTGGAAATTTTCCTAGAAAAACACAACTTACCAAATGTGAGGAGAATTAGAAAACTTATTTTTTTTATATATATAATTATTGAAGACATTGAATTGGCACAAACTCCCCCAGGGAAACTCTAGCTCCAGATGGCACCACCAGTGAGTTCCAGCAAACATGTAAGGAAAAACTCCAGAAATACATCAGCCCTTCTAACTAGAAGAATCCATTTCACGAGACTGACACAATCGTGCTACTCAGATCAACAAGGCCAGTACCTGGATGAACAGCAGGCCAATCTCACTGACGCCAAAAGTTGCCAACAATCTTCAATAAATTAGCAAACTGAATCCAGCAATATATAAATAGGAGAAACAATTCATCACTACCAAGTTGGATTTTTAAAAAAGATTTATTTATTTATTTTAGAGAGACAGAATGAGAGAGAGAGAGAGAGCGTAAACGGGGAAGGGCAGAGGGAGAGGGAGAGAAAGAGTCTTAAGCAGATGCCACGCTGAGGATGGACCCCGAGGCGGGACTCAATCTCCTGACCCAGAGATCATGACCTGAACCGAAACCAAGAGTCAGATGCTCAACCAACTGAGCCACCCAAGTGCCCCCCGAAGCTGGATTTTTTTTTTTAAGATTTTATTAATTTATTTGTCAGAGCGAGAGAGCACAAACGGGGGAGTGGCAGGCAGAGGGAGAAGCAGGCTCTCTGCTGAGCAGGGAGCCTGACACAGGACTGGATCCCAGAGCCCTGGGATCATGACCTGAGCCGAAGGCAGACACTTAACTGACTGAGCCACCCAGGCGTCCCGCCAAGTTGGATTTTTGTGAGGAATACAAGCTAGGCTTTACATTAGAAAACCATTAATTTAATCGGTTTAAATAATCAATTTAACAGATTAAGGGAGAAAATCACATGATCACCTTACTAGATATAGAGATGGCATTTAATAAAAGTCAACATCCACTTGTGAGAGAAACTCTCAGAATACTAGGAATATAAGGGAACACCCTTAATCTGATCAAGGGTGTCTTCAAAATAAACAAGAACAAACGTTGTGTTTAATGGTGAAATATGGAAGTTTCTTTTTGAGATTGGGAACAAGATAAGGATCCTGCTAACACCATTTCCACTAGACAATGCAGTGGAGACCTGAGCTAACACAGCAAGGCAAAAAAATGAATCAAAAAGTAAAAAGATTGGACAGAGAGGAACACAGCTGCCGTGAATTGCGTGCAATATGAACGTGGTTGTAGAAAATCTGAAACAATCCCCAGATCATTTAGTAAAACTAATAAGGTGCTTGGTTTGGTTGTTAAATATAAAATTAGAAAATGTAAAAATAATCAACCATGAATCTACATACCAGCAATAAGTAGAAATTAAAGACACCATTAACAACAGTTTAAAAATATCAAGTACTTCAGAATAAATTTAACAAAAGATGCACAAGACTTCTCTGCAATCAATTCTAAAACTTGATTGAAAACATTAAAGACGACCTCAATAAACACAGAAGCACAGCATGTTCCTGGATTGCATGACTCAGTGTTGTAAAGACACCCGTTCTCCCTCATGCATCTATCTGTTCAATGCAGTCTCAAAAATATCCCAACAAGTGTGTGTCTGTGTATGCGTGTAACTCGATAAGCCAACTCCAAATTTTATACGAAAATGCAATGCCAAGAATGACCGAGATCCTCTCGAGAAGAACAGGACAGATGGGCTTGCTGTGACAGCCCCGGAGCTCGCCCATGATGCCCCCGCCCTGGAGAGCCGGGAGACAACCCCCGCGCAGGACACTCGTCCAGACAGCAGGGGCGCTGTGGAGCAGCGCGCTTCTTTCCTGAGCCGGGACCCTGTACTTTGGATCTTGTGCCACACACAGAGCCCAGCTCCAGGTGTGTTCGACACCTCATTGTGAATGACAAAACACTTCAGCAACAACACTGTTGGAGAATATATTCCTGACTTTTGGGGGTGATTTTTAAAATAAGGCACAAAACCCTCTAGCCATAAAAACAAAGACGGACACATTTTATTATATTAAAATTAAGAACATCTATTCCCCCAAAGATGCCATTAAAGAGAGTGAAATAAGGCACAGAACGGGAGGAGAAATTTAGTGTTTGTGACCTGGGTGTGTCAAGAACTCCCACAGATCAACAGGAAAAAGGTAACATAGACAAGAGGGGAAGGACTTTACGAACGAGAAAATGCAATGGTCGGCGAACACATACAAGATATGTTCAGCCTCACTGATAAAAAAGGAAGTTAAAACCATGTTAACACACCAGTACATAACCGCCAGGCAGGTACAAGTGTTGGCCAGGGTGTCGTGCGGCAGGAGCACCCACAGGCCGTGGGTCTACTACAGCTGAAGACAGGTGCACCCCATGGCCCAAAGGTCTCACTTCATACAAATGTGCACTGAGGATACCCAGATATGTGTTCCAGAATTTGCACACACAGTATTGTTAAGAAGAGTCTAAAACTAGGAACTCCAAATGTCCACCACAGTCAAACAATTGTGGTCTCTTCACATAATTAAACAGCAGAGATGAACTAAGACGCTACCTCAAACACAGGTGGGCGGCCCTAAACACAATCTGGAGCAAAGGAGGCAGGTGCAAGAGAATGGACTCCCCGTGCTTCCATCAGACAGATTGCAAACGATCTTAGGGATGCGTACTGGGAGGGCAGGGAAGGGGGGGCCAGGGTGTCATCATGAGGGGCACGGAGGGGCTAGGGGCCGCTGTAAGTTGTTGGTGGGTCCACTGAAGCTTGCGCTGCATTTGTCCTTTTGCGGCACATTTCATGGGTCTCCTCTTCTGCATGTGTTTAGGAAAAGAGTTAAGGGTGAGAAGTCACAGGTGGAAAAGGCACCTGTGGATGGGAGCGGCAGAGACCAGGCAGTGGGGGCCCCTGGGCTTGGGCTGGAGCTGCAGGCGGCGTGGGTCACTTGCTGGTGGGACAAGCCTGCACTGCCCTCCCCGCGTCCCTTAGCTGGCCTGCTCCCCACTGTGGCTCCTGCAGGCAGACCATTGAGTTTTCCTTCTTCTTTGAAGTCAAGTCCAGCCCCCAGGTGTGTGTAGCGTGTGCAGAGGCCTCCGGCCTGCTCCCGTCCCAGACTGCCGCTGCCCTCCCCACCCCAGGGGTGTGGGCCTAGAGCCTAGGGGTCCAGGAAGGAGGCAGAACAAGCCGGCCCTGTTTCCCTGCCAGGGCAGGATGGGGCCAGGACCACAGCTGAGAAGGGGTGGGGGCCCCGGGTTGTGTGAGCAGGCCGCAGGCAGGCGCTCTCACCTGGACAGGAACCCCACTGGGCTTTCTTCATCCAGATGAGAACATCTGCACGTCCGGTGGGGGTTGGGTGCCACAGACCCATAGGGGGGAGCTGGGGGGTGAGGGGATCCATGTGGTGGCCCTGCCCATCCCCCACCGGGGCCCCCTCCTCCTTCGGGGCAGGGCACTTTATAAAACACGTGATGCAGATATGGAGACGGAGGAGGGAGGGTTAGAGCCAGACTCCCCGTCAGACGCCCCCCACTGTGACAGGTGAATGTCCTGTAGCTGAACGAGGTATAGCTTTAATCCCCGTCTGGGACTTAGCGAAGTGAGGGTCCACCCGCATGCTGTTTAGCCACTGACTTCCCAGAACCCTGCCGGGGGCCTGGGTGTTTGCTGGGCCTCCGGGCCCAGAGCAGCCACCCTGCCCCAGCTGGCCATGAAGACCTGAGGCCTGTGTGGGGGACCCACCCAGCCCTTTGGGGCTCTCACGAAAATGCAGGGAGACTCCAGGAGCAGAGAGGAAGGAGGACCTGCTGGTTTGTCCTCCCAGCCCCTCCCCGTGGACTCCCCTGGCCAGAGCCTCCCTGTGGCCACCCTGTGGTCTCCCCAAGCCAGGCCTCTCCCACACAGGTGCTGCCTCTCTCGTGTGCAAGGACTGGCTGCTGGAACAAGGCTGCCCCTGGGTGTCCCAGCCCCGGGTGGGACTTGTATACAGGCTGCCTCGTGTGGCCTGTGTGGTGGACAGAACTGAGTGCAGGGGTGGGTGCTCGGCAGTTGCACCCTCCACACCCTACCTGCACCCTTCTCTCCCGGGCGGGGGCCAGAGGCCCACGGTCAGTCCACGGAGCGGGTGTTCCCGTCCGCTTGAGCAGGCCAATGGTCCTGCAAAGGGAGCTGCTGGTCAGCGTCCCTGGGGCAGCCCCGAAGCCGTCCCGTGCAACAGGAAGTTGCAGTGACTCTGTGAACTGCAGGGAGGCTCTGGGGGGGAGGAGCAGTGCCTGCAGGCATGTGTGCTCGTGTGTGCCCATGTGTATGAGTGTGTGTATGTGATGAGTGTGTATGTGTACAAGTATGTGTGTACATATGACTGTGTGTGTGTGTATACGTGTAAGGGTGTATGAGCATAAGTGTGTGTGTACAAATTTTATATGAGTGTATATGTGTGTACAAGAGTGTGCATGTGATGTGTATGTGTATGAGTGTGTGAGTGTGCATGTGTAAGCGTGTGTGTACAAAGGTGTGTGTGTGTAAGTGTATGAGGGTGTGTATGTGTGTGAGTGTGTGCGTGTGTGCAGTGTGGTGTGGGGGCTGGCCACACGGCGCCCACACCTTTCCTGCAGGCCCAGGCCGGCCCCCCACTGGTCCAGGAGAAGCACAGAGGGACGGCACTGGTGGCATTTCCGACTTGGATAAAACCAGGAAAGAGCGGAAATGTCCTGGAGAGTCTCTTGGAGGCAACTTCCAGCCCAAAGTATGTGATGTGTGTCTGGCCGGTCCCAGAGCCAGGAGCTCGAGGGCTCGCTGGTGCCACCCTTGCTGGATGGAGGGGCTGCTCTGAGCGGGGCCGGGCAGGCCTGGAGGGGGGCCAGGGACCCCGAGGCCACAGCACCCCAGCTCTGCAAACAGCATATCCAAAGGGCGGGGCCTTGGTTCCTGCTTTGACTTCTCTGCCAAGAATAAAACAATAAAGCCCCTGAGGCCTTTTATAAGCTTGTTTTGAAAAATGTAGGCATGTTTTTTATTTCCTGGCGGCTTTCTGGGTAATTAGGATTCCTCCCACGGCACAGTTGGGGGCTGGAGTCCGGCTTACGGGGCAGCGAGGGGGCAGGGCCCCTGGGGCTCACAGGCCAGGCGGGTCTGAGCCCTGGAGAGCCAGCAGTTGCCCGGGAAGGAGGGGAGGCTGGCCCTTGGCTGAGCGCTGGGAGAGAGCTAGAGCGGGCCTCAGGAAACAGCAACCGGGGCTGCGGGGGGAGGACCCCAGCAGATGGGGAGCGAGGGAGCCACCCTCAGGGCCCACTTCCCGGGGAAGAGCAGAGAATGGGGCTCGCCCCCCTCCCCCCTGTGGACCAGGGGGCGGGGGTGGGAGGGGGTTCCCCTGGAGGACGGGGCAGGCAGAGCTCAGCCCCCTCCCTCCCGCCCAGGCCAAGCCCTCCTGGGCTGGGAGCCCTAGCTGTACTTCCTGCGGTGTCCTCCCCCTCCACGGCCCTCCTCCAGAGGCTCCCTGCGGCCACCCTCTGCTCTCCCCTTGGCGCGCTGCCCGGGGCCCCACTGCAGGGCCTGCCTCTCTGGTGTCCCAGCACCTGTGCCTCCTCGCCCCTCGCCCTGTCCCTGCTGCGCTCTTCTCTCCCCTTCCTTGTGTAGAAGGCAACTCCCCCCACCCCTGCCCCCGGCAAAGCCACCTCCTTGCCTCTCCTCGGGTCCCCCACGACCAGGTGTCCCTTCAGGCCCAGAGCCCAGCCCCCCAGGGCCCCTGGACCCGCCTCCCTGTGCGATACAGCCCCACAGCCCCAGGGCACCCATTTCCTCCTCTGCGCCCATCACCCGCCTGAGCTGCTTGCCTCCCTGCCTCTCCTGAGACCTTGCTGCCCCTTGGCCTGGTCCTCAGACAGAGGTGCCTCCTTTCAGCCACCTGCCACCCCCGTGGGGTCCGCTGCCATCCTACAGCCACCACAGTCGAGACGCACCCCAAATGCAAGCCTGGCGTGTCCCTGCTCCACACATACACCCGGACTCTCACCCTGCCAGTCCCTCTTCTGGGGACAGTAGTCACTCCTCTGGGCCCCAGCTTCATCCCAGACCCCGTCCCTAGCAAGCCTCTGAAGCTGCCTGTGCCAATGCCCCCTCTGACCAGAGTAGCCTACAAGGGTCTGAGGGACTGTGCTGGCTTTGGTCTACCCCTGGACCAGCTCGGAGGACAGTGTGGTCCCGGGCTGCTCCGCTGTGTGGAGGGCTTGGGTCCAGGGACCCCGTCCTGTGCACACTCCTCTCGCCTGCACTCAGCCCGCGCAGTTCAGACTGGTGTCTCAGCTGAGTCCTGGGGCTGGGGAGCAGGGCAGGGGCTACGCACACAGTAGGTGTTTAAGGAACAACTCGCCTCACTTTGTAAAGAACCAGTTTATGGATGTTGAGGCTCTAAGGCTGCCCTCCCCCCCCCCCCCCGAGACAAGGGATGGGGAGAAACCAGCCTGGTACCTTCCCCGCTGCCTGCTCACCGACTCATGGGAGCAGCATCCCTGGGGGCCAGGAGAGGAGGGTGCCAATGAGGATGCCCTTCTGGGTGGCAGGGGGCAGCAGGGCGATGCATTCCTTCAGACCCAGTCATCCCACTTGGAGGAATTTATTGTAAGGAAAGGATGACGGGAGCCCTGTGTAAAGGCATGGATAGGGTGCACCTGCGCCAGAGCACCATTAATGCATGGGGACCACTGAGACCACCCACTCAATCAACACTCAATGGAGCAACCAATTCAAATAATCATGATCTAGCCACAGGATGGAATATTAGACGGTCCCCAGAAAGCATGTTTCTACAAATTTAAGGCATGGGGAATGCTCATGGCATAAAATAGTGAAAGAAATATGGGAAATAGGAATTGTATGAAGTGGCAGCCCCAGATTTGTCGTGTAGGACCCTAAGTATGCTTGAAAACAGATCAAGAAGAATTTCAGCAAAATGTTGAAAGTGCTTATTTTTGGATGGTGGGATTATGGATGTATCAACCCACTGATCAGAAAACGAACAACAGACATCGACAGAGCAGCTTCCAGGAGCTAGCTCTCTTCTGGAAGCTGGGACGGCACAGTGAACAAAATAGAAATGAGTTCGTTTTAGAGGGGAGGTGGGGCAGCGGGAGAAGGGAGAGAGTCTCAAGCCAACTCCACGCTGAGCACAGAACCCAATGTGCGGCTCGATCCCATGACCCTGAGATCATGACCTGCACCGAAACCAAGAGTCGGACGCTTAACTGACGGAGCCCCCAAGGTGCTTCCAGAAATGATTTTAATACTAAAACCAAAACACTGCTGCTATTTCTTGCCTCAGTGCAAGGGCTTGGTTGAGGATGTGGAATGAATGAATGAACACGTCGACGCAGAATGAGTGCACCAGGTTCTGATGGTGAGTTGTGTGGAGGGACAGGGTTTGGCAAGCTGCTTGCTTCTAGCTCCGAAGTTCTGGCTTCATGCTAAGGGGCGGGAACCCCGGAGTTGTTCCCAGCTGGCCAGCCTGGCCTCCCGGGGGCCGGGTGTGTGTCCAGGTGCTCTGGGCAGCACACACAGAAGGCTTTTCTCAGTAGGAGAACATTCAGGCATTCACTCCGCTTTGATAGAAAAACTGCAAGAACACAGCAAGGAGCGTCCTCCTACTTGATCCACACCTACACGCCGCTCGGATGTGCGCTGGGTGCGGGCCCTCCCCTCCTCTGTCTGTCTGTCTGTCTGTCTGCCTGCACACAACATTTCCTGAGCTGCTTGAGAGCAAGGGGCAGACATGAGGACCTCTACACACGACCAAGGACACTCTGTGCTGGAAGCGCACGTGCTGAGCGCGAGTCAGGAAAGCGAAGTTGGATGCGGTGCTGCCCACACGGCTTCCCTCATTCGCACGTGTAATCACTGTTGACTCCTACCAGCCCAGCTCCCTGGCTCCCTCTTTATCTAAAGGATGGAAACCTGTTGCCATCGTTCTTTTCAACCTCCGATTGTCCCCGTCTGGCCAGAGAGCCCCTCTGATGGCCTCTGTGTCCCCCTGCCACATCCCAACCATTCTTGGAGTGCGTCTTACTTCGAATGTGCTTCATTTACAGCTCCTTCTGCACTTTCCCTGCCTGGGTCCAGTCGTCTCCACAGAGCCCTAGTTCCTTCTGGGGAGACTGACGTCTGGCAACCAGGAGCCAAGCACCAGGAGAGTGCTCAGTGCTGTGGGGTAGCACTGAGTGGACAGAGCCAGGAAATGTGTCTGCCATGTCCACTGCCTCCTATCAGAAGACAGAAATACATGCTACGAGTTCATCCTGATGTGGCTTGCAGGACACACAGGTCCACGGGCGGGAGGCGGACACCAAGCAAGGAAACAACCAAGGTGGGGTCAGGGGCGAGCACAGGGGACAGAGTTGGGGGAGGGGCGTGGGGGGCCCTTGTTGAGACCTGCATGTCTGGGGAAGAGCCGCCTGCCGCAGGATAGCAAGCGCCACCCCTGAGCGTGGCCTGCTCTGTGTGGCTGGAGCACAGGGGGCCGGAGGGTGTGCTGGGGGCCAAAGCACCCAGCCTCGAGGCCAGGGGCGGGCAAGGGCTGAAAGGAGAGGCAGGATCTCATTCACATTCGGCAGTGCTCCTACGGGCAGTCTCAGGGGGCAGGGCCAGGAGGCCCCTACATGCAGTCTCAGGGGGCAGGGCCAGGAGGCCCCTACATGCATTCCGGGCGAGTGGGGATGGTGGCCAGGCCCAGGGCTGGGACCGCGCAGACGCTGGGAAGTGCGATGTGTTTCCAAGGCCCCGACAATGAGGGGACAAGGGAAAGGAGGGGGGCAGCAAAAGGCGACAGTGGGTCCAGGGAGGAAGCTGGACGTCTGTTTGGGTCCCACCAAGTTTGAGGTGGAAGGGTGAGGAGACAGCTGGACGGGGTGGTCTAAAGGCCCTGGAATCGGCATTCTGAGCCTGTTTCCCCATCTGCCCTCCGATTGTCCAGGTGCCGGCGCTGGATGGGCGCGGGAGGCACTGGCCAGGTCGCGTGCTATGGAACAAATACCTTCCCTTCTCTTTCCTGCCTCTCCCGCCCGTTGCCCGGCTCCTCCGTGACCACAGCGCCCTCACGGTCCTGCCAGGCGGGTGTCCCAGGCGGGTGTCCCGGCCCCGTTCCCTCAGGAATGCCACTGTCTTTCTCACTGAAGAAGGAGAAGGCACAGCGTGCCCACTGTGTCCACACGGGCACGTGTTTTTCCGATACTCTCTGTTTTAGGAAAAAGCTTTTATGGAGATACATGTTTTGTTAGTGGCCATAATGTTCGTTTCTCATGAAACGATTTGTTTTTCTAGTAGATCTTTCCACCTTAGAGCCATTTCTCCCCGTTGTTTTGGCAAGGGTAGATGTTTTTGGTGAGGCTATTAAGAGGGTCCACCATTTTAATAATATTTTCACCTGCAACTTTGATGGGAAGGCAGAGCCTGGCCCCGATGCTTACGGAACATTTTGACGGTGTTCTGTGAAAATGGTGCCAACCTGAGCTGTCCCGTTTCTAAGATGCAAGGGCCTCCTCTGGCCCCTGAGCACAGCTCTGCGCTGTCCACCACGTACTGCTGGAAGTCAGCCCTGGCCCAGGGTGGCATCTACAGAGAGGACGCCTGCCCCTCCCACCACTGCCATCACCAAACGCCACTGCCCAGGTGCGGAAGGCTTCCTGCACAGGTGCGGGGAGAGGCCGCGGCCAGGCTGTGCCGTGGCCACTGGTGGAGGGAGCACATGATGTTGGCGGAGGCCACTGGGACAGAGCTGGGTGAGGATGTCCATAGTGTGCAAAAGATGTGAGTGGTGGCGGTGGTGGGGAGGAGAGAGCTGACAGAGCAGGAGGCCGCGTGGATGGCGGCGGCAGGGGGTGGTGTTGGGGTAGGGGGGACGGGGCTGACGGCAGTGGTGGTGGATGGTATTGAAAATGGCCAAGGTCGTGGCTGGGGTGACGGTGGTAGACGTAACGGGAGGTGCCATCAGGCTGGCCCAACACCTTCCTAGTCTCGATTTTGGGACGATGGGTGCCAGTGCCCAGGGGCCCTCCTACAGTAAAGCTGCAGGACAGTGATGAGACAGAATGTTTCGTGCCCTCTGTGGCCCAGGGTCCCACACTGGGAGCCGCAGACACAGGACCAGCACCCGTGTCTTGTCCTGAACCAGCGCTGGGCCTTGTCCTTCAGCCTGGGCAGTCCCCCTGCTGTCCTGAGCCCCTGGCCCCAGAGCTTGCACTCCTGGGAGTGACCAGCTCCCGGACTCAGGAGGAAGGGAGAAAGGGAAACGACAGCCAGAGGGGACACTACCCCAGCTACCGCCACACCCAGAGGTCGTCTGCTGAGGAGCAGGCCCTGCCCTGACTGCCTGGGGTACGGGTCCCAGCCTCCCGGCAGTGCGCCTTAGGTGTCGACTGGGGGCGGGGCCGAAGGGGCCAGGAGAGAGGCTGAGACCTTGGCAGGCCCGGTGAGGAACTGAAAGGGTCAGGTGCCCCATTCGGGAAACGAGGCCCCGGAAAGCACGTGGCTGCCGCCACACCGCTGTTTGTGAAAGGACCAGGACTGGGCCAGGACTACCCCCACCGCGCTGGGGGTCCGCTCACGCTGCCCAGGCTCCAGGCGGGTGAGACCCGGCCGGGGCGCGCCGCGCCCCCCTCGCCCAGGTGGCCCGGCTGCAGCTCGAACCCCACCCCCGCCCGCCTCTCCCGCGGGCCGCTGTCCGGCCTTGGCCGCCGGCGGGAGGAAGCGCTGTCCTCATTCCACCTCTGGCCGCCGCGGTGCCAAGTTGCTGGCGGCGGCGGCGGGAGTCGGGGCGGCGGGCAGCGGCGGGGCGCAGCGCCCTCCCCGGCGCCCCCGCAGCTCGAGGTTACTCACGTAGAGTCCGGAGTGCTCGGCGCCGAAGAACGGGAAGGGCACGGAGAGCGGCCGCAGCCCCGAGCCGCCGTCGTCCTGCTTGGGGGTGACCGCGTCGCCGCGCTCCGCGCCGAACGGGTAGAAGTCGGCGAGGGCCACCGCGCCGCGCACCCCGCGCACCCCGAGCCCCAGGGCCGCGGCCAAGAGCAGCGCCCAGGCGGCGGCGAGCTGCATCGCCGGGGATCTGCGGCCAGGACGCAGCAGCGCACAGCGGGGCGGGAGTGGGGACGGAGCGGGGGCGCAGCGGGGACGGAGTGGGGACGCAGCGGGGACGGAGCGGGGACGCAGCGGGAGCGCAGCGAGGACGGAGCGGGGACGCAGTGGGGACCGAGGGCTTGGCGACGCGTGCAGGGCTGGAGCCGGCGGGGCCGGGCGGTGTGCGAGGAGCGCGGCGCGCCGTCTGTGGGGTTCCGCGCGCTCGGCCGGGCCGCGCTCGGGTCGCCGCTCCGCGAAGGAAGGCGCCGGGCGGGACCGCGCTCAGGGCCGGCCCCGCCCCAGGGGCCGCGATTTAAATATCCAGCCGGGCTGTCGCCGGACCTGGGCGGGGCCTGGGCGGGGCCTGGGCGGGGTCATGCAAATAACACCGCTCTTAAAGCGCCAGGCCCCGCGGGAGGGCCGGGGCGCTCAGGACGCTCCCGGCTGGGCCTGCGCCGGCGGGGAGGCGCGGCTCTCTGGTCCCAGGCTTTGGCGAGGTGAGCGCTTCGCGGACGAGCGCTTCGTCCTCCTCCTGCGTGGGTCCCCAGTGGCCAGACTAGGGCGGGCCCAGAGGAGACGCCTTGCTCACACAGCAGTTCTAAGACAGACCCTAAGGCCTGCCTGAGATGTTGGGTCTGGGTCGTTGCCCTGCCAGGGGACCCGGTCATCCCCAGCAGAGTGTCGTCAGTCGGGGCCACTCGGCTCAACAGTGCCTGGTACCCTTGTGGAAGTGGCCAGAGGCCAGCCCCATGCAGCTCCCCAAGCTTTGAGCCTGTGGACACTTACTTGCTCCTGGCCCTGGGGGTGAGGCTCCCGTCTGGTTTTGTGAGGGCCCCTGGCCTGGGGGACTTCAAGGCATTAGACAAGGTGTTTGCACCCTGCACAGCCACATCAGGAGAAATCCCTGGCGAGGTTTCCTGACAGGTTCAGGGTCCTCGGGGAACCTCACAGCAAGAGAATCTCCAGCAGACTCCTGGGTTAGGCGGCTGTCAGTGGGGGAACACAAGTCCACGTGGGCCTGGGGGCAAGTGGATAGATGCTCCTGGGCCTGGTGGATGGAGTCCACAATCCAGATTCCGTGTCCCCAGCTCTTCTCCCGCCTCTGGGACCACTGACCTCACACCTTGCTCAGGCTCAGTGCGGGGTCCTCCCCCATCCCCCCTCCCCCCTGCTCTCAAAGTCTGGTGTTGGGGGATGTGTGACTGCTAGCCAAGCCTGGAGCTCCAAAAGACAACTGTGCACCCACCAAAGATAAGCAGAAAGAGCCAGCACTACCACTGAGTTTCTGGGAGCTTTTATGTCTGGCTCTGTGTTTTTTTTTATGTCCTAAAATGTCTTCAGTGAGCAAGTGTTGTTCTGCAGTTAGCCAGGAACATTAGTGCAGTTTTGAAGAAATAGTGGACAGGTCCTCAGAGTGTGATGGTTTGACTCTGTGGGTTACAGGTGTAGGCTAGAATCAGGACAGACTTGGGATTTAAGGAGGCAGTCACAGTTGGGGCCGACCTCACACTGGTACCCCCCCAGAGCAAGTTCCCCCCAAACTTCTCTCTAGTTCCACTGAACTCGGTGGCGAGAGGGCCAGGCCAGGCTTCTGCCTTGGGGACCCCCCAGGACAGCAGGACGACTGCGTGGTTCCAGTGAAGGATGAGAAACGTCAAGCCCTCCCATCTTTGGAGGATGAAAGTCAGAGATGACATCTGATGGCTGGGGCTGTGCTGGGAACAGAACCCCGAGTTCACACAGCTCTCTGCAAGAACCTGGGGAGGAAGGGCACGTTCCCACTTGCTCATGTCCGCTGACACACACACACGTGCACACACACTCTCACACACATGGACACACTTACCCACACACTCACACTCAGTCACATGTGCTCACACACACTTGCTCACAGACACAACACATGAGCACAGGCCCACGTGCACCTCTTCGGCACCTTCTCCTGAGCACATGCGTCAGGAGAACCTAGTCAAGGCCTATTTCTGGGCTAGATTTGGGTCCACTTGGGGGCTTGTAGGGAGCAGGGCTGCCCCAGAGCCCAGCATACCCATGGGCACACAGTGGTGCCCACTACATGCACCCAGAAAGGGACTGTTTCTCCAGACATGGTGGGGGTGGTTGGTCTACACAGGTCCCAGCCAGGCCGCTCAAGTGTGTCGCCTGGGCGGCTCTGTGAGGTGCTCAGGCCTAGGCCCCACCCCAGAGAGCAGGTGCTTATGGGTCTGGGCTAGAGCCAACCACAGGCAGACCTTTGGGTCCGTGGCCCCCAACGAGGCCGTGCTTACTTGGGGCCCCTGCCTTGCTGCTTCTTTGCATCCTTCACCCTGGGCCAGTTTGTACCTGGTCTGGGAGACTGGGGGTTAACATGAGGCCCCACCACTGCTGGGCATTACATTTCAAAAAAAAAAAAAACCCAAAACAAAACAACCCCCCTCCCCCACACACACACACAACTCTACGGGCAAAAAAAGAGGGGAAAAAAAAATTTTTTTTCAGGTGCTAAAAATATTATCAGGAAATACTTTTCAGCAATGTGCCGTTTTAGGTTCCCCTCTGGACTCAAGGGCGCCTTTGTCTCTGCCACAGAAAGTCCACATTTATCAAAACCAAAATCGTTTTATCAAGCAGGCTCATGTTCCGCGGCCAGGAAATCTGAGCCTCCCCAACAGACCTGTGACATTTTAGTTTAGGGCCTGAGTATGTTTGCATTTTCGATGGGGGAGCCCCAGAGCTGACCTCGGGATACCCTAGGACTTGGGGCTCCATTCAGGGCAAGGTGGGGAGTCTCCCTCCCCACAACACACCTGGCCTGGTTGGCTGGTCCCTGCAGGGCTGGGGTAGGGACCCTGAACAGGGCTCCGAGTGGGGCTGTAGTGGCAAAGCCTGGCTGGCTAAACCTCCCAGAGCTCTCTCCAGGGGCAGCTGGCTGAGCATAATCTCCCCCAGAGCAGCTGATTCTTCCACGCATGTGAAACCAGCAGCCCCAGCCCCAGGTAACCGCCCTCCCACCTGCTCCAGGAACGAGGCTAGGAGGTTATAGGGCCCGGAGGGGCAGGTTGAGTACATCTTGCGTGGACCTGGTTATTACACTGTGAGCCTGGATGGAGTCTTGACACAGCTGGTCCACTGAGGCAGAGATGAACACACGTGGCTCAGGGTGCACAGCACCCTCCCATGAAGGGACAGTCCTTGAGTCCTGGGCCCACTTGGCTTCTCCCCTAATGTGCAGCAAGGCGTGCCGCCTCCATGGAGCCCCCACACAGCCGGACGGGACTTCTGCTCTTGATCTTAGGGAAATGACCAGAATGGGGTTCAACATTTACTTCCCGGGATGCTCACTGCTGCTTTATTTTAGAAAGAAACAGAGAGGAATTAGAAACACTTTGAGCTGGAGAATCAGCAGGGGGAGGCCAAAAATGATTACAGGTGGGCTCAGGTTTGGGCTCTCTCTTCCCTTCAGGTGACGAGAGACACCTTGTATCGCCAACAGGCAGCCTCATCGTCTCCCCCCGCCCCTCCCCCCACCCCCCGGCCCACAGGGCGGACTCCACTTCCTGACTGTTCCACAGCTGCCAGGGACGGCCGCCACAAAAGGGCACTTAGGTGGCCAGTCCCTTCGCTGGGAGGTTCGGCAGCTGATGAAATCATGCTTCTGTGGCATTTTTAATGACGTGGGAAAAAACGAATGGTAAAATGTCAACTAAGAGTCTTTAGAAGGAGTATCCGATGTAGCGTATACAGCATAAATGGCCTGCCCACGTGCCGGAAGAAGGAAATGCCCAGATTTTAGGATCTGCACTGATGGGTTATGGGTGGTGGTGGTTTTCTTTTTATATGTTTTTTTTCTTAAAAATTTTTTTGCAGTTATTTGAAAAATACCAATGTTTTAGAAACCTGAATATCAATGACTCTGGTTCCAGCTGGCCTCCTTGGTCCTGTGGCCCATTTCCTGCTCCAGCTGTGGCCCAATGGAAGCCTCAGCCTCCCTCAAAGGCCAGGGCGCTGCGGGGGGCCAGGGCCTGTCTCCTCAGGGTGCTCCTTCACCCTCTCCTGCCTGGTCCATGCTGTGGGAACCACAGCCTTCCTTGGGCTCCCGGAGTGGCGCTTTCTCTACGGCTCTCCTGGTCCCTGCCTTCATTCACCCCCACCCCGCTGTGGGCGTGGGGCCAGTTCTCTGACGCCCGGGAAGGCTGTAGCTCCAGACGCCTGGCGATGCCTGGCGGTCCCCACCCACAGGGGCTCCAGGGTGATGGTGCCGCCCCCAGGTGCCGAGAGCTCATAATGGTGCCAATCTGGGCAGTACCTCCTAGAGGACTCACCATGACCCTCTGGGGTGGAGTTGCCCCATTTTACAGGAAACTGAGACTACAGAGCCTATCCAGGATTGCACGGCTGCAGGGTGCAGAGCTAGGACTGGTCCAAGGCTGATGACCCCCAGACGGATGCTGGGGCTGCTGGGCCTCTTCCAGGCTGGAGGCCTCCACGCAGCGTGGCCAAGGAAGAAGCTGTGAGCCTTTCCCCTCCGATTCCAGGGAGGGCATATGGGCAGCCGTCCGGCCCCACCCCTGCCCGCTCGGCCTGGCCCCCGCCCCAGGACCTCACCTCCAGGAGGGCGGGGTGGGTGGTGTGTGTGAGGGCAGGAGGATGCCCAGCAGGGCTCCAGCACCCCAGGCAGTGGGCCTCACCTTGCTCGGTGCCCTCAGCCCATCTCTGCCCTCCAGCCAACAGGACGCTGGGCCTGCAGCCTCACTGACCACATGGACATGGGGCTTCTGGGCTTCACCTGACCTCTTGCTGACTGCCCTGTGGCCTTGGTTCAGAAGCAAGGCCTTGTGGAGGCCCCGTCTCCTCCTCATCTGTCAACAGGTGCCCCAGGGAGCTTCTGGAGGGACAGAGGTAGTAATAACCGTGCCGCTTAAAAAGCAAGAGAGGCCGTTGGGAGAGGAAAGCGAGTCACTCTGCCCAGTGTTAATGGGGGAATGAGTAAAAGCGCCAACAGGTGAACCCCACAGAGGCCCAAGATGGCTGCCTCGGCCCCTGCAGCAACCGGGGCTGGGTTCCCGCAGGGATTTTCCCAGAGTTTATTGGCTGGAGAAGTGGGAGGCTCTGTCAGGGCTCTAACTTTCACAGGCCAGCGCTTCTTGTGGCCAGTGAGTCACGGGGACTTGCTTCTGAGTCACTTCCAGCCACCTGCCACGGGGATGGGCCCGCAGTTCCTGCATACGGAAGGTCCTGCGGCCTCTGGATGGAGGGAAGTGGTGGCCGGGCCTTGCAGGACATTATGTTTTTGGCTCCGGTTGGTGGAAATATTTTCCACGTGTTTCCCCGTGTTTATAGAGCTGAGGGCATGGAATGCAGCCTGTGGCCACGGAAGCTGGCCGGATGGGGCCTGGCGACCAGGGTCTGCCCAGATCCGTGCGTCCGAGCAGAAGCAGTGCCAGGCTGGGTGCGGGCTTGGCGGGGGGGTGCTCCCTGCAGCGGGGGGCAGGGGAGGCGCCGCAGAGGAGGGTCCTGGAGCAGTGTCCCATGGGCCGGGGGGAGCTCTGTGCTCAGTGGAGTTGCAGGGCGCCTGCTGACACAGGGTCCCTGGGGCAGGAGTGGTGGGCTCCCGGCTGTGACTGAACAGCCCGGGGTCTCTGTTCTCCTGGCGGGGGCTCTGCTGGCCCTGGCGGCTCTCAGCTGTGGTGGGCTGTGGTGGGCAGGCCGCCCGGGGGCATTTGGCAGCAGGGCTCACTTTTTGGCCCGGGAGGCCTGGCCGAGGCAGGCTTATTGCTGCCGAGGCACCTCCTGGTCCAGCTGCTTCTTCAGACTGGCCACCTGGGGACGGGGCAGGAGCTCAGGTCGGGTGGGCAGACCCCGCAGCCCGGGCCCCCAGGCACGGGGTTGTGCGGAGCTCTGTGGCTCCTGAGGAGAGGGGCATGTGTGGGAGAGAAACATCGGGCAGGCAGACGGGCTCACCGGCTGCCAGAGAGGGACGCCACCCACACGAGCAGGTCCTGGGGACTGAGGCCATTGCGTGCCTGCAGTGGACAGACCGCCTTCCATTCAGGCCACAAAAGCCATATCAGGATGATAAGGAAACACGTGCTCTTTGGCTTCTAAGTTTGGCACATGGGTCTCGGTGGGTTAGGGACGCTAACTTGGGGGTGACACTGGGTGGTCACTTTACCTTTCTGAGTCTGTTTCCCCAGCTGTAAAATGAGGGTTTTGACCCGAGGGCTCCCAGTTGTCTGACGGCTCAGAGCCCAAGGGTCAGCTCCAGCAGGTGTGTGAGGGGAGGGCTGGGCAGGTCCATGCCCAAGGCCACTGTTCTCCCCTCCTGACTCTGAAGGACAGGTGCAGGGACCACCTCTGCTCCAACAGCCATGTGCCAGGCACTACTGGACACAGTGACCCCTGACCCAGGAACTGTCCCCACCACTCCCCTTAAGGACACAGAGAGAGTGGTGACCTGGCCCAGGATCCTCGCTCCGCCCCTCAGTGAGTGGTGGGAGTGACCGGATGGAGGTGGAGAGTGGTCCTAGTTTCTGCTTGGCTGCACCGGGGGTTTCCGGTGGCTTCACAGCCTGACTCTTGCCCCAGCTCCTCGTGCCAAGTCCTTGTGCGGAGGTAGGGGTCTGCCAGCAGGGGAAGGGGAGACGTCCCCACCCCACACAGGGGTGGCCCCTGGACTTGCCCACAGGCCTGCCTGACCCGGTGCTTCCCACACGTCTCCCTCTTCTGGTCCGTGCCTGGCTCACGAGGTCCCTCGACCGTGCTACCACCCCCATGGGGCCTCGGAGAGACCAGGAGAGGTCCATTAGCCCTGGGTCCTGGTTCCCCCTCTGCCTGTGACTTGAGGTGTGACCCTGGTAGACCCCACTGTCGTCTGGGGCCGAGCAGGGTAGGAACGGTCCAGCCCGTCCTTCCCATCTGCGTAGGCACACTCGTGGGGCTGTGTGCAGCCCCCTTCTGAGACCCCCTGCCCCTGGCCCACCCCCCAGCCCGGGGCGCAGGAAGCTCCGCCGGCCCAGCTGACCTGCAGCTGTGGGTTCGACCTCAGGGCCCTGTCTTCATCCTGCTGCGGTCATTCCTTCTTGGCCCCTGGCCGGGCCGGGTCCCTGTCCTTCCTCAGCAGCCCCTGCTCCATCTGCAAGAGCCCAGACGGCAGAACTTGCGGTGGGCTTCTGGTAGGGGTGTGGTGTCAGGCCGGCCACCACTCTGGGAAGCACTTGGAGGGCTCTGGAAAGGGCTCTGCGTCCCCTGCGAGCAGGCTGGGGCGGGGGGAGGACCTGCAGCCAGGGAGGCGGCTGAAGGAGGGGCACAGGGTGGCCTGGCTCTGGCATCCCCCTGCCTCACGGAGCCTTGGTCCCCCGCACTCAGCTCCCAGTCCCTGCCCACTCACTGACCCCCATCCCAGCAAGTCTGTGTGCCCACCATCTGTCTTCCTTGGAGCTGCAAGTTGCCCAAGCAGAGCCCCTTCCTGGTGACCCTCCCCACCACGCCAGTCGCGGGGCAGGGGGTTAAATATCATGTGACCGAGGAAGCAAACACTTTCAACGGGAAGCCTGGTAGGGGCTCCTTTTGTCCCTTGTGGGGGGACAAAGGAAGGAGGAAGGAACTGACGCCCCAGGTCATGCCTTGTGGGTGCTTGACAAGGATGGTCTCCTTCCGGAAGTCCCTGGGCCGGTAAGGGGCCTGTCAGCAGCTGGGGCAGGATCAGAACCCAGGCCCTTCTCCGAACCAGGCTCCCTCCTCTGCCCTGCTGTGCCCACCCCATGGGTGCCTCCAGGCCAGCCCTCCGTTCCGTGTCCTCCCGGGGCTGGTCCCGCAGAGCCCGGAGCCATGGTGGCCCTGTCTTGCCGGGAAAGTTATGTAGTCAGTGATAGGAAGGTAGCGTTACAAAAATAAGGGCTCCTTTCTTCTTCAGGGTGAGAAAAACAAAGAGTTCACTTCCACCGAGAAAGGAAGTCCTGTGTCTTTAAAAATCCAGCTACACTCCTGGAAGTGCATGTTAAAAAGAGAAGAGAAAAGTGAAATCCAAAATAAATAAACGGCCACATCCGGGTTTCCCCTCCTGAGACACCAATAAAGGGTTTATGGGTTTGGGGGCCCCTCACAGCTGACCTCCTGGAACTCATTAGCTGGTCCTCCCCTCCCCGACCTGTGCTGCGGGGGGGCCCCCAGCTGGCTCTGCTGCCCTGGGCCGTGCCTCTGGGGCTGGGCCACTGCTCCCAGCAAAGGCCATGGAGGAGCCGTGTTCCCGGGACCAGAGGGGCTGGCCGACCCTCCTTCCTGGGAGGGCAGGTGGCTCTGCAGGGACTGGCTGGCCAGTGGCTTTCAGTGGCTTCCCGACCTGCTGGCCTCTGTGCCTGCATCCCACCCCCGACCCTGTTCCCAGGGCCTCTGCCCCCACTGCCACCCCAGACCTGGCCACACCCCTCTGGAAAAGCCGCTTGTCCCCGAGTCCATGTCAGCTGGACAGTGTGTGTCTGGTGGCTGGGGCCTGCCCCAGGACACATGTCCATGCGTGCTTGGGGACACTCCTCTGGCGGTTCCAGGCCCAGCAGTGCCCTCGCCTGGTGGGGCCTCGCTGCTCTCCTGCGGGCTGTGCTGGCCGGTCCTTGTCGGAGAGAGGCTGGAGGCTGAAGGCAGCCGTCACTCTCCCGGGACCTGGCTGCTCCTTGCTCTTTCCTGCTCCTGCTGTGGCCAGTGGCCTCTGTCTTCCACTCCTCACTGGTGTCCATGTGCCACACTGGCACCTCTGTCCTCCAAAGTCTGTGAGCTCTGGGCACCCACCTCCTTGTCATTCATTCCATAGGCTACGACTCGGCGTGGTGAGGCCACGCCTGGGTTGTCTGGTCCCCTGGCCCCTCTGCCCTTGGGCCACAGCGCCCAGATGCGTGTGCCCCGCATAAAGCCGGTCTTTGCAGGTCTCGGTGAGCAGGGGATGCAGTGGCCAGCTCGGGGATCTCCCGGATCTGAGGCGGCCTCTGACAGGCCCTGGCTGGACGCTGCTGCCCGGGGCAGCCATGAGCAAGGAATGCCCTCCCTTCTGGGTCTGGTTCCCTTTACACAGGTGAGCCCACGTTGGCACACCTCTCTCACACCTTGCCGGGGCCGGCGCTGCGGTAGGAGGGGCTGCGCCATCCGCAGACCCCTGTGCCGCTCCCTTGCCTGCTCCCCGCACACAGCTTCCGGCCCCTGCTCAAGGGGACAGACGATGAGGGTCTCTGCCCAGATGGGGTCCAGGCATGCTCACTGAGGTTCTTGGTCACGGCCAGCCAGGCTGCCAGGGTGGCAGGACACATCCATAGCCTCATCTCAGCGAAGCCTTGGGAAGACCGCCCTGCTCTGGGGACCATGGCTGAGGCCCTCAGCAAGCCCCAATGCCAGGACTTCTTTCTCACTTTGTGGACGGGGTCACTGAGCGGGAAGGGTCCGATGCCTCGGACACCAGGTTGTCGGCCCAGCAAAGGCCATCCCCAACCTCCCCTATTGCCTCCATATTCCCGGCTCTAGTCCCCACCCTGCCTGCCCCTGGAGGAGGCTGTGAGGGTGTCAGAACCCCAGGGCCCACAACGTGGCTGGCACCCTCAGGCAGGTGGCGGGTGGGCCTGCCACACACCCTGGTCCCTGTTCCTGTTCCTGTGGGGCTGAGGCAGCCCCTCCAGGACAAGGGAGCTGCCTCTTGGGCGACGTGAGGGGGAGGCCCCGCTGCAAGGCGGGCACCTGCAGGCCGGGCCCACAGAGCCCTAAGTGGGGGTGGGGCCTGGGTGACGTTCTGCCTGGTTCCAGGGACACCATTTCCTTTCTCTGGGCCCCAGGAAGATGCTCTGGCGACCCTCACCCCCAATTTCAACCCGAATAGCTTCACTTGGACCTGTTTCATACATGGGGACAGTGTGGCTGTCAGAATCCCTGGCCAGTGGGCCCCTGGGATGGGCCCGGCCCCTCGGCCTCGCTGCCGTTCCCTTTCCTTCTGCAGGTCTGGGGGCCGGCTCGCTGTCCTGCCTCGCCTTTACCACGGGTGCCTTCCTGGTCTCCCAATGTGTAGGCCTATGTGTACCCCACCTGTTCCCCTGGTCCAGTCAGTAGGGCCCTGACCCGGGGCCATTTCCAACATGGACAGCAGAATCGGGGGCTCCACAGGTAGGCAGTGTGTCAGGCCACAGAGCTCCCTGCAGGACTGTGGCTCAGATACTGGGGCAAAGCCGGGGCGATTTGCTATGACCTGCGGTGCCTCCCCAAAGAGAGCGAAGATGGGGTATGACCACGAGGGAGGGGGGTGCGGAGGGTCACCCTCCAGCGCCAGGGCGGCCCTGGGCTTGGAGAGGGGTGCGCAGCTGCAGAGCAAGCGCTTTCCCAATCACCAGGTGCCTGTGCCTCGCCTCCCGCTGCCGGCCCAGCCTGGACCCGCTCGGACGCTCCCTTTCCCCGCCCCCTTCCCCGCCCCTTTCCCCGCCCCCTGGAGCCGCGGGCGGGCCCGCCCACCAGCCCCGCGCCCCGCGCGCGCAGCCCCGCGAGCTCCCCCTGCAGGCCGCTCCCGCGGGGTGCGCCTCCCTGCGCTCTGCGCCCCGCCACCGCTGCGGGTGCAGAGCGCTTGGGCCGGGCCTCCAGGCTCCGCTGATTGCCCCTGAGCTGCGCGTCCACAGCCGACCCTCTGTCGTAGGGGCGCTTACTGCGGAGAGGCCTCGGGCCTCTGACTCGCTCCCGCCTCAGTTTCCCCGTGTGTCTGGGTGGCTCCAGGTGTGAACCCCTGCCTCGGGCATCTCCCAGAGCCTCCCTTCAGGCCGCCAAGGGACCGATGATTCCCTAAAGGGAATGCCCCGCCCTCTGGGGCCCCTCACCTGCGGCAAGGGCTCCTGGCATCTGCGCTGCAGGCGGGCGACGTGCTCCTCCAGCAGCTTCGCTCTCTGGGCCAGGCTCTGGCCGTGCCTTCTGCTCTCATCCAGGGCCCTGTGCAGCGCGTCCAGTTGCTCCTAGGGAGAGGAAGGAGAGGGTCTCCTGGAAACACGGCTCCCTGGGAAGGAGAAGCCCAGGGCGTCGGCTTGGGCCCTGCTGCAGGTCGCTGGGAAGAGGCAAGAACAGGCCAAGTACAACGTGCACCCATCAGGCAGTTTCGGGTGGAACCATGGTGGGGAGGGGGCTGGGGTGCAGAACTTGCTGCAAGGCTCCACTTGGCAGGTCCTCTGCTGTGGTCAGAGAGGCCTCAGAGGACACACCTGGCATCGCTCCCCTGCTTCCAGCCCTTGGAACGAACATGACAGTCCTCCTGACCCCATGGAGCCTGTTGAGCTGAGCCCCTGTGCCCCCCTCCCCCCGCCTTCTGCCTCTGAGATCTACCACCATGTGCCTCCCCAGCCTCAGCCCTTCTGACCCTGCTGTGTCACAGCCCAGGAGCGTCCAGCCCAGGACACTGTCCCCTGCCCCACAGACCCCAACAGCCCAGGCAGCTGGGAAGGCTCACGGCCCTTTCTCCTCCCTCCACACCCACTCACACACCCCTGCCCCATGCTTGGCCCTTCTACCTCAGCCCACCGAAACCATCATCATTTGCTTGGGCACCTGTGACACCCTCACCTTTCTGTCTCTGGACAGGCTGCACAGGGTGGCCTGAGCACACATGTTAGTCTATATGTGGGGAGGGCACACTATGTGTACCCCACCTGTTACCCTGGTCCAGTCAGTAGGGCCCTGACCCGGGGCCATTTCCAACATGGACAGCAGAATCGGGGGCTCCACAGGTAGGCAGTGTGTCAGGCCACAGAGCTCCCTGCAGGACTGTGGCTCAGATACTGGGGCAAAGCCGGGGCGATTTGCTATGACCCGTGGTGCCTCCCCAAGGAGAGCGAAGGTGGGGTATCACCATCTCCCCAAGGCCCTCAGGATGAAAACTATCTAGGGAACATGGCTACCCCTTCAAACCCACTGCCCTGCTCACTCTCGAATGACAGCCCCTTGCTGCTCCTTGCCTGCAGCACTGCCCAGTGCCCTCTCAGCCCGGGCCCACTGTGCTGGCCTCCCCGCAGTGATGCTTGGCCTTCTTTTGGCCAACCTCCCTGCTCTGCTGCAGCTGTCACCCCTGCTCTGAGCTTTCCCCAGGAGGACAGCGCCTGTTGTGTGTCCTGGGCCCTGGAGCGGGCCCACGGTGGGCCGGGAGAAGTCCTATGAGCAGACAAGCACAAACAAGCCTACAGGAGTCACCTGGGGAACTCGCCTGTGATGCCACATGGCTTTGTGAGACCAGGCCAGTTTCCGGGTATTGAAGCTTTCCAAGTGTTCCGTGGGGGAAGTGGCCAGTGCCTCTTGTACCTTGGACTCTGGAAACTCAGGGGTCACACCTGCTGGTGCTTCGATGGCTAAGTGGGAAGACAGAGGTATGGCGCTAGGGGGAGTCCTGTCGTTTTCTACACGGGAGCCGGGGGTCACTTGGGCTCAAGGGGGCAAGAAGTGGAAGAACATGACTTGGACTCTAGAGACAGCCTGGAGGGGCCGTGTGGGGGCTGAGGAGCAGGCGGTGTGCCAAGGACTCCCAGGCCTCTACTGCTGGGGTGGTCCAGGACCCACTTACCAATCTGGGAAGGTGGGCAGGGGGGAGCCTTTGGGGGTGGAGGTTCAGAGTTCAGTCTTGAGGGGTTCTGCCTAGGAGTCACTGGATGTGGGGGACAGTGTCACAGAACCAGGTGGCTCTGGAGGCCCAGGGCACTGAGGGCCAGGGGAGGGGGGAGGCTGACCTGGTGAGAGGCCAGAAGGGGAGAGAACAGGTCCCGGGTCAAGTGGATGTTAGAGCAGAGTGGGGAGGAGGGAATGGCGGCCTAGGGAGGACCAGAGGGCTGGCAGAAATCAGGACGGAGAGGTTAATCCCCTCTGTGGAATGCCCCAAGAGGTCGGGCAGACACAGGCCCAAAGGAGACCCTTTGGATGGGACCAAATGTTGCTGATGACCTTTGCACGTGCACGTGCGCGTGCGCGCGCGCGTGCGTGTGTGCGCGTGTGTGTGAGGGTGGAGGGAAGCGCGGCTCTTCCCAGAAGTCTGGCTGGGAGAGGGGAGACAGGGCCAGCAGAGAGGGGAGGGGGAGGGGCTGCAAGAGGTGCTTGTTTAGGAAGAGGGAGACCAGGCACGGAGCCAGAGAGGAAGGCCAGAAGGCACAGGGACCCCCTGATGAGCCTTGCAGGTACCAGCCCTCAAGTCACAGGTGCCCGTCTGGCTGGCGAACATAGCCGTGTGTCTGGGGGGCCTTCCCATCCCAACCCTCCTCAGTTGTCCCCAGGGCTGGCGTGACCGTAGCCCTGTGTGTGGAGGAGGCGGATTCAGAGGAGGCAGGAGAGTGACCCCCTGGCGGAGGGGGCCAGTGGGCTGAGCCTGGACGTGCTTCCTTTTGTCTGATGCTTTAGTACTTCAGAAATGGACAGTGGGGAGGCCAGTGCTGGTGCCTAAAATGGCAAGGTTTCAGCCTTCCCTGCAAGTTTGGAAACTACCATTTTCTGTTTGTGCACATTTCCAGGAGAAAAGCAGAGGTTTCCTTCAAATATGGCTTAAATATTTCATGGTATTTTAAAGAGGCCCAAACCACTTATGTGAAGCATTATGCTCCTCTTGTAATGACTCAACTTTTATGGAATTAAAACTAACCGTAATAATTGAATGGTGCACCCTTTGTGAACATTGCCTGCTGCGCCACTGAGTTCTCCTTTCCCGTGTCTTTGTGGTTCTGTGGTTCTGAGTCCTGGTGCTGCACGAGATGTGGGCTAGGCCAGCAAGCCCCGAAAACCCTGGTTCAATCTGAGGGTCCAGGTAGCCTCAGGAAAGTGGGAACTGTAGCCCCATGCAGGGTCCTGCCCTCTGGGAGCCCTTGGGCCAGTCCCAGGAGAGCCCAGCGCCGGGCAGCGCTCAGATGTAAGGGGGACTCGGTCCCCTGGACGGGGGAGCCCAGGGTCTGGGTCCGAACACCTCTGGACTCTGCCCTGTGTGCCTGCCGGTTTGTCCATCCTTGGGCCAGCCCCTCCTGCTTTGACCATACCAGCCTTATCATCAGCTTTACTATTGTTTTTCAAAATTTCCATTAAAGATCTCAAACATATACTCTTCTCCATAAACTTTGTGATCAGCGTGCCCTGCTTCCCTCCAAACATATCGTAAAAAAATAGACAAAACCAAACCAAACAAGTGAACAATCAACCAACAACCTACAAACGGGGAACATACACACGGATCCATCCAGAAGCTGATCGAAAGATCCTAACTGCCCCAGAGCCTCACCCTCTCACCAGGAAAACTAGATGTAGCAACAGAAAGAGACCCAAACATGTCATCGTTCTTTTAAATAACCCTTTCATTAAGAAGGTAAAATGGAAACTCCTAGAAAACTGGTAAAAAGAAAAAGAATTCCTGTCAGAAATCAATGGCACGCACACCAACCCACAAGGGGGGCGAATGGGACAACATGACATGCTCTATTGAGAGAAAGCACGTAAATCCGTCACTTACTAAGTTTAAGAAATGAGGAAAATCACAACAATATTAATACAAGCCAAAATGAATCACTGCAGGTAAAAAAAAATGAGAAAAGAGATAAAATGATTCTTTGAAAAGACCAATAAAACAGATGAACTGTTGGCGGGTTGAATTAAGAGAAACGAACAGAAGTCTCCGACCCCACGAAACAGACGCGGCCACAGATTAGATAGGATGGAACCTCGGGTGTAAGTTCCAGCTCCAGGTAGAACTGCGATGTAAATAAAATGTGAAACAAACAGCACGTGCGGGGCCTCGGCGATGCCTTTAAAATTAGGAGCGCGGAAGGCCAGCCGATGGGGCAAAGGTTGGGGGGCAGGGAGCGACTATCGCCAAGAGGATGGAGGTGCGGGCCAGTCCCGCGCAATCTTCCAGGGCGGCTGAGCTGGGCTGGGCAGTGTCCCGCAGGGGACAGAAAAGGAGGGGAAGCCCACCAGTCCACTGTATGAAGAGAAAATAATCAGAACACCCAAACTCTGAGGAATTTGGTGCCCTGCAGGGCGCGGGGCGTCGTGTCCGGCCGGGTGGACCCTGCCCACCTGTGTGGCCTGCCTTGTCCAGTCTGCCAGCCCAGCAGCTTCTGGAACCGGGCTGACGCTCAGCTGGGGCCCTGGGAGGAGGGTTCCGGAGAAGAGGAGGGGTGGGTGCAGAGCCGCGGGGTGGCTCTGGCCGGTTTGGTTGGTGCCACGAGGACCCCTCTCGCCCCTCTGACGGGAGGACCCCCCACCCACGGCTGCCTCTCCCGGGGGTGTGTGTGGGCCCGCGCCCCCCACTTGCCCGGAGGCCACCAGCTGCCCGCAGGACCCCCCGCGTGCAGTGTGGGGCGCGTGTCCTGACGCTCTGGGCCCGTTCTGCATTGTTGATCTACTGAATTCCCAGGGTAGCCCTGGAAACGGGGAGGGATTTGCTCTCAAACAAGAATCTTACTGTTTGCATAGCACAGCCTACCATTTAATTAGAAAAATATGTTTTTAATTAACTTTCTCTTGACAAACACATTGGCTCATGTGAAACGGGGGTGGGGGGGGGACCCGGTCCGTGAAAGTGAAAGCAGTCCTGTCAGGCGCAGACCTCGCTCTAGCACACCCTGGCGGCCTGGCCTGCTGACCTGCTGAGGGCCGCGGGGCCTGAGCCCCTCGCCCCCTGCACACACTGCTGCTTGGATCTGCTCTTCTTCGGAAAGGCCTGGGGCCTCTGGGCCTCCGGTGGGTCTGAATCCCCCTCCCAGGTGCCCACCTCAATGGCCAACAGGTTACAAAAATTGGGAAAAACCTTCCTCAGGGCTGGAGACCAGAGACTTTGGAGGTTCCCACAAGATGGAGGCAGACGGAACCAAGTGGCCTAAAAATAGGAGAATTACCAGAATTCTAGGAACAACTTGACATGATGCTGATAGATTTTGGCACCCACACTTCACTGAAAAATTGAGTCAATTCTTAAGGAGAAAAATGAACATGGATAGAGAAGATCTGAACAACGTCCGAGCCCTCTGCACCCATGTGAGGAAGCCTCGCATGGAAACCTGCCAGAACCCTTGGGACGCTGACGCAGAGCCCGGGCTGGAGGGGAGGCCTCCAAGGCCCCCAGTCCCCTGGCAGGCAAGTGCTGGAGAAGAGGAGCTCGGGACGCCCCCCACCACAGCCAGCCATGCCCCTGAGAACAGGGCCTTCACCCTCCCGGTCCCTGGAACAGGAAACTTCTGGGACCGCTCTGTGCTGCGTCCTCCTTGGTCCCGCAAGCTCCCCACAGCCCCTGGGGGCTCCCCTTTCTGTCTGTCTTTCAGTGTCAGCCTGAACTATCTGGACAGGGACACGTGAAGTCGCAGGTGGGTCCTCCCCACTCCTGACTTTGAACCAGACCCCCTTCTTTTTTTTTTTTTTTTTAAAGATTTTTATTTATTTGACAGAGAGAGACACAGCGAGAGAGGGAACACAAGCAGGGGGAGCGGGAGAGGGAGAGGCAGGCTTCCCGCGGAGCAGGGAGCCCGGTGCGGGGCTCGATCCCAGGACCCTGGGAGCATGACCTGAGCCGAAGGCAGACGCGTAATGACTGAGCCACCCAGGCGCCCCCAGACCCCCTTCTTTGAAGCCAGGCAGAGGGAAAACATCTCGAAGGTAGCAATCAACTGTGGTTCAAGAGACAAAGTCAATCTGAGGGGTCGGATCTTAGGGTCTTGAATGAAAAGAAAACGGAGTTATTGCAAGAAATGGGAACAGGTGTCCGAAGATGTGGACCAACCGTCTCAAGAAGGGGATGCCAAGGGGGGGAGCCAGAGTAGGAACAGTCGAGATGAAAACCACAAGGACAGACCCAGGGTGGGGTTAGATTCGACACAGCAGTCAGATCAGCTAACCTGGACGAAGACCCTAAGTTCTCCGGGACACGGGCGAGGAGCCAGGCACAGGATAAAATAACGGAGGAAGCAAGTCAATGTTTTGGCACATTTTTGAACTTCAGAGATAAACGGGCCTTCTGGCTTCCGCTCTGGAGGGAACGGTTCGAACAGCCCACAACACCCCTACCTTTCTTGAACCCATCTGAGGATGAGGTCACAGTGCAAACAACAAAAGACATCGAAGTAGAAACAGACCCCTCCCAGAGAGATGGGCTGCGAGCCTCATTCACCGGTGTCCCCTGCACAGGTGAGGACCTGCTGACGTGCAGAGCCCCCTCTCCTTGCAGGACACTGGCAGTGCGACCTCTGTGTCGGTGGGGCTGAGATGCCTGTCCCGCCCTCCAGGTCCCATTCAGTCCCTCTGCTCTGCCGCTCCCATCAGCAGCATCTATCCGGGGCGGGGCCGGGGACCCTGATTCCCTGAGACCCCTCTGGGGGGGCCTGTGTTCCCTCAGCTGGTGTGCTGGTCCCCATGCCTCCAAGGGCCTCAAAGAGCTTTCTGGAAATGGTAGCCTGGCAGCTTCAACTTCCCAGACCCAGCTGCTCCCCAGCCCAGTCCTGCTGAGGCTGCTTTGACTTGTGGCCTCGGGTGGGGTGCAGGGCTCCCCTGTCCAGCCAGGCCTCCCCCACTCCTAGCCCAGCTTCCTCACTTGAAAGCAGGGGACCCGAGGCCACCTTCACAGCGCAAAGCCCATATATGGGGACATTTACCCAAATTAATCCTGTGTAACCTCCTTCTGTGTCTGAGTGGGACACAGTAAGCCGGTCCTGTAGCCACGTAAATGTGCATTAATGTGACCCCACAGAGGGCTCTGAGGCTGGGCCGGTGTCGCCCTAGGCCTGCCGGCATGGCCACAGAGAGACGGACAGGCCGGGGAGGCCAGGGGTCTGCCCTGCCTCTGGCCCTCGCCGGCTCTGCCACGGGGGCCAAGTGGCTCCCTATCCAGGATCGTTTCCCCAGTCTGCAAAATAAGGGCAGGGACCACCTCCGAACAGCTCTTACCAGGGGCCCCTGATGAGCTCTGTGGGAACACGTGTCCCTTGAAGCCACCTGCTGTGCCTATGCCCATAGGGACCTGGAAACCCGCCCCCCTTCCTAATCTCCCTCCCACCTCCCCGGCCCCAGGTCCCCACGGCCGCATGGCCCCACCTGCAGCCTCCGCTTCTCCCTGCCGGCTGCCCGCGTGCTCGCCAGGTACTCCAGCTCCAGCCTCCGGAGCGCCTCCTCCTGCAGGGCCCGCGCCGCCTGGGTGCTGCTCATCTCAGCCTCCGCCTGGCGCCAAGCTGTGGGGCGAGCAGAGGCTTGCCTGGCTCCCAAGCTCTGTGGGGCTGCCACGTGGGCGATTGCGCCCACCCATTTAACAGGACAGGAAACTGAGGCTTGTTGAGTTTAAGTGTCTGGCACCTGGATGGTGGGGGCTGGAGAGGCCCCCCTCTGACAATTCCCTGCTCCTCCTGTTTGAAGCTCAAGGATCCCTGGGGGCGGGTTTGGGTCCCTCTGCCTGCTTCTCCTTCTCTCCCACCTTCTTCCCTTCCACAGACATTCCTCCTTTGAGACTGTGCTAGGCCCTGGGCCCAACTCCCGGCAGACCCACTAATGGGGGGAGGAGGGGTGACCAGCAGGGCAGGGGCGCTCTCTGAGGGGACAGGGGACAGAGACCTGATGGGGAGATGGGTCTCATGACTGTGGGCGGGAGAGAGCTCCAGGGGGCCTGCACAGTCAGTGCAAAGGCCCTGAGGTAGGAACCGTAAGAGGCCGGTGTGGCAGGAGGGTCTGGGTCCCCTCAGGGTCTCTGGACTTTAGTCCCCTGTGACGGGGAAGCCACTGCCGAGAAGGCAGCCAGCCAGCTGCCACATGCCAGTTACCTCCCAGGGAGGCAGACAGGTCTGGCGCTGCTCGTGGCCCAGGCCTGAGCACTTCCCAGGACCGCACACGCCTGGCAGCCAGGGGCGAGGCACCCGGGGAACCCCTGGGGAGGTGGCGGGGGCCCCTCACAGCGATCCTTGAGGGCAGGGTGAGGGAAGGGACGTCACCTTCCTCCGCGTCTGCCTGCGCCTTCTGTAGCTGCCCCACGCGGCTCTGGGCTTGGGCACGCTCGCTCTCTGCCTCACTCAGCCGGCTGCTCAGGCTTACCGCCTGGAAGTGCCAGTCGTCCTGGGCAGAAGGACCCAGGTCATGGGGCAGCCTGGGGGGCAATGCAGGGCCGAGGTGCCGGGCGGGAGGCGTGGGGGGCTCGGGTGCGCTGACCTGGACCCCAGTGTGTGTCATAGCGGCGCCCAGCGCCAGGGGCTCTGCCGCCCATTCGGAGGAAGAGAGGACCCTGAGCCCTTTGGGGCAGTCAAGCTTTGAGAGACCGTGGTATTTACTGCTATTTATCATGCCAAACAAAGGACAGTGTGAACACTGAGGAGCCCAGTGACCCACAGGGCCCCACCAGGGTCTCAGCAGACCTGGGAGAGACAGACAGACGGACAGCAGAGTGATGAGCGGCTTCTCCCCGTTTCAGGAGCCCCCAGGGCATGTCCTCTCCATTCCCTTACCCGTTCCCTCCGGGCATCCCGCAGCTGCTGCACCAAGGCCCGCAGGGCGTCCCGCACGGCGGCCACGTCCACCTCCGGGCTGTGGTCCCCAGGTGCAGGTGAGGGCCATCGCAGTGGGGAGCGGGACCGGGCGGGGGGGCTGGCCCTCTGCCGCGGGGAGCGAGCCTGGAGGCCATCTGAGCCTGCAGGACGGTCGGTGCCAGCTGAGGGGACGGCGTGGGGACGTGGTGACAGCCCCCACCCACAGGGTCTTGGGGTGGGGCATGGGAGTCCGGGCCCCTCACCGTGTGGGTCGTGAGGCCCGGGGGAAGGGGTGTGTGTCCTAGGTGGGTGCAGAGCTGGGGCAGGAGCGACCTGAAGCCATTGAGGACACTGACCTTTCCTGGGGAGGCCGGGCCGCTCAGGGAAACCTGAGGGGCTCTGTCCCCGGAGCCCCAGGCCATGGCACAGCGTGGACCACAGCTGGCTCAGCTGGCCCTCCGATTGCCGCCTGGCACCCTCAGCCTGAGCTAGCGTCTGCTCTAGGCTGTGGACCCGGCGGCAGGCCTCGTCCAGGCGAGCCTGCAGGCCCTCAGCCGCCCCCCTGGCCCGCTGCAGCCTCCTGGGGGTGGTGCGAAGCTCAGCCCAGACGGTCTGCTCGGCCCCCTGGCTCTGGCAGAGACGCTCCTCCAGCCGCTGCTTCTGGGCCTCTGCTGCGGCCTCCACCTCCGCCAGTTTCTGCTGCAGGCTCAGGACCTGCGGGAGGGATGTGAAGTCCTCCCAGAAGCCACCTGTCCCCTGGAGCCCTGACCCCGGGCCTCTGTCCACTCCTCAGGGAGCCCCTCAGGCTCCCTCCTTGGCATGTCACAGCTAGGGGGACCTCAGGCCCGCCTCCCAGTCCGTATTTGGCAGTGGGGACCCCTGAGCTCAGGTGGGGAAGGACACACCAGCGCTCTGGAGCACATCCTGGCAGACACGTGAAAACCCCAGGCCCGACGGAGCTGTGACCCTTGGCTGTCCCTGCCTGTGGCCTGCCACAGCTCCACCTTCAGCCAGCCCCATGCTTGTGGCCTCTGGTGGCATGGGCTGGGTCAGCCTCCTCCGGAGCCCAGGGCTGGGGAGCCTCAGGGTGCCTGACACAACACCACGGGCTCCTAAGGGCTGGCACAGTGGGTCAATCGAGGGCTGCCCAGCACATGGTCAGGGCCGTGGGGACACACACATGCAGGTGTGGGTGTAGGTGTGTGCTCTGAATCCTGAGGCTCTTTGAGAATCGGGCATTTCAGGGGCCGCTGACTGTCCCTCGACTCAGAACTCACGTCACCTGGGTGAGGCTGTCCCTTTCTAAAACATGAGAACCCTAGGAGACACAGGGGTCACCACTTTCACGGCGTTAGCTCAGTTGGAGGCCCTGTCCCTCCACCCTGGCTGCACCCAGCCCCGCTGGGAAGTGGGAGAGAAGACGAGCCGGTGGACCCACGGAGCACACATGGGCGAGAGCTGGGCCAGGTGGCCCTGGATCCCAGCCCCTGTGACAGTGCTGGTGCCTTCTCTGCAGGCCGCTCAGCCCTCCTACCTCCCTCAGGGTGCCCTCGCGGGCCACCTCCGCGGCCAACCTCTGCACCTGCAGCCCCTCCCGCTGGCTCTGCTGCTGGGCGTCCTGAGCGCCCCGGACCTGCAGCTGGCTCACCTCTTGGCTCTTTCTCCGGTTCTCAGCCTCCAGCATGTTCACCTGTGAGTGTGGGGCAGTGCTGATGGGGTTGCCGGCACCCTCCTGGATCCCTGCCTCTGCTCACATGTCCTGGGGGGGAAGCCTTCCTTCGGGGCAGCGCCCACACTCAGGGTGTGGGGGTTGGGGATGCCCTCCAAGCCAGGACACCATGTGGGAAGGAGTGGGTTGGGAGTGGCATCAGGGGGGCTGCTCTGGGCTCCTCACCAGCCCTCACTCACAGGGACCCTGGTCCCACACACCTCTCTGTGCCTCCGTGGCCTCATGTGGAAAGGAAGGTACCAGAACCTTCCTCACAGGAGGGCTGGGGGTGGGGGGGTAGAAGGAGGGAGGGGCAGGACATGCCTGGTCCAGAGGGAGCCCAGGGCATCTCATGAACCGCTCCAAGTCTGAGGACAGTCGACAGCTTGGAAAGGCCTCTGGCCTCCAGCGGTGTCTAGGCCCCTCCTCTGAGCTGTCTCGGCCCCAGTGAACTCAGCTAAGTGGCTCTTGACTGTGGAAGCCGACGCCGATAGATGAGTTCTCAAGCCCAAGGTGGCCATGCGGGGAGGCGCGGCGGCCAGGGCCCTGGGGGCGCCCCAGCTGACGGCCAGGCCAGCCCTGGGCCACGAGAGCCCGGCTGCTGTGGGCCCACCCAGCCCTGCCCACAAGTCCCCCACCGTGGAGTCTTCTTGGCACGTCCCCTCTGCGCCCTGGCTGAATTCCTGATCTTGAGTCCACGAGGGTCAAAGTGGTTGTTCTTAGCCAGTAAGTTTGAGGCTGGTCATCTGTACCCCCTGGGGCACATCGAACCGGGAGCCCCATGGGTCTAAGCAGGGCCCTCCGGCTGGTGGCTTCCAAAGACACAGGCTGCAAGGCCATGTCCCAGAGCTCGGCTCCAGCCGGTGGGTGCCCGGGGCAGGGGAGAGAGCTGGGGCCTGGGTGTGTGGAATGGGGATACCCCTGTGGGGGCGGGGCTCCAGGACGGCTGCCCTCACCTGTCTGCCCAGCCCCTGGAGCTCCCGGTGGGCATCTGCCTGAGCCTGCTCCACCTCCCTCAGACTGGCCCGCAGCTCACAGGCCTCCTTCTGGGCCACAGCTCGCGCCTCCTCCAGGACCAGCACCTTCTGCTCCCCTTCTTCCTTGGATCTCTGAAAACTGAGCAGCATGTCACAGCTGGGGCTCTAGCCTCTCCCATGGAGACTTCCTGCCACCCACCTCACTCTGGCCAGATGCCTCCCCTGTGGCTCGGTTCTCCAGTGTCCCAAAGCCCAGCCCCCCGGGGCTGCTTCCCTCTCACCTTCCCGGTATCCGAGGTCTGCGCGCCCAGCGGGCTCTGCCCGTTTCCATGTCTCTGAACCCTCCCCCTGCCATGCTCCTCTCTCCGGCCACACTCCCAGAGACCCAACGTCCAGCAGCAGCCCGGCGCCGCTGAGGGCTGCAGTTCTGGCCTTGCTGTCGTCAGGGCCCCGGACCAGGCCCCTTGGGCTCCGTCTGCTCCCCAGCCCTTGGCCGTCTCCTGCTGGCCACGTGGGACCTGTCTGGCCTCTCGGCCTTCCCCCCTCCCCCCCACCGTGTGTCGGCATGTAGAGCCTTCAGACGGACAACTGGCACCCCGGGTCCGCTTAGTGAGTCCACCCCGCACCGTCTGGCCCGTGTCAGAACGCCCCACATCCCACATCCTTTGTCCCCCTGATGAGCTTGGGGGCTGGGCCGGCTCCCTGACGGGTGCGCCAAGGGGCCCTGGTACCTGGCCTTCTCCTGCTCAGCCCTGCGGATCGCAGCCCGCAGCTCAGTGTTGGAGCGCCGCAGCACGTCCTTCTCACGGGCCTCATCACCCAGGGCCCGCTGGGCCTCCAGGGCCTCCCTGCGAAGCCCCTCACGGCTCTCCTCGCTGCCCTGCAGCTCCCGGCGCAGCACAGCCAGCCCTTCCCGGGCCTCGTCCAGCTGGGCCCGCAGCCTCTCCGCCTGGGGGAGGAGCATGGGCCATATGGCCCACGGGGGGCAGGGGTCAGGGGCTGTGGATCAGGCTCTGGTCTGGCAGCACTGATGTACCCCCAGCCCTGTGTCCCCAAGTGCTTGAAGGAGAAGCAGATAACCTGGGTTTGCCCATCTGGGGGTCACCTCTCCCAATGCCATGAGGCTGCAGGGTGGTTCACGAGGGCTGGTCCCGGAGCCCAGGGAGGTGACCCTCGGACTCTCCTGGCCCTGGTGTTGCCCCTTGCCCCCTCCCTGGACTCCGGGGATGCTGGTCACTGGTCAGCCCACACGTCTGCACTGTCCCCACCCAGGTCCAGTGGCCTCTGGTTGATGGGCTGCCCCACCTGCTGTCCTCTTCAGCGATGGTGTGACAGTGGCCTGGGCTCCCGACTCCTGCATGGCTGTGGGCACACCCACCCCTCGGTCCTCATTTCCCTATCTTATGGGATGCCAGGGGAAGGTGGGTCTCTGGGTGGTGGCCCTTAGAAGGCCCACTTGGGCCAGGTTGTCCAACCACTCGGGCAGCAGGTGCTCACTGTCGCATGAGTGCTCTGTGCAGAGTGCTCCACAGAAGCACGGACACCCTAAATCCAGGGGTGGGGGGCAGGGAGGGGCCCCAGGTGGGCAGGCTCTGGAGCCAGCGGGAACCATGCGCTGCACATCTGCCCTGGACTCAGGGCTCAGCCGCCCCGACTGTAGCCTCTGCAGGCGGACCCAGGGATGGGAAGAGGCTGTGGGTGTGACAAGTCCCCTGTCCTTGCCAGACCTGTTCCAGGCCCAGGGGGACACGCATCATGCTGTGCTCCCCGCACCAGGACACTCCGCACACTCGGGGGCTTCTAGATAGGCCCTGCCGATTCTGCGCTTCTGTGTGAGGCCCAGGAGCTGAGCCCAGGGACAGAGCATGGGTGGGGTCAGGGGTCTTACTCATGCTGCCCTGGGACACAGGGTGCCTCGTGTCAGCACCACCCCCAACCCCTGGAGGGGCTCTGGAGGAGAGTGCAGACCCAGGGAGGGGCCAGCCCACCCTTCAGCACCCAGGCTACGGTCCAGGCTTGGCCAGGACCTCTGGTTTCCTGCCTCCCAGGCCTACGCTCCTGCCCTGAGCAGGGTACTCTAGAGAGTGCTCTGTGCGGGCCCGGCTGGACCTGAGGAGGGGGTGGAGGAGGCCAGCAGTGAGCAGAGCCGAGAGAGGGGAAGCCACAAAAATTCGGAGCAATGTCAAGGCTCTGGTTTGCCAAAAGCAAACCCCACTTTGCTGGCTGTTTCAGTGGGACATTGTCCAGGCCTCTGGCCAGCCTGGCTCCTGTGTCCACCCACTGTTATTGTTGTTCTGTTTTTGGGACGGGCCTAAGCCCCTCCTCTGCTCCCCTTACACCCCCCACATGTGGGAGCCACAACCGTGTGGAGCAGTTTCCGCAGAGCTCAGCAAAAATCCACCAGGAAGGTCAAGGACCAGCAAAAGGCCCTATCCATCATAAAAGAAGCTGTTTTCATTTCCCAGGGCCGAGGAGATGAAAACAAGCAAAACAAAGCGGGAGAAAGGCCCCCTCCCCCTGCACCCCCGCCTCCCTCATGAAAACAACCATCCTCCTTACAGGAATTTTACAGCCAAATCACTTAATGTGATTATAATAATTATTTCTTTACTAGAAATCGTATAAACAGTGTCTTTTGAAATCTCCTGCAGGGAGGTGGCTCCAGGACTGCCCAGTCGGGAAAGCAGGGGAAGGGCTGTTACGGGGCTCTGGCCTGTGCGTGTGAGCACACACGTGTGCACTCTGTGTGCATGTGTGTACGCACGCAGCACGTGTGAGTGTGTGGTGTGTGCATCTGCACACGTGTGTGAACGTACATGCCCAGTCCACAAGCGTGATGTGTGTGCGTGTAAGCTGGGAAGTTGCATGAGCTGCTTGGTGCACGTTTATGCATGCTTCTGCACACGTGTGTGAACGTGCATGCCCAGTCCACAAGCGTGATGTGTGTGCGTGTAAGCTGGGAAGTTGCATGAGCTGCTTGGTGCACGTTTATGCATGCTTCTGCACACGTGTGTGAACATGCATGCCCAGTCCACAAGCGTGATGTGTGTGCGTGTAAGCTGGGAAGTTGCATGAGCTGCTTGGTGCACGTTTATGCATGCTTCTGCACACGTGTGTGAACGTGCATGCCCAGTCCACAAGCGTGATGTGTGTGCGTGTAAGCTGGGAAGTTGCATGAGCTGCTTGGTGCACGTTTATGCACGGTTCGTGGTGTCCATATGTGTTTCCCTGTGACTGTTGTGTTCGCACATGAGGGCATGTGTGTGCATGCACGTGTGTGCCCGTGTGTGCACGGTGCCGTGTGTTCACGTGTGCGTGCGTGCACACCGTGTAGGGGCTTTGGGCAGGGCTGTGAGAAGCCTGGACCTTCCTTCAGTTTAAAGGCTGTGAAAACGTTATGGTTTCCATGGCAACGGGGCCAGCCTGGCGCCTGGGAGGCTCTTCAGCTCCCTGGCTTGTTCTGCCTGCCCCCTCGCCTCAGCCTCCTGCTCCCCCACTCCCTCTCCGGGGGCCCCTCCCCTCTCCGGGGGTCCCTCTCCTTTCCGGGGGCCCCCTCTCTGGGAACCTGAACTTCTCAGGAGGCCTGCGATTTCTTCTTTCACCTCGCCAGAACAAATGTGCCCCCAGTCTCCTGGCTCCTCCCCTGCAGCCCCTAGTTTTAAAATCTCATTTTGCTTCCCCGTGTGGTCGCTGACCGGGCCTGACTTTGAAATCTGTTGAAAGGAGACCTTTCTCTTTGGGGGCCAAAGTAAACAGCCTGTCATGTTAAATCATGCTCTCTCCCTCCCGCTCCCTCTCCTGCGGGCCTGTCCCTGGGGGGCTGGGGGAGGGCTGAGGAGCCCCTTTCCTCTCTGCTGCTCCGTCTGGTGCTCCCTTGAGCTCCCGGGTCAGTGCGCTTGCTGCCTGTGGCCTTGGCTCCTAGCCCGGGGTGGGCACGAGGACCCCCCCCGCCCCCCCCCCACGGCCCCACCTGGGCGCCGGCTTACCCTCCCCCAGCCCAAATCCCTCTGCTCTCCTGCCCTCCCCTCTCCCAGGCTTCCCAGGTCCTGTCACAGCTCCCTCAGAAACACCTCCCCAGTCTGCTTGCCTGCCTTGCCCAGGACTGTCCCCACCGCAGGACACAGTCACGTGGCTCCTGGGGGCCCCGTGTTGACCTCGAGGCCTTGGCCAGGTCCATGCATGGTTGCCCCCAAAAACCCCACAAAGCCCCCACACTTCTGCCCCTCTACCCCGGGCATCCCCAGGATGGCTTCACCCCACCAGGTGCCCGGTCCCACGGGGGTCTCTACCTCATGCCGCCTGCAGGCAGAGCCTGGCCAGCGCCACCTCCCCGAGGCTCTTCCCGGGGCTGGTAGGATGGAGGGGTCTCTGGGCTGAGGGTCCACCTTCCCCCTCCCTGCTCCCCGGGTCACACCTGCCTTTCAGGAAGGCTTTCTCTCCCCTTCTCCGGGGGCCTCTCCCCTCTCCCGGCATCCCTGCTCTAATGGAACTGCTTCTGCCCCTCCTGGCACCCCTCCCCTCTTCCCCTGGCACCCCTCCCCCCTCCCTCCCCAACACCCTCCCCCTCCCCTGGCACCCCTCCCCCCTCCCTCCCCAACACCCTCCCCCTCCCTGACACCCCTCCCCCCTCCCCCTCCCGGCACCCCTCCCCCTCCCTGACACCCCTCCCCCTCCCTCCCCGACATCCCCTCACCTCTCTCCTGGCGTCGCTTCGCTCTGCCGCCATCTTCCGGAGACTCTCGCCCAAAGCCGAGGCCTCTCTCTGATGGGCTGAGATGGCGTCCTCAAACTGGGCCTGAAGGGCCTTCAGCTCTGTGGTCATGGCGCTGATGGTGGCCTGGAGGGAGCAGCAAACCGGCCATGGCACCCACGGGTGGCCCGAGGCTCAGGCAGCTGGTGGTCTGCTGAGGCCCACACGGGCAGCCAGACGCTGTCCTCGCTCGGGCCGTACCAGCTGGGCAGGGGCCGAGGGCGGCCTGGGGCTCCAGGTCAGGGTCTTCACAGTGACTGCTGTCAATGCCCCCAATGCCAGGGTCCCAGGGGACATGGTGTGGAAGCCTCAGAGGGGTTCCCCCACCGGGAGGGGCTGACCCTGCCACCCACACCTTGCCTCTGGGGTCTCCAGGGCAGGGTGGGTGGCAGGTGCCGAGTCAGGGACTCAAGCACTGGCCTTTCTCATCCCTAAAATGTTGCTCTTGGGCCCATCCCGCTGAGGGGCCAAGAACAGCGGTATGGCAGCGAGAGGGCCCTCCCCTCAAGTGTCACAGACTGCGAACTCCTCGGGGTGCGCAGTATGCTCAGCGTGCATGCCCCGGGGCTCGGGACTGGGCCTCCACCCTCGCTGGCTGGCCCGGCACGGAGGAAGTCCCCCAGGTCCCTGGCCCTGTGGCTGGGGCGTCCACTGCGTCTGTTCCCAGACGAAGGGCCTCTAGTCGCCCTCTCTGGGACCCTGCCCGTCAGCATAGGGCCAGAAAGGTGAACCCCAGCTCAGAAGATGTGGCAGTGGTGGGGAAGGGGGAGCCCTGTCCCTGAGTCCAGGTGAACACAGGGACCCCTCAGCCGAGCCCATGGTTTCCTGAACTTTCACATAGGTGGGGGCCTTAGGGGACACCCACATCACTGCCAGCCTAAACGTGTGAGTACCTGCAGATGTGCCTGGAAAGGGGCCACGGGGCCACCCCCACAGAGACTACGCAGCCACGCTCAGGCGGCCCATTCATCCGGGACTCAGCTTGGCCCAAATCTGCCCTCCTGGGGCCACAGCACTCATGAGGCTCCTCTCTGGCACTCACTGGTGGGCACTCAGAGGAGGTGGGGGTCCTTTGGGCCCCAGGCTAGGCAGCAGTGCTCGAAGCTTTCCTTGTCCACCAGTAAGGACAACACCTGCTTACCTGGAGCCTGAGGCCAGCCCAGCTTCCTTGCCAGGATCCCCCTCCTCACCGCCACCCCCCCCCCCGCCCCCGCGGGCCTGGCCCCAGAGCGGTCTGGGCCCCATGGTGGCGGTTTCCTCAGCAGGGCGGGGGATGGAGCTGGCTTCCTGTTCCAGGAGGCGCAGGTGCCCATGCTACTGGCCCTGGGCTGCGTCTCTAAGAGACCGCTCCACTCCCACCCGCAGGGATTCGGGACTCTTGGCTGCTGCAGAGGAGGGCGCTGGTGGGCTGGGCCTCCATCAGGATGTGTCTCCCGCTCTTGGGGAAGGAGCCTCACTGTGCCTCCCCTGCCCCAGCCCCTGCTGTCCTTCCCCACGGACAGGATCACCTTGGGTGGCCGGGTCTGGCTGTGTCCCCAGGATGGACCCTGCATGGTTGTGGGGGCCCCGCCGGGAAG